>NC_066375.1:10875555-11185277 GCF_013377495.2 Cygnus atratus | reverse complement strand
GTAAATGAGTGTTATTGCAGAAAATTATTTGATCGAGCTAAAACCTTTTACGTTTGTCATTAGAATTTCTTTAACTGAAGTAATAATTAAAATTTAAGCACTTAATAGATTCGTATTAGCAAGAACTGACTGAAGCTTTCGCACATGGCTTTCAGGACAGCAGCTGTGCTGCTTGAAGGCAGTGCGTTGTGAGCTTTCCCAGAAGCTGTGCTCAGGCATAGTGTCTCTTGGTGGATTGAAGATTTTCAAGTCTTAATAGTGAGCAGAATCGCTAATTTGTTACCAGAGAGAGGGAGGCAAGCAAGATGTTAATTTTCTCTCAGAACTGTTAAAGGGGTGCCAAAGCTTGAAAATATGTTTGTATACATTGAGCTTGCACTGGCAGGATTCTTTTGTAATGTAAAGGTAGAATGCTATAGCATTTGGATAAACCATGTATAGTGATCGACAAAATACTGATCTTACTGTAGAGTTTTCTCTCAAATATACAGTACTATATAGAGAGTACTTTTGTTCTCTCAAATATAGAGTACTTTTGCTTGCAACCTTGCTGTTGGAATTAGCTTCTAGAAAATAGTTTAACTTGCTCTGCACGCCCAAACAATTTTGAGAACTTAGTAAATTATTTAAATTGCTTTGCTCTTGCTGATTTCCCTTCCAAGATGCATTGTCATGGGTATCAGAAATCATAAAGGTTCCTTATTCCTTAAGATTAAAATAGTGGTGTTCAAGGGTGTATTAGGATCAATATTTAAAACTCCAGCATTTGCTTTGTCCTTTCTGTCTTAACGTGGAGTGTAGGGTTTACCTTTTTATGATTTGACAGATGTGCAGTGTTAGTTGTAAAGATTTTTATTTATTTATTTTTATTTTTATTTTTTTGGTGGGTGAGAGGGGAGGTATGGGGTATCTTCAGCATGGCATTTTTTCAAACATTTTTCATGTGCTTAGGTGCATCCAAGCAGAAGTCAAGTTCCCTGCAGGTAGCAGATAAGGACCTACTGCCACCTTTTCACCCATACCAGCCTTTGGAATGCATAGTAGAAGAGACTGAAGGCAAGCTGAATGAACTTGGACAGAGAATTAGTGCTATTGAAAAAGCACAACTTAAATCATTGGAATTAATTCAAGGTGAACCTTTAAATAAAGATAAGATTGAAGAACTTAAAAAGAACAGAGAAGAACAAGTACAGAAGAAGAAGAAAATATTGAAGGAGCTACAGAAGGTGGAAAGGCAGTTGCAGATGAAAACACAACAGCAGTTTACCAAAGAATATTTGGAGACCAAAGGTCAGACAGACACACCACTTCCCCTGCAGCAGCAGTGCCCACTTACAGGGGTCTTCCCAGAAGTGGAAGCTGATAAGGGTCTGCCAGAGGATAACTTTTCAGGGTTACCTCAGGTTGACACAATTTTGTCAAAAGATGATGAGCAACAACAGTCACCACCACCTGCTGAACAAATAGATTTTGTCCCTATCCAGCCTTTGCCAGCACTGCAATGTAATTTTTCTGGTAATTTAGGCTATAATGGGACAGAGTCTCTTGAACTTCAGAAAGCAATAGGTAATCAGCAGAATATAGGACAGCAGCAGCAAATTGCTGGGCAGGGACTGTTAGTTCAAGAACCAGACGGATTAATGGTTGCCACTCCAGCACAGACGCTTACCGACACTCTTGATGACCTAATAGCAGGTGGGTTAAGAAATATACCTCTTTTTGCATTAATTTGTGTGCTCAGTTTCCCTTTCTCTCCTTCCCTCCAAAAATATCTTGGGCTTTTCCAGTTTGGGAGTACTTGCTCATGCATAAAGTTCCTGATTAATCTATTAATTTTAACAGTGACTTCCAATTCTAATGTGAGACTTTTTTAAAAAAAAAAAAAAAAAAAAAAATCTTTTTCCAAACCACAAACCATCCTGTACTGGTGACCTGTTTTTTTTTTTTTTTTTTTTTTTAGACCTTTTGGCCTTTTTTTTCCTGTGCTACTTTAAAACTACTTTAAAAAGCCTAATCATGAGTTACTTGTAGTGCCCACTAGGAAACCTGAGAATGTGAGAGCTTTTTTTTGTCTTCTGTAGAATTTTCCATATAGGCTTATACCACACTGGATATATTTAGTGTACTGGTCATCTCTAGAAAAATACAAATTATTGTCACTTGTATTGACAAACATATCCCTCTCCATTCTGCTGGAAATGTTGCTACAGTTTGAACGCAATCTGGAGTCCATGCACAACCATTTAGTTCTGTAATGGCTTGTGTTTTCAGAGTACATTCTAAACTGTGATCATTACACAGGAATATCTGCTTATTAGATATAACATGGCAAAAAAAGTCCCGTTATCTCGATGAAAAGAAAAAAAGCAAAGCACCCTTCCGTTTGTTAATAACTATATGGAACAGAATAGAAGGTCCCGCACATTGCGTTGTGTGAGTCCCATTGTGGAAAAAATCGGTATCATTTTTGTTGACTTCATTTCGTATGTTTTACTAGGATTTGTGTTTACTGCTGGAGGAATAGAATCACAGAAAAGTTCGGATTGGAAGGGGCCTTAAGAATCATCTAATTTCACCCCCACCCTGTCGTGATCAGGGACATCTCCCACCAGACCAAGTTGCTCAGAGCCCCATCCAACCTGGCCTTAAATGCTTACAGGGATGGGGCATCCACAGCTTCTCAGGGCAGCCTGTGCCAGTGCCTCACCACTCTGAGTGAAGCATTTCTTCCTAATTATCTAATCTAAATCTACCATTTTTTAGTTTAAAATGTATGCAGGGCATAACCAATGTTGATTGGTCAGTATTTTTTTTAAATTCAGTGTTGTTCAACTTCTCTTTGCACCTTGTCTGCCCTTAAGCCCTTATTTTCCTGTCTTCTTTTTTTTTTCCTCTTCATAGTCACTGCTTTCTCCTCTGAAGTTCATTTCAAGGTTTTAGAAATGTGTGGTAAGACTTGCTAGCAGTTTCTGTGAACTTTCAGAATGGTAATTGCCATAATTGAGCTCATGCATGTCAAGGCTAACTACAACTTCGCAGCCTTCACTGGAAACCACAGTAGATTGAATAGCTGTGGTGTTTTGTATCAGCTGCCTTCAGCTATGTAGTTTTAATTCAAAGAAATCTTCTTGTGTTTTTTTGAGTATCAGCTGTTCTTCAATATACTCAGCTAACTTGAAAGCTAAAATGCAATTGGATTGTTCTCAAAGCGTTACTCAAGATTTGAAACTGCAGTGTGCAAGGAGGAAATTTTGAATGTATAATGCAAAACAACCAACAAGAACTTAATCTTTGAAATAGTTACTGTGCTGAGTTTAACATCTGGCACAAAACCGTGTAGTATATACCTCTTAAAGGTCAGCAGCTGTGCATTATATTCAAAATACTCAGTGCACACAGACCAAAAAATTGCTATAGTCAGCTGAGTCAGCTCTACTAATTTTGTTTCAGATGTATTACCAAAATACTTGTGACTTGTCAATGATATTGGCATTGTACCCTGTGACAAAATCTACCTTGACTTTTCATTTCCAGATAGCATAAGAAAATGAAATATACTTAACTGTATGCTCGGGGGGTGGGGGGAGAGGGGGGGAAATCTTGAGCAGGAAAATAAATTTTATCTTAAAAAAAAAAAAAAAAAAACAATTTTGAATAGAAATATTTTGACTCGAGGACCTTTAACAGTAGATTTGCTAGTTCCTGTTGTTCATTTTCTGATCTGTTTACTGGTTTTGTGAAGTAAATCTCATTTCAAAAACTATGTGCAGATAGCACACACTTCTAAAAATGATTAGATACAGTGTGCTTACAGATGCAAATCAAGGAAACTTTAGCTATCCTAATTCCAGATGCTCCTGTAAAAAAAATACTGATGTTGCTTTACTTTCTTAAATTCATAAATTTGTTTCAAAAACAAAAAGTCAGGAGAGATTTAGATAGAGTTTTTTTAAAAAACTGAGCAAAACTAAAACAATATGTAAATCATAGTCCTACTAAACTCAAATGTATGTGTATTTAAAAACAAATTGTAAATCTATCTAATCTTACGCGTAATTCTTTGATCTGTATTTAAAACAAACCTGATCTTTTTCTGCAAATTTGTCTATTAGTCATTAATTTTGTAAAGCAATTTTGAGCAGCAGAAAACGTTATAAAAGCTGACTTTGTGTGCGTACTATAGATGCTGGTTAAAATTGTTAAGGGGATGGGTGTCTGGTGTCTGGGAAGTCTGTCTCCGTGGGAAGATTCCTGTTCTCCCTCAGACTGAGGATTTAGTGTGCCTATGAAATATCTCCCTTGATTACAGTGCCACTGGTGGAACTACGTTAATGGTGGTGAGTGACACTTGATTTAGAAGAGGTGTGAACATTTTTATTCCTGTTGAGTATCCAGTTTGTATCAAGTCTACTTTAGAAGAACAGAATGTTCGAGTCAGCTTTTTGCCCTCTGCACTGAAATGACATATTGTTGCTCTTACCAGCGGTAGTATAAAAAAGGCAAACTTTTCAAAGCTTCAGTTCTGGCTATTTGTTTATAGGGAAGGACATACATTTCTACAAAACCTCGAATCTTCATTTTGCTAACTTCCTTTGACGACATACACAGAGTATTTCTCGTCAGCTAATAAAATAGCTGCTAGGGGCTGAGATGGTTGGTGGTAAGGTACAAGGTATTGAAAAGTAACAGCCAGTTGCTGGTAGGTGTTTATACCTGAGTTCATAAAAATGGTTCATAAAGCTGATCAACCTGCACCTGAGCTATGCAGAAGTAACTGAGCAATATTTGGGAAGTCAGGTAAAACCTGAAAACAAAGCAACTCTTCTTTTCTCTTCATGTTTGCTTATAATGGAAAGTTAGATATGCTGAAGTAAAAACTTTACAACTAATTTCTAATTCTATCTTTGAAGCTGTGATCTTTAGTCAAAATTTTAATTGGGTCTGCAAAAGAGATATGTGAACATGGTGCAGTTTAGAGTGGGAAAACGATAATTTGGATCACATCTTCCAGTATAAGAGCACATTTCTGACTTAATTTTCATCACTTAGTACAATTGTTTTTAAAGCATCTTGCCTTGCATTGTTGGAGTTTCATTGCTGTGCACATTGCACATTTGCCATAGGTTTTTTGCCATTGCACATTTGCCATTTCTTAGGTGGCAGTAGCTGAATTGATGCTTTCTTGCTTTTTATTTTTTTGTCTGTTCAAATGAAGGATTTTCTTTTGCTACTACATTTGGTCTGTAGCTAGAATATTAATGATTCCTGCTTGTACTCAGCTGTGGTTCTTTTTTTTTTGGGGGGGGGGGTGGCAGGAGATAGCATACTTCTATCTGCCTCTCCTCCTGGGAGTTCAGGTTTGTATACTTATATTCCAGATGTTTTAAGACACTTTATTAAATTTTATTTGGTTTTGAAATTCTGGTTGTGGTTGGTTATCCAGAATTGGATTTTTTTAACATAACTATTCTAAAGGTGTGACATGGGTTATTATTTTTAGGATAGCTCTTTGGAATAGTAGTTTACTAGGATAATGTGGAGTGAGAACTGTGATTCATAGAATGAGACACGGCAATATGCAGAAGAATTGTTCTCTTTGTCCTGAAAACACCAGTCCCTTTGAGGAAGGCAGAACTGGAATACAAGTCCACTGTTCATGAATTTACATGTTCATGGCATAACAATTGTTATGCATATTCTCCTTCAGACTACAGCTGTGATCACCTCTAAAAGCTGTTTGCTTAAGTTTGTGCCAATGCCTTGAGTCGTACCAAGACAAAATACGAAGTTCTTGCTTCCATTTGTTTTACTCATGCTTCTTGTGATTTATTTATTTTTCCATAACTTTGGGAAATAGTCATCCATGTTTATTTGAGAATTGTCTTAGGCTTCGCCCTGGTGCAAAGGAAGTCTCTTTGGAAAATTGCATGCCCTTCTTAAAACATGGGAAAAATGGATTTTGACATTGTCATTTAAGGGTTGGACCTAGTATAAATAGGTGTTTTTTTATTTAAATTTAAGTCTACAGAAGCATCCAAACCCTTTGTCACGAAATAAGCATTTTATCATGATCTAAGGTATACATTGTGAAAATTGATTTTAATTTATTCTTTAATCAATGCCTGGCTAGCATTGTTTATGGGCATCCTTTCACGTGGAAAGATGAAACAATTGTTCATTAGGAAGTAAGCTGCATTTTGAAAAGCTTTTGTCTTAAAGATTAAAGCAACATGTTTCCAAGTGCGTTAGAAATTCCGGAGTGGTGCTTGACGCTTGGAGTCCCTGGAAGTGATCTTCCCTTTGATCACTTGTTTTGTATTCTCCAAGCAGTCTTTCCCCTGGAAACAACATGATTCACCTCCTTCCCTCTCACTGGCTACACCTCATGCTGCTGTACTCTTAGAGTTGTCTTTGTAGGACTCCCGATTACTGAGACACAAGTAATTGCTGTGATCTGGATCGGGTGTGGTATTGCTGCTACTTCGGAAGACTGTACTCTTGCTGTTGGTATTGGAAATACAACTTGCTAAAAATCAGTCGTTTGAAATTTATCCTCAGTTTCCCTCTGGTCTGTCAGGCAGACGATGGGATTCTTGCAGAGGTCTGAGAGATCCGGTTCTGGCCAGGGAAGGGGATGGAGAGGTGCTTCTCCCATTCCTGTTGGAAGGGTTCTGTTCAGTCAGTAAGACGACAGCATCTCCCTGGATGAGTTTCACAGGACCAGTAACTGGCTTACGGTTCAGCGGTGGAGATGTGTAATTGAGGAGCAGATCGAGAAATTCGTCTGTCCAGTCTTGGTTAACTGTCTCAGTATCCTAGGATTCCATAGGAAGGTTTGTGAAGGTGCGTTGGAGACTTTATTGCAAGATGATGCTTTGAGTTAAAAATCTCTATATTCTGTAACCTTTGTAATTCACTGAACTGAAACCTCTGTGTGAAACTGGAGGTAGTAGTTCTTAGATAAGTTTTACTTTCCAGAGCACAAATCACATTGGCGTTTCCCTTAGACCAATTTCAAGCCTGACAAACATTCTAAGGGAGTAAAAAATAAACTTCAGAAAAAAAGAAATCCTGCAATTTTGTTGACACAGTAGTTAACAGGGAGGGATTAATCACTGCATACTGTAGGACTCTTGTTAGATTGTGTTTTAAAGAAGAGTTTGGGGTATCAGTAATATACAGGGTTTATTTGTGTTTCTG
The DNA here is from genome assembly GCF_013377495.2 of Cygnus atratus. Classification (NCBI taxonomy): domain Eukaryota; kingdom Metazoa; phylum Chordata; class Aves; order Anseriformes; family Anatidae; genus Cygnus; species Cygnus atratus. Next base: position 11,178,077 of record NC_066375.1, on the reverse strand, counting down.
TTGCCTTCGGTGCATTCTCTCACTTGACGTTGTTACTGTGTAAGCGAAATGCTTAAAGCACACTCAGATTTCAAACGTGATGAAAATCTAAAGTTTGCAGGAAATAGTTTGACACTTTCAGTTATGGTTGTGAAATATAGAGAATTTGATGAATCTAACAGTGGCAATAAATGTATTTCGTTAACAAATCTTAAAGTGGCTCAAGTGGAGTCCCTCTGCGTGCACCTACTTCGAATGTCTCACGCATGCATACATTTTTAGATGCCATCTGTAGCTGCAAGACCTGAAAGCATTGAGTCAGTATCTTGTTTGAGTAAGTTTGATTTAAAGTAAGATCAGTCCTTAACAGTGTGATGCGGTATTTCATGTTTTAGAAGGAATAATTTGTAGAAACGCAGTTAATATCTTGCACTTCGGTGCTTTGAGGGAGACAGTTGTATTACGTGAATTCTCATCTGCTGCTCTAAGTAGTAATCCAGAGTAAGCAGATGAAGTGTGACAACTTCAAAACTTCTAACGCAAACCTGGTTTGTTCAGGAAGGTTGTAAAGTGAAGCGAAACCGGGAATGCGGATAGAATATCTTGTTGCTGAAATGTGGTAGCCACATGGTAATGTTTGTTTGTGACCGTGGACCAAGGAGAACACTTTAATTAAAGTAGCATTTAAAATTACAGTGGAAAATGGTAGCTTCCCACAGTCTGTGTTAACTCTACCCCCCATGCATTCATTTGTGCTTTCTCTCTTTCTGAACACATGTAAACTGAGCTCTCTACAACTTACTGCAGTCTGTATTTCCTTTGTCACGTGCAGTTGTATATGAATAGGCTTCATTAGTGGTATTAGAAGCCACGTTGAAGATTTTTCGAAGACTTTTCTATCTACACTGTTTTTATATGAATAATTATGGATATGCAAGAGGAATCATGAAGGCTGAACTATTTAAGCACTATTATTGGGAAAATTTTGCAAAAGTTTCTCTAAGCAATACACAGATGTGAGTTTATCCTTCATATTCCCTTGCCACTTGAAATGTTTGAACAGAAACAGGTAACTGCACTGCATATTTCTTACCTGCAGTTAATGTTTTCCATTAGTTGTTTGCTCCGGGAATACTACAAAGCAGTACTTATATTGGAGTAAGCAAAGCTAATTAAATATTACATCTAAAGAGGCTGCGCAGCATAGAAACTTGGCGTTCCTGCAGTACAAGTTACTTGTCAAATACAGATGTTACATTAACATGACTTACTGTAAAGTGCACTAGTGGTTAGTGCATTAGACCTTCCTGACAAGTAATCCCAGTTGAGAGCCTTTGATTTGAGTTCCCCTTGTAGTCCCAAAGCTGGAAAAAAACAAGGAAGGCTTGAAGGAGATAGGGAGGCTTGTAGCTTGTGTAGTCTTTCTATGGCTTGTGTAGTCTTTTAGCTGAGAAAATAGGAAAGAGAGAGGCAGGTAGCCAGATGTTTTCACTGTGTTACAAAGGCAGGCTAGGGTCTGGAGCATGCAATACATGTCCATGGGGATATTTCTTTGCTTGTTCTGTTAAAGCTTCTCAGCCCTTATATTTAAAACTAGTCGAATAAAAACCTAATTTCAGTTACCGGTTTCTTAAGTTGTTAAGAAAAAAAAAAAGAAAATAAAGTTGTGCTACCAAACTACTTTTGTCCCTAAGCTGAGAAGTACCTTCAGGATGAGGTCTTCTAAAGGCTGCGACCAATCAGTAGTAAATCCTAAGGAGCACACAGTCTACAGTTTTCAGCTTTCTTATTCCCCCCCTCCCCCTTCTGTCTTTCAGCCTTTCTGGGTTGTTCTAGCCCTTCATGGGTTGTAGATAACTCATGTAACTTTTGGGTTGTTATGGCACGATTGAAGGTGTGAGTAAGTCTGTCACTTGTCTTGCTTTGGAAACCTCCTCTGGTGTCTAGATGTGCTCTAACCTTTACATGAAAAACTTTTTAATTCCAGATTTATACTTTTTCTGAACATTGGGTTTGTATTTCAGTCACCTGTGTGGTTAGATTTTGTATATGATTGATCTCTAATGGTGACAGTTGCAATTTAAAAAAAAAATAACTAAATGTTTTAATTTATAATATTTACAGTCTAATTCATAAAATTATTTTTCTAAATTAACACAGTTTGGAGATAACTTTTATTACTGAACTGCTGGAAAGCTCCTTTACATGAGATACCAACTTTGTTGTTAGGACCACTTAATTTGTTTTCTTCCGCTTCTGTTTTGATACTAGACTGTTGCAGTTTTACAGGACTAAATTTCTCATATAAAATGTAGAATTTCTAAGAATGAATTCATAAAATGTTGTTACATTTCAGCTGTGAATAGCAGAGTACCCAGTGGCTCCACCAGCTCCTTGCACACTACGGAATCCCCTACACCTGAACCCTGCTCACAGACATCAAGTAACGTGGCGTCACAGTCAGTGCTCCCTATGTATCCTTCAGTTGACATTGATGCTCATGTGAGTAATACCAACTAGGCTTGAGTGGTTTTCCTTTCTGATAAATTCTGAAAATTTTTTATCTAGTACTGTCAAAAATGCTGAAGTTCCCTTAAAATATTTTTAATTTTTGACTGTCTTCTTTTCTTGCCCAACTCTGCAGACTGAAAGCAATCACGACACTGCTCTGACCCTTGCATGTGCGGGAGGTCATGAAGAACTTGTTTCTGTACTAATTGCACGTGGTGCCAATATTGAACACAGAGACAAGAAGGGTAAGCTACAATATCAAAACAGTTTGACCTTCAGCTACAACTTGGAACACCAAATCCCAAATAGGAATTCGGGATTCTTTGCTTCAGAAAATGGCCAGGGGTTGCAAAAATAATGAATTGCATTCTGGTACTTCATGTAGAAATATTGGCCATGTGAATCAAGAGACACTGTATGGCATTCCGTCCTTATTTTTGAAAAGAAGTGCATCTATCTGAATGGCATATTAGGCAAATTTTTGAAATATGAAGCACTTCCATCATGATTCACTCTCTGCAAAAGACCTTAGTGTCCTAGAGAGAGCAGCTAATTGGGGTAAATATCAAATCTTGGATGACAAAGGTAATGTTTTGCTTGTGGATAATGTCAGGTTGCATATCACATCATTCCTAATAATCAAATTCAGCAAAATCTCAAATCTCTTGGAGCTGAGAGAACAAAACCATGCTTCTCTTCCCAGAGCTGGCACTGGCCACTGGAAATAACCAACGTGCATGGTGCCGATTTGTTCACTGGTTGGAATGATATTAAATAAGAATTAAGTAGAAAGAGGTGACATGCCTAGAGACATGAATTGGTCAGAAGTTAATCCAAACTGATCAGTGCAATATTGTTCAGATTTATTCATTTATTTGAAGAGCCTGTAAACATATTTGGAGTTTGGGTCTGGAAGTCTCAAATTGTCAGAGTCAGAAGAGGGGTAGGAGAGGATCCAAGATTGTGGCCTATACAGGAAAACGCCCAGTCTGAGGAAGACATGTCTGAGCAATAAAAGTCACTATGAATTTTGCATTTCTGCCACTTACAGTTCTGAAATTCTCTAGGTTACTTTTAACATAATTTTTTGTTATTAGGTTTTACACCTTTGATCCTGGCTGCAACAGCTGGACATGTTGGTGTAGTGGAAATCCTTTTAGATAAAGGTGGCGATATAGAAGCACAATCTGAGCGCACAAAGGATACTCCGCTTTCATTGGCATGCTCTGGTGGACGCCAGGAGGTACAGATGTTTGTCATCCTTGAATGTTAATTCTTTTTTTTTAAACTGTTTTCTGTATGGTGTTTTTTTGTTGTGGAAGGTATAATACATCTTCCTTTTTTTAAAAAAAAAAAAAAAAAAAGTTTTTAAATTATATAAGCGTTACTAGTTTTAGTCTTTCCCAAGAAGAAAGGGAATTTATTCTTTTCTCCCTTGGCTGTCCTGGTTTTGTTAGCTAACTGTTACAACTCACGATCATTCTTCTGTCGATGTATCCCTAGAAGATGAGTAGTTTTGTGAAGGAGGTAGAGGCATTTAACTTCATTCACTGAACGCTACCCTTAGGAATCCTCCCTGCTCTCTAAACTTAAACAGTCGGTGCAGGCAGCCAAGAACAGAAACTGGAATTTTGTGTTGGCAGTACATGGTTTTATTACTAGATTGATAAATGCAGATACAATGCACAGCACATTCTCAATAGAAGGACACATTATACTAGTCTTCTAATGATGTTTCAGTTCTCTCAACAGTTTTGTTTGGACTTTAATAAGTTGTTTCTCTTCTTTTTAAACCCTTCCTACTTCAGCTGTAGTCAGACTAGCTTCGAATATACCATAGTAATGGCAAAGGATTCCATGCCAGATAAGAGTGATAAGTTTTGAAATCTGTAAGGACTAAAGTGATTGGACAAAACTGGAAAGTTTCCTCTTTGTCTTCCAAATCACAGTAAAAGTGGTGCTCTTAAATAAAATGAGATATTAATGTAGCCTGTGATAGTATTACTTATTAAACTACATACGTCTCTTGTTCTTACCTTTTGTTTCCTTATGCCAGAATCTACCTGTCATGTTTCTTGCTTAGCAACTAGCTAATCAGTACACCAACGTGTAGTACTTCACCAGAAACAGTTCAATTTTTTTCTCTTCTATTTCTCTTAAGCAGCTTCTGATCCAGAGAGTAGTTCTTCCTCATCCTTGTTCCATTAACATAAGTCTGATTTTTACTGTGTGTTTTATTGTAAAGACCATGTAACACAGTCAAACTTCTATCAAGTGTCATTTGAATTAAAGCTTTGGGAGTTTGTGAAAGACACTCAGTGTGAGACATTACAGGATTTGAATGTATCCATTGTTTGCAAACTTAAATTCACAGGAAAAGCTTCACTTCGAAGCCTTGTAATATTTGATTAGGTAAAATAATCTTTCTGGAAGACAAGTGCAGTACTGTTACAACCCACGTGGATTATCAGATACATTTGTTAGTTGATAAGTCTGTACAGTGACATGAAGGAAAGTAAAGATTGTACAGGAAAACCTCTATCCTCTTTTGCTCACCTTTTGACAATAGACACTGGTAGCAGACTGAAAAGTTTGAGCACGTGATAGCTATCATCCAAGGAAGTTAAAGAAGGTTAAGGCCGCATAAATATGTCTTCTAATGTGTGTTGTTTTTTCAGGTTGTTGATTTGCTGTTGGCAAGGGGAGCAAATAAAGAGCATAGGAATGTGTCTGATTATACACCATTAAGCCTTGCTGCATCTGGTGGATATGTTAATATCATCAAGATTCTTCTCAGTGCTGGGGCAGAAATTAATTCAAGGTAACATACCTAAGATGAACTGTATCTAAGGCATATATTGGAATCTCTAGAACTTTCAGACCTCCTCACAGCTTTTCTACACTACTGATGTTACAGTTTTTGTTCACATTACCTCAATTACCTTTTAAGTTGCCTTTACCACAGACAAACTTTATCTCTCTATAAATTTTAAGTCACGATGTAGTTTGTAAACCTACTCCTTCACTCTCCTTTTTCTTCTGGGATCTAGAAGCCAAATTTCCAGCAGAACCAGGTAAAGGAACCAGCCAAAGAACAAGGCAGCTTCATGTATTTGTTTGGAGACACTTTTTTCTGCAAAAGGAAAAGAATGTATTTAGTTGTGTCTCTCAAGTTTCCTATTTATTAACTGTAGGAAAACTAATATTTTTTCTATCACTACAGAAATGTATGCTTCTAACACACAGATGTAATTTTTCCTGAATCAGATGTAGCCTTGTTTATATGTGGTTTAATTCTTTTGTGTACTTCAGCCATCTAAATGTGTAAAAGCTGAAACACCTGTTACTTGTTTATTAATTTTGGTAGTCTGTGGATGTATTTACTCTGCTGGTTTCTGATAATCAATTCAGAATTGCTAGTGTTTTAGGTGAGTGTCTGCTTTTGTATATTTTAAATGTTTGGTTTTGACTTTCAATGAAGCATCTTGTTCCTCTTAGATACGCTTGCATTTCCCCGAGCATTCATTCAGTTCTGGGAACTGTAGTGTTTCTTTCTCTTTAGGACTGGGAGTAAACTAGGTATTTCTCCTCTGATGTTGGCTGCTATGAATGGCCATGTACCTGCCGTGAAGCTGTTGCTTGATATGGGTTCTGATATTAATGCTCAGATTGAGACCAATCGCAATACAGCCCTCACCCTGGCCTGCTTCCAAGGCCGAGCAGAGGTGGTCAGTCTGCTTTTGGACAGGAAGGCCAATGTTGAGCATAGGGCAAAGGTAAGTACGTGAATCACCTTTCTGTGTCACTTATTTCTCACAAGTGTATTTCTGAATAGTCATTTTTTCATGTTTTCCTATTACTATTTGGGCATTCATCTCTGTTTTCAGTAGTTCAGTAGCAAATTAGCAATGAAAGGAGGTGGATGTTTGATCAGGTGTCTTTTTCTTTAAAGATATTTGAACACAATGCTTGCTGATGAAAGATTAAATAATTTTTAGTAAATACTCCTTGCCCCTGTTGTGCAGGTTTAATTTACTGCAAATGAGAAATATATGAGGACTTATTTACAGTTCTGAAATGTTTGTTTTTTATGTCTTGTTTAAAAATGGAAGCATTGATGAAGGTGCATTGTATTGGGAGTGAAAGCAGACTGATTTTTCCAACTTAATAATGTAACTTAGATTGCCTCTCGCTCTCTAGTACCGGCAAACTTTTCAGGTGTAATGTTGGTGTGATATTCATCAAAAGATATTTCTACATCTGAGTGAAGTCTAGACAGGAAGAGAATCGTAATGCTTATTGTGATTCTCATATACAACAGATTGCTTAATCCACATGAACAGAAGTAGTGGAATCAAACCCTGTAAAACTAATCTTAAAATGTTAGTGCAGAACCCATGGTTTCAGTACGGTGACTTTCTGTGCCTCTGAAATATGTCCCATGTGTTGGTACTCTGGGGCAGCTTTGTGTCTTGTGCCATAAAGCTTAAGGCTTGTGTGGACAGCCAGACTGATTTCCCTAGCACAAAACAATTTTTGGTAACTCTTAAGGCTGCTGAAATAATTGCTATCCTGCCAGCTTTTGGAATGGCTGTGGCTGGAGAAAAGGGGATATGGATAAAAGCCAGCTCTCAAATGGTCAGTTGGCCTAAGTTTGTTTAACAGTCTAGTCAGGCAACTGATTTGGCCCTAGAACAGTCGTGCTAAGGGAGGCTAGAGAAATTGTATAAAGCTAGTTTGGGGACGTTTTTGTAGAAATAATTATCTCCATTTGGATCTGTTCTGACTTTTCTTTTAGACGTGTTGTAAACTTTGTTTTTGCTGTTGAGGTAGGTATCTGGCCATACTTAATACAAACCCAGGCAAGCTCTTGACTAAATCAAATGGCAAGAGTTTTTCGAGAGACTGCTTCAAGTTAGGCTCCTTATATACAGCTAAGTAAACAAAAATCTGATTTCCGCATGTAGAAGATCATGTATAGTTTATCCAAGTATATTGTATGAATTTCACATCATGTAATTCATTCTTTTTGCACAGACTGGTCTCACACCTCTGATGGAAGCTGCTTCAGGAGGATATGCAGAGGTTGGAAGGGTTCTCCTTGATAAGGGAGCAGATGTTAATGCTCCACCTGTGCCTTCCTCAAGAGATACAGCTTTAACAATTGCAGCAGATAAGGGTCACTACAAGTTCTGTGAGCTGTTGATTAATCGGTAAATTACTTCTCATTAGCAGCCCCTGTGTTCTGTAGCTATATTCCTCGTAGCAAGGGTACTCTTGTTTACATTGCCTCATGCATCTGAGAGCAAATGGGATGGGAATCTTCAGAAGTAGGATGTTGCATCTGCTCCCTACTCTCCCATGTTATCCTAGAGTATCCTGCTACTCCAGTGTTAATTAAGCTAAGCAGACAGCTGGGACCACAGGTAAGCAAACAGTGTCTGATTTGGCAGCTCTGTTGGCTGTGTATTAATCCAGCAGTTCACACGTGATCATTGCCCCGCTGTCACTTGCGGGGCAAAGCCTGGAAGTAGCTTGAGCTCTTCAAGCATAACCCCCATATACAGCTAACATCTCAAGGGGCTGCTTTGCCATGTGTTTAGTCACCATGTTAATGAAATGGTAAAGGACCTTTGGTTGATAGTTGCATAACTGTGGTGCAGTAGGCTACAAGAAGTGGGTGCTCATTGCTGGGAAACAAGAGTAAAGGAGTCTTAAATAATCCTTGTGTTAAATAATCCTTGTGTTACTATGTTGTGAAATAAACGGATGATTTCAGGGACACAATTTCTCTAGCCACTAGGTTTCAGTAATTAAAGTTTCATATCTAATTGTACTCTGATCTTTCATTGTCTTACTTCCTGACTTCATCTTTACTCATGCTTTATTTCACTTGATTATACTTGTACTGTTCTAGGGGAGCGCATATTGATGTTCGTAACAAGAAAGGAAACACACCCCTTTGGTTGGCTGCTAATGGTGGTCACTATGATGTAGTTCAGTTGCTTGTGCAAGCAGGAGCAGATGTGGATGCAGCAGATAATCGGAAAATAACACCTCTTATGTCAGCATTTCGCAAGGTAGGACACCAACTGGATTCTGTGTTTCAGTGCTAAGTGTTTTCAAAACAGTTTCTCACCTGGTCTTAAATCTGAATGGTTGGTTACGGAAGAATCAACACACCAAAATTTCTGTTTTGATAAAATGCTTTAAAGTGATCATAATTTTTTATTATTTATGATGATCTTAATTTTTTATGATTACTTTAATCATAATCTGTGAATCCTGGACTCTGTATGGAGAAGAGCTAAGGTGTACTTCACACAGATCTAATTTATGAGGTGAAATCTTTGTTCCGTAAAGCATGTTAAATAACTCCTGCTATAGCAGAACAATTCATTAACTGTATTTGTTTTATCTTTAATAAAATATCAAACAGGTCTGCAGCTTTTTTTTTTTTTGACAAAGTCAAAAAGTCAGTACTGAGCATGCTGCTTCTGTCTCTCCATTGCTTTCAAATAAATTCAGAGGCAACAGAGACTGGCTGCACAGTGTACCCCATCAAGTGGTGGATCCAGCAGTAAAAGAAAATGTTTGCCAGGATAATATTCAGGTGGCTTAGTTCCCTGATGAGACTCACCTTGTAACTGGACAAATTGCATCCACTCAGTGGAGTGACTGGCCAGAAAATGGACTAGAGGTGACAGGTGGGGGCAAAACAGGGTCATTCTGGCTGTTAAAAATGTGAACAGCTGGCTTTGCCCTCAAGCCCAGTTTGCTCACTGTATTTTAAAAGAAACAATTACTTGCAAGAGAGTTTGTCATTGCCACCATTACATACAAAAGTAAATGTACTGTCAACACTAAGCAAACTGTAACTGCCTTTCAGCCCAAATAGCAGTTTATCAGAAATGTTTTTGCGTATTTTTCGTCTTCTGTACTGAACCAAGAGATATCAAATTTGTGTTTTGATGATGAATACTAACAATTTTATACCAGAGACTAGATTTTTCTTTGATATTCTAGGGGCATGTGAAAGTAGTTCAGTTCCTAGTGAAAGAAGTTAACCAGTTTCCATCGGACATTGAATGTATGCGATATATAGCAACAATAACTGACAAGGTAAGTGTGAGAGCAAACCCGGTCCAGTATTTTCCGCAAAAACATATGAGAAATTCTTAAATATTCAAAAACTGAATGTATGTTTGCTCACGTGCCTGTCTGATTCTGAGTTTTTTGAACGACCTTTTAATACCGAACTTAAAATCGGTGTTTAGTGCCTTAATCTGTTGAAATAGTTTGTGTGTTTATGAATACAGGGAATCTCGTGTTTTGTAGAGCATGCCTCTTTCCTTAGTTTATTACATAGGTGGTAAGAAAAATTTTGCGTTCCAGGACCTGTTGAAAAAGTGTCACCAGTGTGTGGAGACAATTGTGAAAGCTAAAGACCAGCAGGCTGCAGAAGCGAATAAGAATGCGACTATATTGCTGAAGGAGCTAGACCTGGAAAAAGTGAGTTGAGAATTGCAGTTGCGTAGCTTAACTGTTGAAGTTATGTGTAAATCTATAGGCTGTATTTCCTCTTGGTGTTTCTTTGGGCAGTAGTTCTTCATGCTATAACTGTATTTGCTTTCCTTAAATGTAAAATATATACTGAGGTTGGCAGATTAGCACTGAATTTTTCTTTAGCCACTCCACTGTTATTTTTAGGAAAGCTTGGACTTGGTGATTGTTACCTTAGGTAGTAGCTCTTTTGCATTACTTCAGCACGGATGATAAGTTTGAATAAGGGAGATCTTCAGTCCTGGTGGAGTGATACATGGTATGTTGTATACAGTGTGAAGTACAGTCCATAGGTATTTTATGGACCTGTAGTCAGGTTTGCAAAGGAGAGATGCCAGATGAGCTCAACGGAGTCGAGCAGATAGTGGGAAAAGTCAAGTTCTTCCTCACTAAGAGTATTGGTAAGTGTCCCAGAATAATGCAGAGGCTTCCTAAGCACTCTTTAACGGGCTTTCTAAATGGGGGCTCTTAGAACTGCTGATGAACAGTTCATACAACATTTCGTTAGTGAGGGATGTTTTGGACAAGTTCCATATTTGTTTTTTTAAATCTTCCGAGGTTGCTGACTTGTTAAACATCTATCAGTTGCTGTACAAAGCTACAGTATAGCATAGTTGTGACTGATCCCATATACTAAACATGTGATTAAAATGGAAAAATTATAGTAGTTTCTTCTGTATTCTAGGATACTTTTTTTTTGAGTCAAAGGTGGTAATCTCATCAGTATTTTTGCAACATTATGAAATGTTTTTTTTTTTTTTGAGAAAGAACAGAGATAATGAGAGATTTTGCTGGCTTTCCAGTAAAATTGTTTTTATATCATCTCTTGTTTAGTTGCGTTTTACTGTCATTCCTTTGAAGCTTTTCAGACCAGCTAGTCCTGTTGTTCCATGATGTCTGTCTAGTCTCTGCATAATGATTCAGTATGTGACAGTCATCATTGTTCACCCTGCTCTCCTCTCCTTTCTCCCCAACCCCACTTTGTAGGAATTAAAACTTAGTTTTTGTCATAAGGTTTATATATGAATACTTTTTTCCTACATAGTCAAGAGAAGAAAGCAGAAAACAAGCCCTTGCCGCTAAAAGAGAGAAGAGAAAGGAAAAGAGAAAGAAGAAGAAAGAGGAACAAAAGAGAAAACAAGAAGAAGATGAAGAAAACAAACCTAAAGAAACTCTAGAACTTCAAGAAGATGATGATGAAGAAGAAAATGATGATGAAGGTAAAGAACAAGTGTTTCTGTGAACAATGCAGTTGTTGGGGTTGCCTATTTTTCGCTGTTGGTTTTTTTTTTTTTTTTTTTTAAACCACCTAGTGGTTAAAAGTGAATATGTTAGGAAGCTGGTTTCTTGGGTACTGTGACGTTGTTGCATAGTTTCTGCCCTGGTTCTTACCCCTTCGGTCAGAAACTTGAGCGAGCAGTTGTCTGTGTTCCTGGCAAATCTGCTTTGTTCTTTTTTTTTTTTTTTTTTTTTGGTTTCCTCCTATGTTCCCAAAGCTTTTACCTTCTTGGAGATTTTACAGCTGTATGTGGTGCAAATAGACTGACAACTCATCAAAGAGCGTAACTTCAGCTGGAGTATCTTCAGGGGCACTGATTCCTATGTTTTGTGATTTTTGACTGTATATCAAATCTTTTTCTTTCAGTGGAGCAAGAAGTTCCTATAGAGCCTCCTAGTGCAACTACTACGACTACAATTGGAATTTCTGCAACTTCAGCTACTTTCACAAATGCCTTTGGGAAAAAGAGAGCTAATGTGGTGACTACTCCCAGCACAAATAGAAAAAATAAGAAAAATAAAACAAAAGAGACTCCTCAGAATATGCAGATTATTTTGCCAGATCAGCATATATCTCTAGCACAGCAAAAAGCAGATAAAAATAAAATAAATGGAGAGCCAAGAGGTGGTGGTGCAAGTGGGAATAGTGATTCAGACAATTTGGATAGCACAGATTGCAATAGTGAAAGTAGCAGTGGAGGTAAAAGCCAGGAGTTGAACTTCACAATGGATACAAATTCGTCTGAGCGGCGCTATGCCTCGTTGCTTATCCCTTCTCAGGAAGAAAAAACGAGTGCTTCAGCTTCAAAAACACCAACAAGGTGAGACTTCCTTGTTGCTTGCCTGTTGTTTCACCATGTTTTACCTATGCCGATGTAAATTTTTCCGTAGCTCAGGCCTTACGCCAGTTGGTACGTTCCCAAAATCTTAAGAGACTGAGTTTGCTTTCCTATTAAATTATACTGTCAAGTTTGAATGCAGCCTTGTTAGAACACTAAAGATATTTTTTTGGTATTGCTGACTAGTTTTTAATACTACTTTGTCAGAACATCCAGTTTTCTCTTTGCGCTGTGTTGTACCTATGCTGAATTGCTAACTTCATTTGAATAGATTTTAGAGTGAATACACTGGGAATTTAAAAAATAAAAGCCAGCCTTTCTTATGATCTAGTCACAAGGTTTAGTTACCTCGTGATTGTTTTCTGGTTTCATCATTAACTCATTTGAATTGCAATCTCTTTGTTTTAAGGAGGGAAGACGTTGATGACTCTGAGCATTTCACCTGTCAGGTTGATGGCCAGTTTGACTTAACCTTGTCGAGCCAGAGGTGAGAGTCGAAACAACTCAGGGAATGTCTAAGGGCCATATGAATGGTTTGGAAGATCATTGAGTTGCCAGTGAATGAGCTAATAACTAACCTTAATAAGACCGGGTTCTGAATAGGGTCATTGGTCTGAACCAGAAAGCTTAGATACAATCTAAATTTGTTATCTTTGCTAAAAGGTTCCACTCTAACTTGTACATGTAAGTAGTACAAGTCTGATCTCCATATATATTTTTCTCCCTAGGAATTAAGTGAGGTAGAGGGGGTTACAGGGTCAGTCTTCAGGACACCTGTCTGGCTAAGAACCCAACTTCAATAGGAATGCAAACATGGGATCAAAAAACACAGCAAGCAAGAAGGCAGTTGCCAGACTGATTGAGGCACTTGACTGAGAGTGGGAAGATAAGTTGGACTCTCAGCTGTTTTTCTTTTTCCCACCAGGGTTAAAATTAGGTGCAGAATGAGTGGATTTGTCAGCCCTTGGGGTTGTGGGGAGGGAGAACGTCTCTAACATTCCTTATCAATATTAGAAACTGGCTTCTGCTTATGTTCTGTTTTATGAATATAAACTGATTCTGTCTTGGACCTTTTGTCCAAGATCTACAAAAGCCTTTGAATACCGTACACTGAAGCAGGATTAAGTAAATGCGTACTTCTAACTCCTTATATTGAAGAAAGGAGTGGTGCTTCTGTTAGAAGTACACTTAAGAAAACAAAACAACAAAACAAGACAGTATATAAATTAAAACGGAGCTAGTATGTTTAACTTCTGCAGATGCTCTTTGGTTCTTGCACCAGGCAGACTTTTTCTGAAAAAATGTCTTTTCTCTTCCTGAATTCTTTTCCTGTTTGGTAATAGACGTGTCTGTGACAGTACTGTTATGATTCAGACATCTTCCACTTGTGCTGTAGATTTGCTTGGCCGAGTCTGGTCTTATAACTATGACGTAAATTTTATAACTTTTTAAATTTTTTATAAAACTTACAAAATTTTAGAGATCACCTCTGTTTCAGTGCTGCAGATGAACTTGTGAGCCACTAGAACCACTTCTTTCACCTTCACGTAGATCAGTTAGCCTACAAGAGTTTATCTGTTCCTCTCTTTCCCTTTTTCTCTCCCATCCAAACTTTGCACTGTTCAAATCACTAGGCTATTGCTGCAGTTTTAGTACAGGTAATATTTGCATACGTGCTTTCAAATTGACTTTACTGGGAGTTAAATATCCTAAAATAAATGTGCCCTGGTTACCCTTTCATAAAATGGGGTCTTGAAGGGGGTAAAAACACTTATCTAATACTTTACTGCTTTCTAGGGAATCTGTAATAATAAGAGATGAAAATTGGAGACATTTTCAAGTACCTAGTAAGAAAGCAACATTATTCTCAAAGTACCTTTTATTAAAAAGCTATTCAAAAAAGAGAACACACAATCAGGGTGTACCTTAAGTGGTTGTGTACCACCTATTATAAACTATTTTATAGATGATGTCTTTAGTACTTCTGGTATTAATTCATTCAGTTTAGTGCCTCCAATTCTTGAAGAAAGGATATAGGATGTGGACTAAAATGTAACAAATTACTTAAGTCAGCCAGTGGTTTGGGGCGGGGGGAGAGGAATGAAAGCAGTTCAGAAGCTCTAGGTTCCAGAGATGTACACTATAATGCTGTCATCATTATTCTGTATTTTGTAATCCGTACATTTCTGTTCCCAGACTTGATGGTGAAGGTAATTCAAATTCTTTGTCAACTACTTACAAGCCTGTTTCCCTGCCTCTGAGCTCTCCAAGTGTAAAGCTGAATCTGACTAGTCCAAAAAGAGGCCAGAAAAGAGAAGAAGGCTGGAAAGAAGTGGTTAGAAGGTAAAGACTTTAATTCTGTGTTTAAGAAAACTGTTTCAACGTTTTAGCTTGTAAATTATGCTCAAGTATAGAATGTCCATCAGGTTCGTTTAATTATTTCATTGTAATAATTTCTTTTAAAAAAAATCCTCTTCATCTTGCAGTGCCATGAAAAATTGCAGTCCTAATTTGTAGTATCCCCTCACTAAGTTAATGTCAGTATGACACAAACACTTTATTTGGCATGAAGGTTTTCATCACCTGTGGCTTCAGCGGAATAAAGGATGTGGGGATAAGATAAAAGGGCAGGGAACAGATGGTAACAAAGTCCCTAAGGCAGATGATTGCACATGAACTAAAGGTGAAATAGATGTTAGTGAAGTAGAGGGCAGGTGGATGATCACTGCAAGGCTAAACCTCAGTTGTGTTTTGGGTGGTGACTTTGATCCCTGATTCCAATGAAACTTTTGTGACCTTAATTTGGGTGCTGGAAAATGTTTAAAACTAATTTGTACTTCTGTAAAGCACAGTTTCCCTTTGAAAATGTACCGATTTTTATTATCTGGCCATTAGCCACGCAGCATCTTTTCTGTAATCTTCGTTATGTCTACTACTTTTAACTAGAAATTGTCATCTGGCTTTCTTGTTTTGTTTTGTTTCCTTTTTTGATAAAGGAACATGGCATGGGCATACAAGTGTCAAGTGCTTTAGGTGCACTGCTGTTTTCTCTTCTGCAATGGTCGTGACCAAATATCTCATTTTAGAGAATTTTAGGCTGTGTGCAAAGAAAGTAATCACACAGCGGATTTAATGCGTCCAGATTAGCGGAAGCCACAAAATTTTTAGTAAAATTAAAAAGAGGTGTTTTAATCTGACTACTTAAGCGTTTGAACCTTTGGAGTTGGCTCAGTCTTCTGCCTTTTGTTGCATTCACAAATGTGGTTCTCTGCTGTGACAATGACCTTGTGTGGTCGCAGGCTGCCCACCGCTTGGTGAGTCGTGCAGGCATGAAACCGTTAAACAGGCAGCTGGCTCCTTTCCAGGGCTGCACACAGACCCCACCATTGACCCCGGAGCTGCTCCATCTCTCCTGCTGTGTCTCTTGAGTCTCATAGGCTCAATTTAACTGCTTTGTTGGGTATTGTCTGCTGTCCTGCCGGAGATGCTAGAGTTTTAGAAATAACACCCAAAACCTGAGCCTTCTTAACCCCTGGGGGCTCAGGTCTTGTCACAAAGAAAGAATGTGTGCGTAAAGTGTTCTGTGCCAGTGTTTGCTGTGCCCTGACTGACCAGCAAAGCATGTGACCAGCCGAAGAGCATTTTGGTGACTATAGATGTGGGTGCAAAATGCCTGGGAGCTGCATGCCTTCATCTCCTAAAGCCTTTCCCGGTCTCAACAGCGGGAATCCTCCTCCTCGTCTTCATCCTCCTCCTCCTCCTCCTCCTCCTCCTCCTCTCCCCCCTCACTCTCCAGTACCCCCCTGGCTAGAAGGGATGTCTGTCAAAGAAGTAACCAATGAATACATCCCTTCTACCCCTGACAGGCAAGTAGGCAGAGTTTTGAAAGACCCTCCCCCTAGCAACACTCTGCAGCCAACGCCAATTGAGCAATTTCAGCTGCAGAGAGGAGGGCGCTGCTGTTCAGGAGCAAAAAGGTACTGTTTTGGGCACTTCTCAAGGTTAAAAAATGACTGAGCTTGGTGGGTAGGGAGGGAAACAGCAGTGGGTGTTGGGTGGGCAGAGGCCCTGGGCGCTATGGTGAGCTCTGTTGGAAGAGGGACGTCTTCTTGGGTGGTGGCGTGGGGTTCTTAGTGGAATGCGGTGAAAGGAGACCAAGGCACAGTTAAGGAGCCCTGTGTAATGTGGAACTATCTTTAAAGATAGGTGATGATGGGATCTTTGATTTGGGGAGGGAGCAATTGGGATGTCTAGCTTGAGTGAGGAGCCTTTGGGGTAGAGGGCGCCCAAAGTACGATGCAGCCGTGGGATAGGAGCTTGGTGCATGCTCTGAGTGCCTGGTTTCTGGGGAAGGGAGGGTTGGAGTGTCATCTCCTGGCAGAAGGGAAAAGAAAAAACACCTTGGAAAGATAAGGTTGATGCTTTAGAACATTTCCATGTATCTTGATGTGTTTAAAATAAAATGTTTTCTTTAAATCCTGTTAACTGAGAAACAATTTCCTGAGGATGAAATTACTTAATATTTTCAAAGACTGGAATAACTAGGTGAAGCTGGCGGCCTTGGGGTGGGGGGGGTTGTGTGTGTGATCTGTACGGTGTTCAGAGGTGCTTGAACTGTGATCACAGTGGTTTCTGAAACCCCTTTGAATCCCCTCTAATTGTTTGGTGTTGAACTACTGCACATCACTAGCAAGCTGAAAAGCAGTGTATGGGCTTGAGAGGTCCAGCCTTTAAAGTCTGGGGACATTAGTGGCCCAGAGAGACCTTGGCTGGGGTCTGGATGCAAGCATTGATCATGTTCAAAGACTTCCCAGTACTGTATGCCTGCACTGACCCACCAAAACCATTTGAATTAGAGAAATCCTAAAATGACCTTTCACTGAGCATATGGGTTACAGTGTTGTGGCCTAAAAATGAGCCTGCTTCTGAAAATCTGTGCTACCTTCATAGTGGCTTCCAGCAGCTCGTTAAATCACAGAACTGCACAATTTAACAGACTGATGTCCACCATTGTGTAGTGGCACCAATTAAACTTTAGGATCATGTTTAGTCAAGGTCTGAGAGAGGTGGATACTAAAAGGGTCATGAATGCAGGTGGTATCAGAGAGCTGATAACTGGGAAAACACTGGAAAATCGCCTTCTCCTAGCTGTAAATGATCAAAGTGGCTAAGTCATGGCCTTTTATATTTGAAGCAGTGCTGCTTATGTAAATTCAGGCCAATGAGCTGAGGCTTTGTCTCACTTTGAAGTTACACGAGATAAGAAAAAATTGGAAAATGTTTCTGAAGCAGTTTGAGGCACATACATCTGTGATGCAGCAGTGGTGGTAGAAATGCGTCTGAAGAGTCCTCATCAGGTACTGAGGATAAGTAATTTGAGTGGGGGATTTTTAGAGAGGCTCCAAAGGGTGAACAAAATACCAGCAGAAAACCACTTTCTATCCTGAAACTTAAGAATTTTGCTTCAGACAATGAGGGAGTTTGTACGTGTTTAAATACATTTCATAAATTTGTGATCTTTGTGATACAGGTCAAAGAAATTATCTGTCCCAGCTTCGGTCGTATCTAGAATAATGGGGAGAGGTGGATGCAACATTACAGCAATTCAAGATGTCACTGGTGCCCATATTGATGTTGATAAACAAAAAGATAAGAATGGAGAGAGAATGATTACTATAAGGTACAGTATCTAGAAACGAAAGTTTAAGTTAGTCCAAAATGTCATTTATTAATAAACTTTGTTTGCTTTTTAAGACAGGATGTATTCGGTTTCTTGGTTCTAGAGTAGAATGCTTATAACTGCTGCCGAGATATGCTGAAGGTCTGCTTATTCAAAGTTGTTTCTTGACTTTTGCTTATCTTAAGGATTAACTTACTGGAGTAAGTTGCAGTAGACTTGTAGATCAGTATTAAATTGGGGCTACAGAATGCTGCACTTACCTTTCGTAAAAGATAAATATGTTCCTATTTAATACAGGGGTGGTACTGAGTCAACGCGATATGCAGTGCAACTCATCAATGCCCTTATTCAAGATCCTGCTAAGGAACTGGAAGACTTGATTCCTAAAACTCATATAAGAACACCTGCTTCAAGTACCAAATCAATCCATGCAAACTTCTCATCTGGAGTTAGTACTGCATCTGCTTCAAACAAAAACTCCTTTCCTCTTGGAGCACCACCTCTCGTTACATCACAGTCATCAACACTGTCTACTTTCCAGCCTACGAACAAATTAAACAAGAATGTCCCAGCGAATGTGCGCTCATCTTTTCCAGTGTCTCTTCCTCTAGCTTATTCTCATCCACATTTTGCCTTGCTGGCTGCCCAAACTATGCAACAGATCCGGCACCCTCGCTTACCTATGGCCCAATTTGGAGGAACATTTTCACCTTCACCAAACACTTGGGGACCATTCCCAGTGAGACCAGTTAACCCTGGCAGCACAAACAGCTCTCCTAAGCATAATAGTTCAAATCGTGTAGGTAGTCAGAATGGAAATATTTTACAGACAGAGTCTCCTGGATTAGCTACTTCTAGTTGTCCCATTACTGTCTCTTCAGTAGTTGCTTCCACCCAACCGCTATGTGTAACAAGTAATCGGACTCCCTCTTCAGTCAGAAAGCAGTTGTTTGCCTGTGTTCCTAAGACGAGTGCTGCAGCAACAGCAATCTCAACCGTGACAAGCACATGTAGCGCTCTGCCTTCGGCCTCCTCTGCACCCCCAAACAATGGGCAAGTTCCTGCAGCGTTTCTGCCTTCTAATGCTCCACAAACACAGCATTCTGCACTTAAAGTGGACTCTTTCTCAGCTGTCTCAGCACCCAAAGAGAAGGTGTCAACACCAGATCAGCCTGTTGGAAATGTGTGCGTGCCATCTTCAGTTGCAAGTAGTTCCAGTATGTCAACTAGCAGCAATTCGGGAGTCACCGAAGCTCACCCATCCAGCAGCCCCACGCCGCAAAGTAACGCCCAAGATGAAATACTACCAGCCAGCGTGTCGGAGATCGGTCCTTCGATGTCGATGCCTTTTTCTTCCAGCTCAGAACCCTCTCCTTTAAGCTTAGCGTCACCCAGGTCAGTTGTTGCAGATAATCAGGACAACAGTAACTTACCTCAAGTAGCTGTACCAGCACCTCGAGTTACTCACAGGATGCAGTCCAGAGGTTCTTTCTATTCAGTGGTACCAAATGCAAACCTACATCAAGATCCTCAGTCTATTTTTGTTACAAATCAAGTTCCCATAACACCTTCTCAAGGTCCACCTGCTGCGGTGCAGCTTTCGTCAGCCATGAACGTTATGAATGGTTCTCAGATGCACATTAACTCAGCAAATAAATCATTGCCTCCTGCCTTTGGGCCAGCAACGCTCTTCAATCACTTCAGTAGTCTTTTTGATAGCAACCAGGTGCCCTCTAACCAAGGATGGGGAGACTGTCCCCTGTCTACCCGAGCAGCAGCTGACCCATCTTTCACTGTTCAGTCTACCTTTCTGAATAACTCTGTGCTAGGACATGTGGAAAACATGCATCCTGATAACTCCAAGGCTCCTGGTTTCAGGCCACCTTCCCAGCGGGTTTCTACCAGCCCTGTAGGTAAGTCACTAAGATCATGCACTGGATAGAATTTTTTTTCGAACCATTACACTTTGGTCATTTGAAATTGTTTGAGAAATAGTTTAAAAATTAAGGTTATAGAATACTAGTGTAACAAATATGGCCTATTTTTGTTCAAGTGCTCTTTAAAATTGTTACAAGCTTATGTGCTTTGAGAAATTGATGTGCTCCTGCATGGTGTGTTATTAGGAAGTTGCTGCCCTTCAACTGTTAAGTGCAGTAGTTGAAGTTTACGTGTTTTTAATTGAAATGGGTTAGGAACGCTCGCAGTGAGCTCCCTGCCTGCTATACTCTGCCTCGAAGATTATCATCCTCTTATAAACGGTGATGATAGTGCAGGGTAACTGGCAGCATCCACTTGGCTGAAAGGGAGACTCAAGAGATTTTCTTCTATGCTACCCCATTCTCCCATTTGTTCTTGCTGTAATGAATTTACGGTGCCTGGAAGCTGGATAGCTGGAGAGCCTTGCTTTGAAGCTGAAGATATCTAACACTGTGTGTTAGGTATTTGAGGTAATGCTTCAGGACTTGAATGCTGAATTTGGGCATTTCGGTAGTTTGACTTTCAGAGTAAAGGAAAGGGGGACACTGGGAAGATGTAGTGGCAGATGAAAAAGATTTTCAGCATTCCCATTCATCCCAGTTAATTTAAAAATATCCAGGGCTTCTGAAAACCAGATCACCTCTATCAGATCAGGTTTAACCACAAAATCAAGATGTTTGCCGTCACTGTAGTTTTCTTAGTCATATAGTTTGGGCTGTGTAGCTGCACTGCAAAGAACACAAATACCTAGAGCTCTTGCAACATGTCCATTCCCAGTTCAGTAGGCGGAACCAGTCAAAATTAAGACTGGGGAGGGGGGTAAAGTAACTGGGCCTTGCTCATCAGATAGTCTGCTACCAGAAGAACTGCCGGACCCTCCTCAGTAGAATACCAGAAGCACTTTACATTGTCTCACCTTTATCTGCAGTGCTCTCAACTGGATGTTGGCTGTTCATGGAATACCCTGCCCAGGGGAAGGAAACTTACGGCAAATGGCGCCCAATCATTTCTCTTAGGATTGTGCTCCGTGTATACGGACTTCACATAACAGCAAAAAATTTTGCTCTTCCCTTGTGCTAATGTCATCTGTTTTTCATTAGGGGTTTTTTTTCCCCCATCGGTCCCTTTTATATACTTAAATGGCTGTAAATATTTCAAAGGTAGCTGTTCTGTGTTAAGAGTTAAGTGAATACTCAAGGACAGTGAGTTTGGGGAGATAAGTGTGAAGTTCTTCTCATCTGAAGCACAAAAATATTCAGATGTAACCCAATTTTTCCAGTCTGGAACTTGATCGGGATATTACAAAATAAAGAACAACTGAAAAAACATGTAAAATGTGCCCCTAAAATCCTGACTGGTGACTGGTTTGTCAGGTCCTCTGTTGACTCATAATGTCATTCTGCTTTATGGTACTTCTGATCACCCTCGTTTCAGAATCTAAATTTGGTCTGTTACACGAAAGAAGAAACGATTTACTGGAGGTAAAGGAGAAGGGGGCATTTGTAGGTGTGATGCTGAGGAAAGAAGAGGGGGCAGTAGGCTGAGGACCTCTCTTACGAACCTTGTACCAGAAGTGTGGTCCTGCAAGTCTGTCTGCCCATGTCTTTCACTGGTGGTTCACAGATGAACAAATTTGAGTTTTGTCTGATTGACCAGTTCTTTTGCGAAGCGTGTGCGCGTGTCCCTGCTGGCTGTGGATCTGTTCTGGAAATGGCCCTTTGTCCTGTATATGTCTTCATTTCTCTTGTTGTAGCAGTTTACAGATTGAGGGCAGGCTTAGACTGTTTGGGAAGGCTGTACAGAAGACCAAAAGACTTTTTTTTTCCTGTGCGTTTTAAGAAAGCATTTGAGACCTTGCTCTTCTTCATTAAAAGGTATTGCAAACTCAATGTAGGTCAGCTTAAAAAGCAGCACAACTACAAAGTAGCATGAGATGAGTGGGCTCCCTATGTTACAAGGAGTCACCAAGTATTGTTGCTTCTTATCTAAATGTGGAGGTAGCTCTTACAGTTAACCAGTTTTTGCAGGAATGTCTGGGGGCTTTGGTAAACTGGATTTTGAGCGGAATTTGTGTGAGGCTGATAAACCAGTCTCTTAAAGCTCAGTTATGCTTTCAGAGTGTAATGAAGAGCCTGAATTTATGGGCAAAGTAACTGCAAATTACGCTATTGCAAAATGTTCTATTCTTAACATCTGATTCGATTGGTAAATACATAAACAGAAAGCTCATTACTGAAATCAGGATGAAATCATAAGTCATTGTTCACAGAAGCAATTTTTAATATTAAACTAAGCTTTTTTCATCTACTTCAATGAATCATAGAATCATTTAGGTTGGAAAAGACCTCTCAGATCATCAGTCCAACTGTAAAGACAAGACAAAAGCAAAATTGAAAAGTGACTACTCCGTTGAATTTGTGCATCTCTGGCTGTCACACTTCCTTCTACCTGTAGAAAACACACAGCAGTGCCGAAACTGCCTTGACTGTTCAGTCATTGCACTCTGAAAGCTGTGTCCCCATCCTACCAAGCATTCAAGAAGCACAGCTGGGCATCTTACTTCTGCCGAAGAGCTCTTTTTGTCACAGTCTGTGCCTTGTTCTCCACGTAGGGAACAAGCAGTCCCCATGGGCCTCAGCTGTGTTACCCCTTCTGTGCAGGGAAGAGTTCTTGAAACTCAGCATCTTCAGTGGTTTTGTCAGCCAGCTGGAAACCAGTTGTTTTGTGGTGGCACCTATGACCATGGGGGCCTTCTGACTACTCCAGAATGCACTTTTGTGCATGGAGGGTTAGGAAGAGCATCCCACTGGTAGCTCCATAACGGGTGTGTAGGAAGGGCCCCTCAGCTAGAGATGCTGCAGTCTGCTTATTGCTGTGCTAGAGGTGAGCCTGCAGGCTCTAGGCAGGTAAAGATCACTTGAGCTGCACTTGCAGGCAGCCTGCACAGGCATTAGCATCTTCCTTATAGTGGTGGAGCCACCTGCGCTGTGACAAACCGCGTAAGATTGTACTCCCAAATTAGGGCTCCCTTATGAGCACCCTACAGTTGGGTGGTAGTGATTTATTTCCCATTGTCTGTTAGGGAGACTTAATCTTTTGGGTAGGAATAGCGAGAAAAATGCCACCGCCTTCAAATCCAGTAAGTCATTTCTGTTAATGTGGTCAGGCTGAATCTGCCACTTTTGAAAGGAGCAAAGCGGGGCTTCGTGGTTGGTGTGGGGCTTCGTGGTTGGTGTGGGGCTTCTGCTTCATTTAATACTGGGGAAGAGAGCTAGCTTTCAGTAACGTATCCAGGAGATGCAAGGTACACCTCTAGTTTATGACCTGTTGCCTGCCACCACTGCTGTTTTCAGACTTCTGGGATGTAAGTAGGTACTTAGTCTCAACCTTGCTCTGTGGCAGTATAGGCTAGTCCTGGTTGTGGTCATTTTGAAATGTTTAAATGGTGTTGAAACTAGTCTTGTTTAGTAGGCCCTTGAAACTAAACCCAAAACTCAGGTAAACATATGGTCATGCCTGCTTATGCTTTTTTCTGGTAATAATGTGTGATGAAATCTTTTACATCATTTTGGAAAAGTGCTTAAAAGATTTGGCTTGTTCAAAAACTGTAATTACCTTTGTTAATTCATTTTTTTGTGGGACTGAACTTTCTCTCCATCTTACCCTTCCTCACACACATTTCTGTAGAAAGCAGCCCCCTCACCTTTTGCGCTGTGTATTATCAGCACTGGTTTCTTGGATGCAGTATGCTCTGACTGATCTATATGTGAATGTAGCTATGGGATGGCAAAAACTGTGCTGCAGTGAAACTTTCTTGTTGTTTGATTCCCTCAGGACTTCCGCAGAGCCCTGTGTTCCTGTTTGACTTGTGTGGCTCTTTTCTAAGGAAAGATTTTTTTTATACTCCCAGTTTTACTCTTCTGCCTTCCATGCTAGGACTTTGATACCTTTCAGTGACCAAAGCGTTGTTTTCTCTGCTTTCACCTCAAGTTTTAACAAAAACATACATAAATTCATGCTGTTAGTTTGTCTGAGGGAGAATCGTGCATCTGTAAAATGAACTTGCCGTGTGCAGATGCCCCTGAAGGTAATGAGATGCTTTAGTTATATTTGGAGCACTAGCTCTCTCTGGTGCTTTGAAGCAGGTTCCCAAAGAGAAATATTTAATGAAATTTATGTTTATTTCAGGCTTACCCTCTCTAGATCCATCCAACAGCTCTACAACTTCTTCTTCAGGTCCTTTGACAGGCTTTTCAGCAAACATGCAAGGAGCACGGGTTTACCTTCAAGGGCCAGCGCCTGTTGGGACTCCCAGCTTTAACAGACAGCATTTTTCACCACATCCTTGGACAAGCGCAACAAATTCATGTAGGAACTTCATGGGTCTGTCTTAGTTAACTGTAAATTCTTAGTAGATTTGTAACTTAAGGGGAAATTAGCCAGTGATGCACAAAATGCTTTCCAATTGTGTTTAGCAGTTGTGAGGATGAAGTGCTAATCCCACCTATTTGTTTCTTAACATGTGAAATGTCACTAGTTCTAGTAGCATAACTAAAGACATTTGGGCAAAAATTCAGTCATAGGTTCTAAAAGGAGAAGGCATGAAGTTGCGGGGGAGTGGAGGTGATTGTACCAAACCAAAGATTCCCCTCTAAATGAGTGTAAAATTAGGTGAAAATGTCCTGTTTGCCATGGTTTGAAGTTATACTTTTTTGTTGTTGTTGTTTTTTAAATTGATATTCTGGAATTTTCGTGTTAGTTAAAATGTTCCAGATTCTTAATGCATCATCCAGGGTAACATAGGGACATAGGGTTTTCCTCCTCATGGGAAGAACATGGAAGTAGCTTTACAGAAAATATGGGTCTTTGATTCAGAGTCTTAAATGAAGAGACTTTTTGTGTCACTGCATGCAACTTCATTGCCACTCTAAACATAAGAACTAAAATGTTTAAATGAGTGCTCCAAAGAAGTTGGATTTCACAGGAAGAGTCAGTGACGCTTCTGAAGTTGGTGGAAGTTATGCTTTTACGTTACATATGTTGACTTTGGGAAGCTGTCTTTAGTTTCTCTTCTGCTAGAGGTGGTGGAGACCAAAACCAGGCTGCTTAGATATTTACGGAATTTTGGCTGATTTTTTTCATATCTTCCTGAAACTCTTCCATGTTTCTTATTCTTTCTTCTAGTTATTTTAGATGCACTTCTATGTTGTGACGATATCACCATTCTGATGGCTTAAAGCATTTGTGTTAATGTTTGTTTTAGAGTTAAAATAAACTTTAAACAGAAATTCTGTGAAACTCTGTGAAAGAGTGAAGAATGATGGGGGGGAGGCTTTAAAACCTTCTTTCTATTTGATTTGAGACAATATTGGGGGGATAGAGAGGGCTGCATTTACTCTCACTATCTTGTGTGCTTTTTGTGTGATTAAGCAAAAGAAATGCTCTTTCAGCAGGTGAATCTCCAATTCCATCAGTTTCCTCAGGATCGTCTTCGCCCCTTTCAGCTGCTTCTGCACCTTCTAACTTGGGCCAGCCAAAAACGGGTAACACAAATCAAGATCGAAAGGTACCCCCTCCCATTGGGACAGAAAGACTTGCTAGAATTCGACAGGGAGGATCTGTCACGCCTACGCCCTTAGGAACCAACTTTACAGCTCCTGTTGGTCATAGCGGTATTTGGTCGTTCGGAGTTAACAGCGTATCTGGTAAGTCCACTATGTGCAGTCTGGGGTAGCCTGAATAAACTTGTGGAGCCTTTTGGAAATACTACATTTCAAAAAGAAGTTGGATAGGGAAAGTGGGAGGAGGAATAAAGTTCCACAGCCCAATCAACTTCCATGTAGTATATCCTAAAAGGAAAACTGGTATCAAAGTGGTGTGTTTTTTTCAAAGAAATCATCAATGAAAGTGTGGCTTTCTCTCCTAATATAGGTGATTCTCACACAGTCTAGATTCTCTCTGAGTACAATTGTTAAACCCTGAAAACAGTTTAAAAATGTTATATTAGGTGTATTGAATGATACGGAATTTTAAAAATAAACAACTTTACCTATTAAGGGAATCCATCTCCACGTCTGACCTTTGGCCTGAAAGGACAAGAGCCTTCCTCCAAGTTTCTACTTGCTACCCATTAACGCTTTAAAGTATGAGCTGTGGTGCAGCTAATACATCCAGAAATGCATAGTTGTGGATGATGATTTTTACATTGATCTCCTCGTGGCTCTTAACGAGGATGGGATAACTTCTGTTCTAGGCAGTCCCACTTTAAAAAGAGTGACTTTGAAACAGCTGAAGTCTTGCATTCAGTTTCCAGATAGCATGGGATTGTTGTGGGAAGGAGGAGCTGCATCATTTGAGTTGTAGATTGTTTCTATTTGTAAGCTAAAGACAAATGCATAATGGCCCTGTATTTGTTACATTTTTCAGTAATGCCCTAGATATTTCCTTTAACTTCAGTTTCTCACTCTTACTGTGTTGGAAAACAAACAAACAAACAAGAAAACTCATGTATGCTCACAGACAATGTTAGGAAGTTTATTGAATGTTGATGGTTCTACTGTGGACACCTGAAATTTCAAGTTACTAAAAGTCTCCATAACCTCCATGCTTGTCTGGAGAACCAAGATGAATGTGCACTCGGATGGCCTGTGTCCGGTGCTTCCAACCTTCCCTGGTCTTAATGGACTCTCTTCTTTCCCTTTTTTTTGTCCCTATCAAAAAGTGTAACTTTTTGTGTTCCTATGATAATGGAAAGGTACACGACAAAGGAAGTGGAACAGCCTTACCTGGTGTGCTTTCTGCAGCTTCCCTGTGAGAGGCCATGACACTACTGATAAGACCTGTGTGTTTGCTTTGTTTGTAATGTGTCAGTAGTCTAAAAATTGCAGGTATCTTCCTACTACGTGTAGGCTGTGGGAATTCTGCCTTTGCTCAGAGTAGAGCCCTAAAATATTCTGCAACTATGTGTTTTCTGGGAGCCTTTGGGTTTGTGGGGATGTGTGCAGCTGTATACACCAACGTTCTAGAGAATTTTCAATCGATCGTAATTGTCTATTTTCAATCTCTTCCTTTCCAGAAGGCTTGTCAGGTTGGTCTCAGCCTGTAATGGGAAATCATCCAATGCATCAGCAATTGTCAGATCCAGGCACCTTTTCTCAGCATCAGCCAATGGAGAGAGATGATTCTGGAATAGTGGCACCCTCAAACATTTTCCACCAACCTATGCCAAATAGTTTTGTGGATTTTTCTAAAGTAAGTCACAGAGGGCTGGGTTTTGGCTATTAAACGACCAAATAATTTATTTGCTGGAGCTATTTGGGCAGTATAAGACTAACAGACAGGGTTCACACTACTTTTCTGAAAACAACTGTGTTCGGTTTGGAAAATCACTTATCTGTTCAGGTGTTTGTTTCACTGTGCTAGTAGACATGAGGAGTCTGTAGCACTTATGTTGAGACATTTGCACTGGAGTGGTATGTTCTGTTTTGCCTATTTACACAGTATGTCTGTCTTCTACCATTTCTCAGTGTAGCTAGTTCTGAACCTCCTTTCATTCTAGTACGGATTTTTCTGGCTAGAAAAGATACACAAACCTAGAGGTGCACTTAAACAAAAACAGAATTTGTGGATTGCAAATGTTCCCTTGTTTAGGCACTAGATGCCTCTATCATTCTTCAGTTTCCTTTCTTGGAGACTCAGTCACTTGGAAATGGTATCTAAAGGCTTGTTCAGCTCTTGAGGCTGTTTAAACATACTAATCATGCCTGTGAATGCCACAAGCCTTTCTTAAGGAAGTGGCAGCCTGAGAGAACCATTCACGAGCCTGCAGGTTGTTGTTGGAAAGTATCTCAAAGCAAACCAACATTGCCAAGCCATCATCAGCTCAGCCTCCACTGGAGGAATGTCCGGGGCATGTGCTTTTTTGGATCTTCTGAATTGTAGCAGCAGTCATCTAAACACAGGAAAGAAGTCTTGTAATTGCAAAATCTGCTCTTTAACTTCCTCTTTCTGAACTGGATGAATATTTTAGATGGCTGTTAAGTAATTTATAGAAAATGTTCAACTTGGATGGGGTCTCGTAGTCTCAAGCTGCCTGAGGGCTTTGCTGTAGCAGCCCTCTAGCTGCGACACTGTGTGCAGCAAGATTATCATGTGTTGCAGAGGTGAGAAGAGGGAACTCTGAGATCACTTTGTGCAACTGCTGTGTCCTGCTTTTGGGGTAATCTGAAAGCATTTTGCAGAGGTTGCCACCTTTTTAATTCACTGTGAGATGTAATTCCAGAAAAATGGGTACGTTGTCTTGAATCTCAAGCTCTGAAGATTCTTTGTATTGCAAACTCTACCTAGGTGTGCAGTGATGCCCCTTTTCCTTACAGTGCTAATGCTTACCAGTATGTGAATGTTAAATAGGGATTTGAACCGTCTCTGCCATTTTGGAAAACATGGTTTATGCTTGTGCATAATCCTTTGCAAAAGAAGTCTGACTAAATGTTGATTTTTTTTTTTGTAGTACTGCTTTCTGCATTGTTTTCAAAATACTACAAATCGGATGTGGTGCATTTTTTCATTTTCAACATTTCCTAGTGTTGTCCTTGCCTCTATCTTAGGCCAGCATTTCAGAGGCAGATGTGATCTTTGAAGTGTTTGGTTGTTATGACAAAAGCTGAAAGGTAGTACACTGCAGAAGCAAGAGAAAGATGACCACAGTCGTCATCTCTAACCAGTAACTGTTCTCTGATGGTGCTCTTTTTTTTTTTTCATTTTTAGGGCCTACCAATTTCCATGTATGGTGGCACTCTAATACCGTCACACCCTCAGCTAGCAGATGGTCCAGGAGGCCCACTCTTTAACGGGCTTCATACTCCAGATCCGGCCTGGAATCCCATGATCAAAGTAGTCCAAAATTCAACAGAATGTACTGATGCTCAGCAGGTAGTTTGATTGCATTTTTCCACCTTTGCTTCTGTGGGGCTTTGTACAGTGGCGTGCTTTTTGTTTTTCTTGATTATTTTTTTTTTTTAGCTAGGTGACTTTTTCCAGTCCTTTGATATTAGAATTGAGATTGTGCATGATTTTTCACCCGTAGTGTGTGTTTACAAATACATATAGCACTATCCATGCCACAGCTTTCAGGTAAAACGGCCAGAATTTTCAAAAAAGCTCAACAAGGTAACAGACTTTGTTGGAAGTGGTAGGGTTTACATCCATACTTGTTATCTTGCAGGTTGTTGGTCAAAACCTGGCCAGAGATGAAGACAGCTCCTGTTCTTTGGCAGTTGGGTTGTATTTTAGGGGGAAGCCTTAAGCATGCCCTCTAGTGGTTAAATTCTATTAAAGGAAACTATTTGTTTTCATAATAGCCTTGTCTTTTTATTTCTTGCTGTAGATTTGGCCTGGCACCTGGGCACCTCACATTGGAAACATGCATCTCAAGTACGTCAACTGATTTAAGGGGGTCTATCCTTTTTTAGCCTTGTTTGGGAAACCTTATGGTCTTGAAGAACCTTGGGGATTTTTTTAATGTGCCTAACTAAGCAATTTTCTGTGGGCTGTAACAATGAAAACTTGATTGCTCGTTGTATAAGAACAAATTGATTTACTTATACAACTGATTCTGTTCTCCGGTTAGTTTAGCCATTCTGAACTTAAAAATCAGATGAAACTAATGCTGGCTAAACTACTGAATGCTACTTGCAGGAGAGAACTAGATGATTTCAAGCTTCTAGGGTGGTAAATACATGTATAATTGTTTACATAAAAGAAAAGCTGGGTAAATTTCATGTCGTATAGTGGCTCCACTTTATGTAGCCTGTATTAATGTGAAATATTTACCTGAATATTCAATAAAAGGCAAACAGTATTTATAGGTTGTGTGTGAGAATTTTGGAAGAAGATATATGTGGTTATCATTGGTAGCTGCCACGACCAGTGGTGCATCCTTTCAGAGTCACATCATTAGCGCGTGGGGGAAGGGAGGGGGGAGTGTTTCCATGTACAGCCATCTGTGATACGAACTCCGCTGGGTTCTTCCCCCTGCCAGTCATGGTGACTGTATGTTTGTTTGTTTTTGTGAACATCTTGTATATCTTTCTTTTCTGGGTTAGTTCTGTTTCTTGTAGTGCTCTTTTTCCAGGTGGGTTGCCTGAGACACTCAGGTATTGTTCAGTGGCTGACTTGACACCTTGGCAACCAATGGTGTCTTAATTTGCAGAAGGTAAATCAGTAGCTTATAGATGAATGCAGGGCTTGGCTTCTTCACCTGACTCTGTGACTAACTGCTCAGAAGCAGATACTAGGAAAGCAGAGACCACTTGCTACCAGAGAAAAATGTAATTAATTAATTTAAAGCTTCTTATAACCCTTTAAATCTGGTAAGAGCTTCTCAAGTCTCTTCCATAAGAAAGAAGGGGACTTTTGCGTACTACTTAAGGTGAACCGTCCTTCTCCACCCAGACTGATTCCAGTGTTGGCCTGCACTTGGAAGTTTTCCACTTCCTGCATTCAGACTATGTTTATTTCTGATTTTGATCAGTGGTGATGCAGTAACTACACTGAATATTTGGTCCATTTCTCAAGCAGGTAACTACAGTGCACAAACCGTCCAATGTAATGGACCACTTTTGATGGTCTCTTAGACCAGAGAACAGATGGAGACGACTTTGCCTTCCTTCTTCCTCCTCCTGACCATTCCTTACATGCAACAGCAGTTTCCCCAGGAAAAGCATGAGGAAAGAGCACCCAAAAGAGAGGATCAGTGATAATTTGCATGGAGTAAACTCTTGAAATAATGTAATGGTGTGTGTTCTGTCCCAGTTACTCCTATGTGTGTTCAGGAGTACTGAAAATATGAAGTGCACAAGTAGTATCTGAGTACAATAGGCAAATAAACCTCAGAAACAATACTGGATGTGTTCAGATGTTCTACCTAGTGCTCAAGAAGGAAACGCAAAAACAAAAAATTTGGTTTTACTGCTACCCTGACAATGCAAATGCCAAAGGAGAACCACTTGTGTTAACACTAATTGTATTAAAAGCAAATGGTGAAGGAAAAAAATGGCAGTCTAGTAAAGGAGCTTTCGTGCTTGCTTAGGCATCTGTTCTCGGGGATCCTTGGGTGAGTTGTTGCAGCTGTGGCCCTGTGGATGGCACTCTGCCTAGCAGCGTGTGTACAGGAATGAGTTGTCCTCAGTTTTGCATTAGAGAAGAGTCCTGGAGCTCTGCTGTAGGCATTGTGTTAGCTCCTAAACCAGCTTTGTGAAGCACGTGTGAGAACCGGGCTGTGTCAGTGCCAGGTGTGGGGCTGAGGCTGCTGCAAGCCTGTGTGCTGCTGGGGTGAGGAGGCCTGGGGGGCCAGGGCCCTGCCACACTTGCGTTTGGGTCCGCTGCCCCTCGAGGCTCCATGGCGTGGTGGGCAGTGCTACCTCCTCGTGCCCCATCCTGGGTGGCTGCAGCTTCCCTGCTCCTGATGGCTGCAGCTCTACTCCAGCTGGCATCCTCTGCTGCGCTACATCAGGCTGTGTGTGCAGGGGCCGTGCTGGGAGAGCTGAACTTCCATCGAGTGAAGAGTGGTGGCCTCGGCCGCCACATCCCTGCCTGCTCCATGCAGCCCCGAGCTGGTGCCTGCCTGCCCTTTTCTGCTCCTGGGCAGCCCTGGCTGTGCCTCTCTGCCTCACTCCTGGTGGTGCGGGCACCTCCCTGCCCAGGGACACTGCAGCAATCCCCCAGGTCCTGGCATCTGGCAGGCCTCCCCTCTGTAGCTGGAGTGGCAAAGGGAACCTGAAGTTTTGTGTAAAGACTGCAGAAGCTGTAGCCACTGCAGAGGCCATCGTTGCTCTCCTACAACCCACGGGAGCAGGCAGAGGCTGTGCCTGGCATCTGAGGGCTGCATTGCTGGGGAATGGGCTCCCGGCAGCACTGCTGCAGTTGCTGGGGACAGTTCTGCTCCCAGGCTGGGATAGGCTGCACCCTGGCTCCCGGATGGAGAAGCGTCCAGGTGCAAAGGCTGAAGTGCAGCAGGCACCTCAGGGCTGGACTTGGAGCCACCCGGTGCTGTGGCTGGCCAGTACTGCGTGGGCTGCCCCAGGGAAACGTGTGGTTTCCACACCCGTGCCCCTGCTGTGCACTGTGCCTTGCAAGGCTCTGGGAGGCCCAGGAGGAAGGAACTGTGGTGGAAGCAGCTGCTGGGCAGGATGGCGTTCAGTCTGTAGGAAGTCTCACCGTCGTTCCAAACGCAGCCGTGGCTCCCACCATGGCCAAGCGCTGCGTTCCACCCCTGCTCTAGGCTCAGGCCCAGGCTGTGCTTCTCAGGGAAGGGGGCTGCCAGGGGAAAGCAGTGCCTGACAGCCCCCTGCTTTTGGCAGGTACCCACATCATCTACGTCCGCAAGTTCCTGCTGGAGTGCAAGAATTCGCCCGCGGCCAGGACTCTTCCCTGCTGCCTGCCCCAGATCCCCGGTGTCACCTCCCTGGCCCCGTGCAGCCTCGTCAAGCTGGGGGAGCTCAAGGAGCAGAATGAGAGTGAAGAAGCCATGCCAGGTGAGCAGCCCAGGCAGCACGGCCCCTGCCTAAGCAGGCGCTAGGGTCCCGCTGCCTGGGGTGTGGGGCTCTCACCTGGCCACGAGGGGAGATCCCGTCTCAACCCTGAGCTCAGGCTGGCCCCGTTCCAGCCGTTTGCATGTCTCCTTTGTGGCAGCCCTATCCTAATGCTAGCCTTGTATACCTCCCTACCCCTGCAGATCAAGACCAGTGTGAGATGGGACATCTGACTTTCCAGCTTCCGCTCTCTGGGCCGTGGCTGGGCCTGTTCCTGGGCCTCGTGGAGGTGCTGGCACCGTGACCAGCTGGCTGCAGTCCTCTCTGATGCTGGGGATGGATATGACACCTCAGGCTCTAGCACAACTGGCTGGTGCAGCTGCCTAGGAGCTCATGCTTGATTAATAAACACCCTGAAATCCCTGTGTGGAAATGATGAATCTCTCTGCGCTGGGGCTCAGCTGGGTCCTCAGAGCCCTGGGGAAGGCAGCTTGGAGGAGCTGATCAGTGCCAGGTAACCTTTCAGGTTGCAGAAGTATTTTCCCTCCTGCAGTGAGATCCTGCATGTTAATAGAGGACCCTAGGGTTATGCCCAGCATTGCCTGGACCTGCACTGAGGCCAGTACTGCACCTGGAAGTACAGGCTCATGCTGGGGCCCAGCTGGATCTGCTCCCACGTTTGGGATGCTATGTGTCCCCCCCACTGCCCTAGCTTAGCTGTGGTTGGGGCAGCTGCTGACCTGCGAGCACAGGCTGGAGCAGTGCATATGGGGCTGTATGGGGTCACTAACAGCCAGAACTTACAGGGCTTGGTGGGCCTGGGCCAAGTATCGTGATGCTTCTGCCCCCTACCTGAGGCTGCCTGGATCGAGGCTGCCAGAATCTGAGCCATGCTACGATGATGGTGACAACACGGCCTGTAGCTGTGGCATGAACCGAAGTTCTGTGGTAGCCGAGAGCCGACTGCACCAAAGTTCCAGAGCAGGCCGTGATCAGGGGCAGATTCGTGCTATTTATTAACATGTAGTGAATTGCCACTGAAATGTTGCAGTGAGTAAAATCCCCCTTAGGAGAGCGCTGAGAGCCAGGAGGGTTGCCCCTCCTGGGAGTTCTTTCTGCTGGCACCTGGAGGCAGAGGCTGCCCTGCTTGGGGTCTGCAGCTCCGTGCTTGGCTTCAGGAAGCCTCCTGGTCAGGCTCGGCCTCAGTGCTGTCATCCCTCGGTGCAGCCGGTTCCACGGCAGGCAGTTTCCTTGTCTCGGCTATCAGGCGCTTGACGCCTACCAGCCACTGGCTCACCTCATTCACATGGTCCACCATGAGGGAGCGGTGGATTTCATCTGCTGCGTCCCAGTGGCATTGCTGGAGCTCTGCCAAGAAAGGGGAAGCTGTCAGCAGCTCTGGGTCAGCGTTCCCATAGCCCAGTGTTGGTTTGTGTGCAATACCCCCCCCCTCACCTTGCACCAGGAGGCTCATCCTCTTCTTCACGGGGGCCGACAGCTTCCCCTGAGACCACGCCTCTCCGAGCACTGTCAGACGCCGCCCAATGTCATCACCCACTTGTTTCTGGAAGCACCAAGATGAGCCCTGGAGGGGACCTGCCTCTGGGCAGCCCTCCCAGGCAGGGGTGGCTCTCCTCTCTCCAGAGACATCCTGGGTCTCCAGTGGGCTGCCACACTTCCATGTTTCCCTCCACAGGACAGCAGCGCTGTGTTGTTTGAGCAGCCATGCCTCGTGGGGCTAGGAGGCAGAGGAGCAAGCGCCAACGGCCTCACCTGCATCGTGGGCCGACAGTTGGCAAGGGTCTCCCTCAGAGGGCCAAGGACAGCATCTGCTGGCACATCGCCGCCCTCAGAGCTCTCCTCTGCAGCCGGCCTGGCACTCTCTGTCCTCAGGGCAAGGTTAACAGGCCCAAGCGGGGGTGGCCCCAGCAGTTTGGGGGGCAGTGCTGCGGATGCAGCAGGGGCATTGTCCGGAGGAGCACCTGGGGAGGACATGTGCCAGCATGAAGCCCTGTCAGCGGCATGCTCTGAGCCCGGACAGTAGAGGCACCAGCCAGGCGCAGGGAAATGCAGTGTTGCCATCCCCATAAAACATGCTGAAGGGGAAAGGGGATCTTAGCCCACCACCACCTCCTGGCTCCATTGCCCCCCTGGCTGCACAGGACGGGCACTCGGTTGTTCCCCTGTGCTTGGAACTGTTGTGCCAGCGCCGCCTGGCCCGAGGGGCTGCAGCAAGAGCGGGCACCGGCGGTTCTGCTCTCCAGCAGAGCCAGCCCGTGCTGCTCACGGGGCAGGGGGACGCAGGACGCGCTGCCCGGGCCGGGCCTGGTCCCACCGGCCCGAAACGCGGAGTGCCACGGCTCCATCCCCGGGCGGTCCCCTGGGGCAGCCTTGCGGGCAGGGCGGCTGCGGGAGCTGGGCGGGTGCTGACCTGGGAGGGCTCCCGGGGCGGGCACCCGGCGAGTGAGCGGGGCTCGCCTGGGGCCCGCGCCCTGCGCCTGCAGCCCGTAGGAGAACTGGGGAGGGTCGTTCCAGCCGCGCTCCTTGTTCCCTGCGGGGGCAAAGGCCACGGTGAGAGGCTGCCGCTCGGCCTGGCGCCGGCCCGCCCGCGCACACAGCCCCGGGGCCCGGCCCGGCCACGACGCCGCCCCGCGCCCCGCTCTCCCCGCTCCCAGCCGCCCCCAGCCCCCCGGAATCGCGTCCCCCCCGCCCCCCCCCCCCCGTCCCGCAGCCCCTCACCCGGCTTCACGTAGAGCTCCGCCATCCCGCCCCGTCACCGCGCCGCGCCCCGGTGCCCTCCCGCGGGGCGGAGGCGGCCGGGGCAGGGAGCCGCGGGGCGGCGCAAGGCGGAGCCGGCAGCTGCGTGGCGGAGCTTTATTGGGGGCGGCGCGGCGCTGGGGGGGGGGGGGGGGAGGCGGGGGGCCGGGCCCGCAACCCGCACGGAGCCCCGGCCCCGGCAGCCGGGGGGGTGGTTCCGACGGCGGGGTCCTCGCCGGCGGCCGCGCTCCGGCCGAGCCGGGCCCCGGGCTCGCCCCGCTAGGGCAGGTGCAGCAGGGAGTGCTTCTGGCGGAAGGCCTCCAGGAAGGAGAAGACGCCGCGCTTGCGAGGCCCGGGCCCCGCAGCCCCGCCGCTGCCCCCGCTCGCCTTCGGTACCTCCCCGGCGAACGGCCCGCCCGGGGCATCCCCGGCCGCCGCCCGCCGCCCCTCCGCGGGTGCGCGCTTCGGCCTCGCCCCCGGCGCGGCGGCCACCAGGCACTTCTGGTACTGCACCTGCAGGGACACGGGGGGGCACGGCGTGACGGCCGCCCGGCACCAGGGTCGGACGCGCAGCTCCGCGGGGTGACGCCCGGCAAGGCATGTCGGCACCCTCCTGACCCCGCCACCCTGCCAGGGGTGGGCATTGCGCCCAGGCGTCCGGCCTTGCCCCCCCCCCCCCCCAACTCCCCTGCAAGGGGGGGGGGGGGGCTGCCCCGAACCCCCTGCCAGGACCCCAGCTATGTCCGGGCTCAGACCAGGTGAAGGCGTGGTGCGGGCGGGGAAGCAGCGTGGGGGCCCCCCGGGTCCCGCTCACCATGCAAGCTGCCTGCACCGCCTCCGAGATGGTGCCAGCATCGGGCTCGCACCAGAATGCTGTGCACTGAAAGTGCTGTCCCGTGTCCACGATGAGCGCAAAGGTGTGTGCATCCCTGCCCACCCCGAGGAAGGTCACATATCGCACCTGGCACTCCCAGATGTGGGTCCTCTCTTCCTCCTGCTGGGATAGGACAGGCTGATCCATCACACACCAAACCCACAGGCAACCCTGCACTCCTCGGCGCCCGCAGCCAGATCTCCTCCCCTTGGGGGCTTGGCCGCTGTGGGCCAGGCCCTCCCCACTGGGTTGCTTCTTCCTACCCTGGGTGCCTGCTTCAGCTGCATCACCCCAGGGCCCCCTCCCCTTCCCTCCCTGGTCCCACCTGTGCAGGGTGCACCCGCATGGCTGTGTCGGACACGCTGATGAGGGAGGGCGTCCAGCACTCCCGCCCAGGGCCTCTCGTCAGCTTCTCGATGGCCTCATTCAGTACGTCCATCCCTGGCAGGTGAGAAGCCTGGCTGTCGGTCCCTGCCCCGGCAAGGTGGCTGCTGGAGCTGGCAGCGGCGTGCTGGGTGCCCCGCAGGTAGTGGCCCCCTGCGCTGGGGCATGGTTGGCCACCCGTGGGACTCGCTCGGTCTCCCCACAAGTGGGCGTTTCTCAGGCATCCCTCAGCTGCTGCAGGGCCAGCAGCACTTACCCATGGCCCTGGGTACAGGCAGGCTGCCGATGTACAGTGCTTCATACTTCTGGATCGACTGTCTCACGGCATCCAGGATATCCACTGCCAAGAAGGGAGAGTTGTATGGGATCCCTGGCTCCCCCCACCAACTCCCAGGGTCCATCCCAAGGCCCACAGGGATGCATCAAGACAGGCCACGACGTTCTGTCTGCTGGGCATCCCGGGGCCCTGCTGGTCTTTGTGCTGGGGGTAGCAGCCCAGCAGCACCTGGGGACCTTGGGCACGGGGAGAGCAACACAACCCCTGCAGTGCACTGGCAGGGGCCCGGGAGCTGCAGCCAGGCCCTGTGCCCACGAGGTGGTACCTTGCAATGGCAGGTCGTTAGTGGAGATGGGTTCCAGCGTGATGGCGTGTGGCAGCCTGCTGCTCGCTACTGCTCGCTCGGCCACGATCTGCAAGAGACAGAGTGCACGGGGTCCCGCACGGTAAGGGGCAACCTGATGGCTCGTGTGGACACCCAGACACCCTTTGCTAGTGGAGGGTAAGCAGAGCTCTGCATGGGGAAACTGAGGCTCACAATGGCAGAGGCAGGGCTCCCGTGCCTCCCCTCACCCCCAAGACCCCAGGGCCACCCTAAAGCACACCCCCGTGAGCACCAGGGCCATGAGAAGGCTCAGGCCACCCATGCCTGCAGGCCCTATTATCCCACCTTGGAGCACATTTTGTGCAAGGCCTTGGCGATGCCCTTGGCAGGTACGTTGCAGTGGAAGACGTGACACTTGAGCACACAGGTATCCTTGTCACTGGCCACAAACGCAAAGTCCCTGCAAGGCCATGAGCAAATGAGTGAGGTCCCAGTAGAGGCAGCCTGCTTCGCTGCCCCTAGCCCTACACCAAGTTACCTGTCCCTGCACGTCGCAACAGGAGTGGAGAAAGGAGAGTGGATAGGTTACTGCCTGGGTTCCTTCGCCCCAAACGGGCAGAGCCACAGCACGCCCACGTGTTCTGCCCCTGCCTCCAGCACCTGCCATTGTTGCAGCCAACACCCCAGACACGGATGTTGAGGATGGGCTGGCAATGGATGAGGCTGTGGTCGAGGGGGTCTACCAGGCTCATGGTGTCCTTCTTCAGGATCATCACCAGGTCCTGGCCCTGCAGAGAGTCAGGGGCACCCTCAGCTTGGCAGCAGGCCTGGGCATCCCCAGCACACATCCCATGTGTAGGGACAGCCACATCCATTCAGCCTACTTGCCCCCTCCTACCCCCTGGCAGGACCCCAAATGCGGGGACATCCCCACAGCCTGTCCCCCACAGGCCTCTCCGGTACCATTCCGATGTGTGGGGACAGCCCACTCAGGCACCCCTTGTCACTGTCCCCTTGTGTACAGACAGTCCTGTCAATCCCACCTGCCCCACGCTCAGGCCAGCAGCACGGACACTGTACGTGGTCAGAGTTGGCTCTGCCACTGGCACAGGTCCCTGGGCTCCCCACTCCCTTTGTGTGAGGACAGCCAGCTCCAGCAGCACTGGTCCCTGGGCACGGAGGGGATAGGTACCGTGACTGAGCACCATCCCAGGCTCTCACCTCACCCCAGTTGTCTGCAGAGCCCTGGCCCTGGCACTTGCTGTTGGAGAGCTGCTGGATGCAGTTGTTGACAGCGATGCTGCTCTTGCCAGGTG
Source organism: Cygnus atratus (assembly GCF_013377495.2). Lineage (NCBI taxonomy): Eukaryota > Metazoa > Chordata > Aves > Anseriformes > Anatidae > Cygnus > Cygnus atratus. The sequence goes on along the minus strand of NC_066375.1, from coordinate 11,139,787 downwards.
CCAGGTCCTCCTCAGGGATCTCGACCCAGCCCAGTGAACGTACAGCGAAGCACTGAGCAGAAAGACATCTGGGGCTTGAATGACAGGCCAGCACAGCCCCTGTCTCATGCCCCTCACCGTGCCGATATGGCCACCCCTGCCCTTGCTTCCATCTCTGTGCCTGCCAGCTGCTAACCGCACACTGCTCTGCCAGCCCCAGCACACGATACTGCAGCGAACCCTCTGCGTGGGCTGGGCTGGGTGCAGGAATCTTCTGGCACGCCAGGAAGCCCCCTGATGCAGTACCTTTGAGCTGGGCTCCGTGCTGCGCTGGAAGTCGTCTCTGTGCCAGGGCAGTGAGGTCCTGCAAAGGGACAGGGTGGTGAGGGGAAAGCGCCCGCTCAGTATTCCTGACTCTGGGCACGAATGTCCAGAGAAGTGCCAGAGAAGAATGCCCTGGCACCAAGAGACCCCCACACCACCAGCTGGGTGCTATCCCACGAAGGTGCTCAGCTTGAGCCTGCTGGCTCCCATCTGTGCGGCTGTTCTGGGGGAATACACCAGGGACCAGCACCCACTGGTGGTCATGGGACAACAGTACCCCTGAGTACCACAAGCTGGCAGAGCACACCGGCAGCCCTACCTCCTGGAGAGCGAAGCCATGGGGCTGGGAATGGGCCTGGTTTTTGTTGGGTGCTTCACGACGGAGGCCTGGCAGTCCTGAGAAAGAAGACGAAAGGGATGAGGGCAGCAAGAGGGGTTGTCAGGAGAGTACGTCTGCAGAGGCACCAGGTAGGAGGCCTCCCTTCCAGGACAGCAGTCTCAGTTCACAGGCAGCCTGAGAAGAACCAGGATGGGGTCAACATGGGCCCTCCTGAAGTCCTTCAAGGGGCTTAAGCCTCGCCAGGAATGGGTTGAGCAGGACTTTGGGGTGACAGCGAGAGTCCTGCTCCAAAGGGAGGCAGGACAAGGTACCCGGAGGGTCCTTCAGCAACCCACCCCCCAAATGGCAGGCTTCTGCCACGTAGTGGGAACCAACACTCCCCTCCCACATTCCCTACCATTTCCTGGAGCGTCTCCTCTCCATCAGCCTTCAGGCACCCTCCTGGGCTCGTGGTATGTGCGGGGTGCTGCCACTGTGTTGTGCCAGTGGGCACGTGCCAGTAGTAGGTGCCCAGAGTGTCATGGATTTTCCTCCAGCCTGGGGGGAGGTCTGTGTCCATCTCCAGGCTCTGGTCACTCCAGAGGTTGTCTGTGCAGAGAGAGTGTGAAGCAAGGGGGAAAGCTCCCACAGCTGCTCCCAGCTGCAGGGAGCCTTGAGAAGCAAGCAGCTTTGGCCAGCAGGGACAGGGTCATGCAGCTGCCTCTAGGGCGCAATGTGCTGCCCCAGAACACAGCCGAGCACAGGGTTTGGGAGAGGAGTGCTGACCAGGAAGGTTTACAGAGATGCCAGAGAGGCTGCAGTAGCAGCAGACCCCAAGGCACCACAATCAGTGCAGGCAGTTGCCTCCCTGACATCTGGAGGAACGGGGTGACCCCCACCATGAGCACAGAGAGCTTGGGCAGCCTGAAAGCCTTGCCAGGGAAGTTACCATGCTGAGGTGCCCAGGCAGGGCACAAGACCGCCAGCCCTGAGATCCCCCTGCTAGCACTCAGTTCCCAGCTCTTTGCCAACACTCCAGGATGCCTGAGGCTGGCTTCCTCCCAGCTGTGCTGGGGAGAGGCGAAGACCCTCTTCCCTGCACCTCAAGCTCTGAAGAGATTAAGAAAACGAGCCCGTGGTACAGATAAATAACGAGATCTGCTCCTGGGCATGCAGCTAAAAATACACAGAGGTCATCGTGCCCCTTGTGGGTGCTTATCCCCGGGAGCTGTGCTACTGGGAGGGACGGGCTGAGCGTAACCACATCGCTGACCGCGGTCCAGCCGCCACCAGCGGGGCCGTGGTCACCGCTCCGACTCCTGCACCCCGCTGGACTCCACACCGGGGCCCAGCCCCAGCACAGCCACCGCCTCCTGCCCCACGTCTGCTCTCGGGGTTCTGGCTGCGGACCCAGGATCTGCCCCCCCACCTCTTTCCGCACCCCCCCCCCCCCCATCTCGCCGTGCCCTGCCCACGTCCTTCCTTAGGGCACCGGGGAGAGCAGCAGAAGGAAGACAATGGCGTAGAGCGTGGAAGGGCTGGGACCAGCAGCTCCTGCAGCAGCTGGGCCTGGCGGAGGGGCTACCAGGAGCCCGGCGCCCCTTGCCTGAGCTCAGCCCCGCGGGGGGGGGGGGGGGGCGAGGACGATCGTGGCCCCCGACCCTCACCCAGGCGGCCCGGCCCCGGCTGCGGGCCCCGTCCCGGTCCCCCCCCCCCGGCCCCCCGCCGCCCCTGCCCGCCCCCGGCTGACCGTCGCAGTTGACGAGGATGATGGCCAGCATGTAGTCCTTGCCCAGCATGGCCCCGGCTGCCGGGCCCCGGCTGCGGCGGGGGGGCGGAGGGGCCGGGCCGGAGCGGAGCGGAGCGGGGGCAGCGCCGGGGGCCTGCGGCTGCCGGGGGCCGGAGCGCAAGGAAGGGGCCCGGAGCTACCGGGGCGGGCGGCGGGAGGGCGGCGTTTGGGGGGGTGGGAGGGGACGTGCGGGCGTCTGGGCGTGGAAAGGGCGCTGGATGCGGCTGGGGGGTGGGATTGGGTGGGGGGGGGGGGGGGGGGGGGGGGGGGCGGTAGGGAACGCGAGGGAGGGATTGCGGTGCGGGAAGGGGGCGTTCGGGGGGGGGGGGGGGGGGGGGTTGGCTGAGTGTGGGGCAGGGGTCCTGAGCGGGTTGGGGGTGTGCTTGTGTGGAAGGTTTTCAGGTGCAGGGAAGGGGATGTTTGGGTGTGGAAAGGGTATTTAGGATGTAGGGGCAGGAAAGGAGGGTTTGGGGTGTGTTAGTGGGTTCAGATCAGCTCTGTTCCACTCCATATGCCCTCGGGTTAGTTCTTCTCGCTCCACATGCCATGAGGTTTTTTCCATTCCCTTGCCTTTCACGCAGATCGCCCCTTTTCCATTCCATCCACGCTTATTCTACATTAATTCTCTCTCATGCATGCTCAGATCCTCTCCATTTAGGGGGAAATCAGAGGATTCGCACATGTCTAAAGACAACTGCCTGTGGTCCAATCTCTTCCAGACAGTAATGAAGACACCTGACTGTGGGTGCCAGTCGTGTTCCTGCTTTCATGAAACGTGCAGAGCTCTGCATCTCCAGTTTGAGACTTCTGTTTTCCATGCTGTCCTGAGCTGACAGTCTTAGCTCAGTACCTGGGGACAGAAGCTCTGGATGCATTTGTTGTACATCTCGATTTCACAGAATCAGAGAACGTCTCGGGTTGGAAGGGACCTTAAAGATCATCTGACTCCAAATCCACCATGGGCATGGGTGCCACCAACCGGATCAGGTTGGCCAAGGCCCTATCCAGCTTGGCCTCAAACACCTCCAGGGATGGGGCATCCACAACTTCTCTTGACACTTGCTCCAGTGCCTCACTACCCTTACAGTGAGGAATTTCCTCCTAATGTCTAATCTAAATCTAAATCTAAGACCATTCCCTCTTGTCCTATCATTATCTACCTGAGTCCTTCACCATATTTTTTATAAGACCTCTTTAAGTATTGAAAGGTCTCAATGAGGTCTCCACAGAGCCTTCTGTTCTCCAGGCTGAACATCCCCAGCTCTCTCAGCCCTTCTTCATAGGAGAGGTTTTCCAGCCCTCTGATCATCCTTGTAGCCCTCCTCTGGACCTGCTCTAACAGGTCCTCAGCTTTCTTGTGCTGGGGACCTGGATGCAGAACTCCAGGTGGGGCCTCACAAGGGCAGAGCAGATGGGGACCATCACCTCCCTCCACCTGCTGGCCGCTCCTCTGGTGATGCAGCCCAGGGTGCAGTTGCCCTTCTGGGCTGCAAGCGTGCACTGCTGGCTCACGTCGAGCCTTTCGTCCACCAGAACCCCCAGGTCCTTCTCTGCCGGACTGCTCTCAATGAGTTCTTCTCCCGGTCTGTCCTCCTGTCTGCGATTGCCCTGACCCAGGTGCAGCACCTTGCACTTGGACTTGTGGAACCTCATACGGTTCACATGGGCCCACTTCTCCAGCCTGTCCAGGTCCCTTTGAATGGCGTCTCTTCCTTCTTTGGTATCAACCACACCACTCATTTTCCCTATGGAGCCCTCCATGTGCTGTTACAGACAGTCCCTCCAAGCATTAGGTGCCCAATGACATGTTCCAAGATGGTTTGCAGTCTATGGAACGTCTGGGCTTCTTCTAGTAGGGCTTCTTCTAGCCTGGATGTAGCATATATTCTTGAGAGCCTCCCATGCCAACTCATCTGCCCTACTTCTTTCCATGCATGGCTCTGCACAGAGCTTGTATTTTTTTGAAGTACAAAATAAATTTTTCATGTGTTTCCTTGCTTTCAGCTAGGCATTGCATTTTCGCTCAGAGCTCAGCCCAATTCGTGCGTTCTGTGGGCTAACATGCCTCTAATCTCATGAGACTGTTTCACAGTACTCTTCCCTTCTATCTGCTTGTCTGCTGGCCTAAAAAAGGCACCAGCTCCATAATCCAATTTGGTAGCAATCTACCATTATTTCTGTCTTTTTATCTTCTGTTGAAATCTGTTTTATTGGCTCCAAGCTATTTTTTCTATTTCTTTATGAGGAGCAACTGAAGGAATCGGGGTTGTTTAGTCTGGGGAAAAGGAGGCTGAGGGGAGACCTCAGTGCTCTCTACAGCTACCTGAAAGGAGGTTGCAGTGAAGAGGTTGTCAGTCTGTTTTTTTTTTGTTGTTGTTGTTTGTTTGTTGTTTTTTTTTTCCAGGTGACAAATAATAGGATGCAAAGAAACAATTTCCAGTACCACCAGGGGAGGTTTGTCTTGGATATTAGGAAGAATTTCTTCACAGAGTGTGGTCAAACTTTGGAATGGGCTGCCCAGGGAAGTGGTGGAGTCTCCATCCCTGGACGTATTTAAGAGACATGTGGATGTGGCACTAAGAGGCAAGGTTTAGTGACGAGACTCAGTAGTTAGGCTGATGGACTTGATGAGCTTGAAGCTCTTTTCCAGCCTACATGATTCTGCATCTGTCCAGAGCTAGCGGGATCTCTGAGATCCTGTTTGAGCTTCTTAGGACATATCTTGCCTTACTCTAGTCCTAGCCCAAACCATCCAAGCATGGCAGGAGTGAGAGAGGCTGGTGGGTCCCCGTGATCTGTGTTCAGATGTGTCTGAGGCAATGGGATTCAAAGACAGTTGCAGACCAGCTTTGACGAGACCAAGTCACATTTCCTGTTCTTCCACTACTCAAGAGTGAGCTTACTGCTATTAGCAGCAAGCTTAAGGTTACTTGTAATATCATGGTGTGCTCTTCTGCATATGTTTCCTTGTCCTTAGTGCAACTGAATTTTATAGAACACTTCCAAAAACTGGACTTGGGTATTCAGACATGTGGCAACAACTCTGAATCAAATTGTTCCGGTTTTTCTTCCTTCTTCGCAGACCTGACAGTGACCTCCAAAGAAGAAGAAAGGAAAAAGAGAAAGTCTGAAGATGCCAGATCAGAACCCCCCTGTCAACAAACGCTTGCTTCTTAAAGCATTTGGTTACATGACTAAAGGCTAATCAAAGGAAATAGAGGAAATAACAGCAGGCAGAAAGAGCCGTGTAACCTACTCAGTGAAAATGGAGCACACTAAATAGGCTGATCCTCATATCATCAGAGAAGAACAGTCCCTGGTGCCATGGGTGACCCACCCCTGCATCATCCCTGGTGCAAAACCCACCAAGGTGACTCATTGAAAGGAACTGTCTCCTGGTAACATCATGAAGGGTAATTATGGCCTACAGCGATATAAGACATTACGGGATGCAGAAGGAGAATTTAGAAATGGAACAGAGCAGAACCTAGGGACTGCATGAAACTTCATATGGGATGTTTAGGGGAACAGACATAGGAAGGGGAAAAGGTGGGATCAGTGCAGATATGGCAGGAATGAACATGGCAAAACAGAAAAAAAAGAAAAAAAAAAAAGAGAAGAGGAGCCAGTGGCATGTAAACGAGGGGCAGGTAGGTATGCTTGACCGACAGAGCATTTTGTTTCATCACTGTAGTCTGTCCTATACTCTTCTTAAACCCTATTTCTTCTGTGTGACTGTGCTGTCTGTTCTGAGCCTTTGTTTTTGAGCAGCTACTGAACCTCAGACTGCACTAGCTGCTGAGTAGACTAGGTGGTCTGGATACCCCCGGCGTCTGAGGGACCGGGCTGGTCCGCCATAGAAGTGGGTAAATTCTATGTGCTTCTATGTGAGGGAAGGGACATTGCTCCTAGTTGCTAAGGTAAGCACCAGGAAGCTCTTTTGGTAAAGGTAAGCTAAGCTCTTTTGACCATTGCTCTAGAACTACACCCTAAGAAAGGAAAATACAACACATGAGAGTATGTAGCAGGGAGAATACCTTGCACACTCACCCAAACCTGCTTTAAGCACAGTTAGTTCAGCTCTGGACCAGATATGGATTTGAGGGCAAGCTGTTGATGGGAGCAGCCATACAGGTGACCTGGTTATAATGGAAAAAATACAATCAATTACCATTGAGCATTTATATCCCCACAAGCTAGCACCTGACAGGCATTGAACAGGACAGTTTGAGGCACTTCTCTGTCACATTCACGCATATCTTGACAGGGTATCCTGTTGCTCCCCTTCTTGGTCATCCTTTTTCCAATCTGCCAATTGACCAAGGCCCTCTGAGGCGTAAAATGACCAGAGTCAAAACTAATAGTTGACCTCTCCCTGCCATTATTTTTAAATCTTAGGTTTCCAAATAATTATCAATATTAAGATGAACTCTGCTACAAGAATTAAAATCCTTTGGGGACACTTCAGTTCTGTATAGGCCAGTCCTTTCTCCCAATCACAAGTCACATTCATTAGTTACTTGCAAAAATAAAATTTGGTTTACAATTATAAACTTTTATCCCACGCAGAGTCTACTATGAAACTTTCTTATTAATTTTAACTTTCAACGATTCTTCTGTAGGAACAACTTCCCAGGTACTAGGGTCGACAGATGCTTTCACTTGAGTATAGTGAGTCCAACCTTTTCCCACAGTTCTTATGGTTGTTTCAGTAGTGAGCAGTACTTGGAATGGTCCTTCCCGCTCAGGGCGGAGTTTTGTTTCTCTCCAGGTACATATCAGCATCCAATCTCTCGCATGGAATGAATGCACTGGGAATTCCAAAGGTGGGGTTTGAGTCAACAGCCCATGAACCGTGAGAGATGTCAAGGAAGAAGACAACCTGAGTATATAGTTTTTGAGAAAAATATATTTGGTTTCAAGAGTAGGTATCTCACCGCTTCTACCCAGGTATGGTAGTCCAAACAACATCTCATATGGCAAAACTCCTATTTCTTTCCTAGAAGCAGTTCAAATTCTAAGAGCTAAAGGTAAGCATTTTGTCCAGGAAAGTTTAGACTCTAAAACCAGTTTTGACAGGTGTTTCTTTAACTTCTGATTCATTCTTTCCACTTTCCCAGACGAGGAAGGATACCATCGAGTATGAAACTCCCATTTTATTCCCAAAGTTCTCATTAATCCTTGTGAAATATACAAAGTAAAATGACTTCCTTGATCTGAGTCTATATTTTCAACAATCCCATACATAGGGATAATTTGTTCCAGAATTATCTTTATCACCTCAATAGCTGTTGTTGATACTGAAGGAAAAGCTTCTACCCATCCTGACAAATGGTCAATTAATGCCAGCACGTACTTGCATCTACCTACTTTATGTAATTCAGAAAAATCTACTTGGATTCTCTGAAAAGGTCAAAGTCCTGGCTTCCGTCCACCCAGAGGTTGTTTCTGCTGAGCCTTCTTATTCACTCGTTGGCACGTTATGTAGCTGTTACACACCTGCATTCCTACACATACATATTTTCTCAATACAGCATCACACATTGCCTGGACTCCCCAGTGGCTTCCTTGATGTAGAACAGCTAAAATTTCCCTCATTATTTGTTTATTTACTATTTCTCTACCATCAGGGAGAGTCCACCATCCTTCTGACTCCTTTGTTCCTAACTCCTTGAAGGTTTCTATCTCTTTTTCTTATACTTATTACTTCTTACTTCTATATCTTTTTCTTATACTTTTCTTATACTTGCTTTTCAGGTGGAAGCTTGAAACACACACGTAGCAGAACAGCTTCATTCCTACTTCTCATTGCAAAGCCAATTCTTTAGTCTTTTCATCTACAATTCTGTTTCCCCATTCAACTAGGGAGTTTCTTTTTTCATGTCCTGTTGATACGCACCACAGCAATCTCTTCAGGTAATAACAGATTTTCCAAAATCTGCCTAATGAATTCTCCATGGATCGATTCCTTTCCCTTACTGTTTATTAAACCCCTTTCTTTCCATTTTTTTCCCCAATGTATGTATCATCCCATATGAACATCACAAATATATAGCTCCCTGTTTCCCTCGTAAAACTCTGTGTTATCAATTCTGACGTAAAAACAGCATTTTTGGTCCCACACATGGCAGTGGGCGGGGGACCGCGCTAGGCACGGCCTGGTGGGAGGCGTACCGCCCACCCACGCCCTGCCCCGCACGGGCCGCGCATGCGCGGAGGCGGCGCCCTGCCGCCACGCACCGAGCGGCAGGCGGGGCAGACCGCGAGCTCCGCGGCGCCCTCTGGCGCCACCTGCTGGCAAGTGCCGGTACTGCAGGCGGGGGGCGGCATTGCCCTCTGCTGCCGCCCGGTGACGAGACAACGGTACCACAGGCGACGGGCGCTGCGCATGCGCAGTTGCGGGGCTTTACTCGAGGGCAGCAGGCTCAGCGCGGCCTCGCAGAGCCGTGCCCGCAGCAGGGCTCCGAGCCGTGCCGCACCCCGAGAGCTAACCCCTAAACGGAACCCCGAATCCAGCCCTTAAGCAGAGCCAGCAGCATCCAGCATCAGCAGCAGTGTTCACGGATCCAGCAGCAGTGTTCACGGGGCTTGGGCGCGCTCGTTGAGCTCAAGCAACCCAGCACGTGCTTCGTTTTTTGTCGCTCTGGCATGGCCAGGCTAATGCCATCACTTTTATGAGCAATTCTCTATTTCTTTGCTTTTTTCTTTTTTTTTTTTTTTTTTCTTCTCTTTGTCAGGAGGGCATCCTTTCTGAGCTGGACATCAGGTGCTCTGAAGTTGAGACTGTGAGCTTGTAGTGGCAAAGGAGCAAGAATCTTGGACTGCAGTCCAGGAGGCCTGAAATTCCCTTGGCAAGCTTTACACAACCGCACTCCCAACAGGACTCTGAGATTTCTCTCTCTCCGAACTCTTTCCCTCCTCTAATACTCCCCCTAATCTTAGATTAAAGCTACCTAAGCCACCCATGAAATAGTTATAACGAAAGCCTCTTGGGAGACTGCAACTGGCAGCCTTAATCGAATCCCACACACAACAGGACTCTGAGCTTCGTCGTTCCCAAAACCTAAGCCCTAAAACAGAACCCCGACCCCAAGGCAAAGCTCACTGTATCTAGCTGCCAAGGCGCCATCTCTTTTACAAGCATTTCTCTGTTTAATTGGTTTTCTTTTTATTTTAATGCTTCTCAGCTGGACACTGAACTTTATTGCTCCCCAAAACCTAAGCCCTAAACAAAACCCTCACCCCCTAGGCGAAGCGAACTGTAACTACCTGCTAAGGAGAGCTGGAGCTCGGCACTTCTCCCTGAATGCAGCACTGATTTTGTCGCTCCGGCATTGCCAGACTGATGCCATCACGTTTACAAGCAATTCTCCATTTCATTGGTTTTCTTTTTTTTTTAAATGCTTCTCTTCTTTCAGGAGTGCATCCTTTCCGAGCTGGACATGAAGTGCTGTGCTGAAGTTGGAACGCTGCGTGTTTAATGGCAGAGCGGCAAGAAACTTGGACTGCAGTCAAAGAGACATGAAATTCCCTTGGCAAGCTTTACACAACCGCACTCCCAACAGGCCTCTGCACTATCTCTCCCTCCAAACCCTTTCCCTCCTCTAAAACTCACCTTACCCTTAGACTACAGCTACCTAAGCCTCCCATGAAATAGTGCTACCAAGGGAAGCCTTTTCGGAGACCTGAACACGCAGCCTTAATACAATCCCCCTCACAGCAGGACTCTGATCTTTGTCACACCCCATGAACTAACCCTTAAACAGAACCCTGAATCCCAAGGCAAAGCACACTGCAGCTAGCCGCCAAGGAGCACTGGAGCTCGGATCTTCTCCACGAATGCGGCTTGCCCCCTCGCTGGAGGACCGCGGGGACTCCAGGTCGGCCAGAGTTCAGGCACCTTGCTAGCAAGGCAGACTCGGCAGCTCTGGCAGCACTGCTTTGCTGGGGGCTCGGAGCCCTTTATCTCAGCAGCCCAGCTGCGCACGGCTCACGGTGGTGGGCACTGTACATCCCGCCCAAATCTTGCCCCACAGTGCTGGGCTGGCGCTGGGCTCCTGGAACCTTGCTGTGCCATAGTGTTTTGGCGATGCCACCTTTTTTTTTTTCTTTCTCCACTGCCGCCACCACCACCATGCTTTTGCACATGCTCTGCGCCTCACTAGGCTACACTCGCTAACCCCCTACACCCACCCGCGCCCACACCACCGCAGAGGGGGAGGCCGGTGCCCAACACCACCTCCCAACGCGTCTGCCCCACTGCGCTGCTTTCTCCTACCATATGCTTCCCCTTCACCGCTAACACATCCTGCGACAGTGCCCACAACGTGCACACACCTTCCTTGACGCACACCATCGCTGACGCTACCACCCCAAGGACTTCACACCTTCTCTGGAGCTTATTTTGCGTGTTGGGATTTTTGGGACTTCACCTCCCCTCCTGAAAGATCAGGACACCAGGAGAGGAGAGGTGCTGCAAGATCTGCCTGAAGGAGGAGTGATGGCAAAGGCTTTAGGGCAGCCGAAACAAGGTGTGCTAAAACCTTCAAGGATCTTTCCCTCTTGACCACTGCCACTGTTGCATGCCAAGGCCCAAGGAGCACACTGCTGCGGCATGCAGCACGGCTGGGGCTCCCAGGCAGTCTCAGGGCATATTGCCTGAGGCCAGGCATTTTGGGTTTGCTTCATTCCCCCCCCTGCATGCATATCTGAGTCCTGGTGCTGGTGCAGCCCCTGCTCCCGACCCCAAAAAGCCCAGCCACGAGGCCGGGCACTGCCGGCAGCTCCGGGTGAGCAGCATCAGCACAGTGCTGCAAAGGGAGACTTCTACCAGCTGCAGTTCTAACCCTGAGGTTCCCGATCTGCTTTCCCACTGCCAGCTGCATTTCAACCCATTAAAGGTCATCGGAAGTTGGGTTTATTTTTAGTTTTCCCTTTTAAGCTGCCCTCAAGCGCTGAGGAGCGGTGGGAGGAAGAACCATTCTCCCTCCCACCAGCGCTGGACCAGGACCCCAGGACACTGATGCTGAGCAGCCGTGCCCACCACGAGTCATGGCGAGAGGCACGGCGCTGGTGGCACCAGGCTGGCACGCCTCCTGCCATGCTCCCCGGGGAGCCCCCGGCCGCTGCTTCCCAGTAAGAGCCATGTAGCCTTGGCAAATGCTGCTGCTTCCTTCTTGCCAGAGTGGCGTTATCACAAGGGCTTGGTTTTCCTTTTGTTCCTCATATTGTTTCGTGGGGAAACTGAGAAGCACAGCGGTTCCTGCACAGCTTGGGGACCACTGGGTCCCTGCACCCAGCTGGCTGTCCCAGGGACACAGCGTTTTCCTCCCCCTTCCCCATCGCCCTCCCTCCGTCCCGTGCTGCAGCCAGCCACCACAAGGAGCATGAGCCACGTAGTTAGGAAAAATCATTTCTTTTTACACTTCTAAGGGTAAGAAATACCGCAGAACCGCTAGCCCCTGGTAGGTGGCGGGTTCTCTCTTTTGTAGGAAACCTCACTTTTTTCTTTTCTTCCCCGCAGTCTAAAAATGGAACGCGGACACTTAAAATAAATTCCTGGAGAACAAAACTGAGAAAACACAATGGGATTTGCATCAAAGTGTTTGGATTAATTAGCTTAAACTGAAAGCTTTCATTCTGATTTCAACCTCAGCTTTATGTACAAAAAAAATATATTAAAGCAGCAAAGCTTTGCAAGTTGAAAAATCAAAATGTTCCACCCTGAAAATATCAAAACGAGATGCTTCGCCTCGCTGAGCTGCTTTGTTTCTTTCTCAAAGCAAATGGCATCAGGACCAACACCTTTGCAAGCAGCTTGGATCAGTAACAGTTTGAAAAAAATCTAGATCAGTATAAGCAATTAATATCTTAAGCAGTTTTTTTTTTTTCCTTTTTCCTCCCAAGGAAGTGTAAAACTACTAGCTGGCCAAAATTATCAAACTATTTCTGTAAATACTTTCCTTTTACTGTGTGGTTGGCACATGGAGCTTGAGCCCGAAGCCCTGAACTTGCTGCTCGGTGCTCTCCGTGTTGGACACATCGGTTCGGCCCCTCGCAGCTCATATTGTGAATACTGGAAGGGAAAGAGGTATGAAGGAGGCTGGGATTTTATAAATGTTTGTAGTCTAAAGATGAACAAACCAAGTTTTTGTGAACATTTTCCTACTGTGGGTGAAATTGAAAAATGAAAAAACGGAGATCTGGGGGGTTGTGCTCACTTTGTTATTTTCCTTTCTCCTTCCTTGTCCCGTTCATTTCTGTTTCAAAGGCAAAATATGAAAAGGGTAAAACCAGAAACAGGGAAGAAGAATAGAGCAAAAGAGAGGCTGGAAGGTAGAAATGCGGGGAAACAGAGAAGTTAAAATGAAATATTTTGAACGTGTGATTTTCTAGAGACATCTCCAGATGAAATACATTTCCTTTGCAAACCTCGCCAACAAGAACAACTTTGACGTTTGGAGCAATTTTCCCTTTGGATTTTCAAGCAGCTCCCCCACTGCAGCACCGTGTCACACTGCTGTGCTCTGCAGGTCAGCATCCAGCGGTTCCTGGGTGTGCTCACTCGTGGGAAGGGCGCCCGTGGATGTCCTCTGGCCCCAGCTGGTGTCGCTTGTGTCCCCGCCGAGCCCGGCTGCTGCTCAGGACGCCAGTCCCCATTTTAGAGCCTCTCCTGGTTCTCTTTGCTAGCCCGGTTCTGCAGTCCCGCAGTACTTTCCCCACGCTGTGTTAATTATACTGTGGGAACCGGCTGCTCGATGAGGTTTCGCTGCTTCTCCGTGCCGTGGTGCTGCAGCTGCTTCGGTGGGGTGAGGCTGGGGAGCGGCAGGGACTCATCCTGACTCCTGTAAATGGGCTGGGTGGCCTTGTGCCTCCCCGGGCCCTGCCACACCATACACCCCAGCTTGTGATGGAGAAATTTGGGTTCTGCCATGGTGCAGCTGCTGGTGGCCGGGGGCTCCGGGCAGCAGGGCCGGGGGCTGGCTCCAAATGGTTTTGTGCGAGGATGGGGACACTGATGGTGCGGTGGTTGCTGCCATCTATTGGCTCTGACAATTAATAAGCTGGAGGGGGAGAGCCCCGCTGCCCACGCTGTGCACTTCTGCAGGGTTGGCAGCAATAAGCTAACGAGCATTCCCGTGAGGCTGTGGGTCTGCTGGGGGACGCTGAGGCTGAAAAGCAGAATAACGTCCCACGGGGTGATGCTGAGTGCAGAGGGGGAGGCAGAGCTTGGGTGCTCCTCGGCCAAGGTCCCTGCAGCAATGTCCTTCCCGGGGGAGGTGAAGGCACCCTGGGATTTGCATGCAGAAGGTCTGCACCAGCAGGAACCTACCAGCAGCTGAGCAGACCCCACAGCCGTTCCCCCTCTCGTGGCAAGGAGCTGGAAGATGGGGCACCCCAACGGGAACGTGCTCTGAACGCCAGCCGTGCCCCGGGCTTCATGCAATGAAGGTGGCCCCTGGACGTGGTGCTGACACCCAGCACGGCCCTGTGCACCCAGAGGAGCCCCCCCCCCCCCCCAGTGCCCATGGCCAGCTGGTGTCCCTGTGTCCCCGCAGCTGGTGGGCAGCCAACTCACCAGGGGCAGCAAGACCATCCCTGCCAGGTCTCTCTGGGCCAGAGGGGTGAGCAGGGCAGGAGCTCACTGCCCTGATGTGGGTTGCAGGCTCTTATCCGCACCCCATGCCTTGCCTGGCCAAGTCCAGGGGGGTCTCGGTGTCCCTCAGAGGGTGGGAGCTCTCTACAAGCTACCTACCATCAATTCTCCTGCATTATTGATAGGGTAAGTGCATTTAATGCTCTGGTCAGTGCAGGGCAGAGATATTTCCAGCATGGGAGGAGAGCAGGGATGAGGGACCATGGAGAGAAGCCATGACCAGATGGGGCAGCAGGAAGGGTGGAGATGGGGAACACCTTCGCAGCAGCTCTTCCATCGGCCAGGAGAAACCAGGTGGGCAGGGGAGACCTGGCATCACCTGGGGACCTTCTGCTGGAGGCCAGGCGGAGCCAGCTGCCGGCTGCACGTGTGTCCCCGTGGGGCTGAGTCCTGGGCTGGGCTTCTCGGCGGTGCAGGGCTGAGGTGGTGTTGGGAGGGAGGGAAAATGCGGGCTCCAGAAGTGGTGGTGGTCGGAGGGGCAGTGGGAAGGGCTCCTGTCTTGCATTCGTGATGAAAAAAGTGACATGGAGAGCATGTCGCAGGTGAGTCGGGGGTCTGGGATGTGGGATGAGCTGGGGACACCAGCAGCTCGTGGCACACCTTATGTCCCCTTACACGGGGGCAGCGTCCTTGTGCAGGCAGGGAGCACCCTGCAACCTTGTCGTGGTGCAGGCAGGAGAGACCTGACAGGAGCCGGCGTGGGCTGGGAGGAGCATCCCGAGGGCACGCGATGTTTTCAGGAGCTGTTAGCTCACATCTGGCAGAGCACGTGAGGCCTGGGCTGCCTCCGTCTCCCCTCAACCTTGGAAGAAGCTCTTCCAGAGGCAGAAGGGGTTTTTCCCTGGCAGCTCCATGTCCAAAATCTGCTTGTACCTCCCGTGGCTGCCCCAGAAGCAGCAGTGGGGGCTGCTGGAGCTCTGCTTTCACCCACAGCAGGGTGCTTGAGCACGGTCACTGCTGAGCAGGGGAGGTGAAGAAGGGCTGCAGCAGCTAAAGAGCTCAGAAAGGCTGCGAGTCCTGGTCCCTGCATGCCTGGAAACCCTCCGAGGTATTTGCATGGAGGTGAGTTGAGGGGCTCCTTCCAGCAGCACAGTGCCAGCAGGGGCTGCAGCCACCTTCAAACCCTCGAGCCTCGCTTCCTCCTGGCTCTGCTCCCTCCTCCTTCCTTCCCAGGCCTTATCGGTGCCCTGCACATCCCTGTCCCTGTCCCCGAGCAGTCTGCGGGCTGGGGACGCCGCGCACTGCCTTTGAAGCTGTGGTCACGTTCGGAGAGCTGTGGTCACGTTCGGAGAGGATGCTGAGGGTCCAAAACCAAGCAGCAGGGAGGAGACCCCAGAGCAGAGCCCAGGATACTCCCGGGTGCTGGGGACCCCTGATGGTTTGGGGTGCAGGGGCTCGGAGCACGCCCAGCCCGGCGGCACGGTTTCCAAGAGCACTTACTTCCCCTGCCCTTGGCTGGAACAATGCGAGCCGGGGAGAGGCGCAGGCCTCAGCATTTCTGAAAATGAAGCGCTGAGTTCAGCGCGGTTCGGCCCCAGCGCCCGCGTAACCCTTTCGCTGCGGGATGCAGCGAGGGCCCCTGCGGGCAGCATCTGCGGGCTGCGGGGTGCAGAGCGGGGAATGGTAAGGGGGTCTTGGAGGTGGAAGAAAATTCCTGAGGGCCACCGGGGAGGAGAAAGGTCTTACAGCCAGGCCTGCATCTCAGCAATTTGCCACGCTGATTTTGCTGCAAAACCATTTGATTTCCCTTGTGTCCTGCAGCCGTGCATGGCTGCCCTCCATCCCCAGCTCCCCCCAGCTGGCACCACCCCAAGGCCACTCCATTTTGGGGGCCCTTTGCGGCAAACCCCTCTGCCCCCAGCAGCCAGGAACTGGTCTGCAGGGGCCGTGCTCAGGGCAGGGTTTTTCACCTCTCTGTGACCATTTGCAGCAGGTGAAAGCAGGAACAGGGAGCGCAGGAATGAGGAAATGCCACGGCTGGCCGGACTCTGCCCTCCTGCCCGGGGCACTGCTGGGGCCGGGGGGGCTCTCAGCAAAGGAGGGGAGGAAAACGCTGCCCAGCCCAGCACCAAAGCAGGTTCCCCAGCCCTATCGGAGCATCAAAACCACGGAACAGCAGTTTGTTTGACCTGAAACAAAATGTTTCATCTTGTTTGTTTGCTTTTTCCCAGGCTGCCATCAGGTGGAGGCCGGTTTCCTTTTTCTTTCAGGTTCATTTTTAGATTACAAAGTGAAAAGCGAGGAGGCTTCATTTCGAGCCTGCCAAGGAACGGTCAACAGTCTGAGCGCTCCCAGAAGGAAACAGGAATACTGGATAAGACTATTAACCCTTTCCTTGTTTTCAAAAGAAAGAAAGGGGGAAAAAAAAAACAACTCTGTTTTTCAGAACAGCACTGTTTGCCCAGGCGCACAAATACTGCTGGGTCCACAGATCTCTTGTCCCGTGTGTCTGCACTCGCAGTTTGTCTGAAAAACAGCGAGTTCCCGAGCTGCTCCCCGGGCTGCTGAGCCTGTCCCCGGGCAGCGAGGACGGGAAGTCCCCAGCCTCAAGGACACGGCGCCCGAGCAGGGGACAGGTGAGAGCCGGGAGGGACCGGTGGTGGCACGGGGTGGACACGCGTGGCGCTTGTTTCCCGGCGAGGCTTCCCCTGGGCAGGCAGCGCCCTGCTGCCTCGCTGACCTCCGCTCCGGAGGCTCTGCTGGGAAGCGGAGGCTCCCGAGGTGATAAGCCTCTCTGGGAAGAAACTCCTTTCCTCCTGCAAGGGAGTGGTGGAGTTGGGGACGCCTTGCAGGCACGTCCACACCTCTGCGCACACGCGCCAGCTCCCGGGGGACCCCGAGAGGTGGGAGCAGCGAGGCCGAGGCTTCCCGGGGAGGACGGCGGTGCCGGGGCCCTGTGGAGGAGCAGGTCAGTACAGCTGCTTGCCCCCGTGCCTGTCGCATGCCGGCCCGTCCCAGCTGAGCAAACAGGGCTGGGCGGCGGCGCTTGCAGGTGCTCGGAGCAGCCGGGTGCAAGGGGGAGGCTGCGCAGATCCAGAGCGGGGCAGGGAGCTGGGGTTTGGGTCCCGGCGGGGTTTGAGGCTCGGATACGGTGGTGTTGAGCACACCGGGGAGGGATAGGTCTGTCTGGGGTCCTTTGTGTGCAGGAACCAGTGGGAGAGTGAAAGGGGAAATTGCACCAGCAGTCGCTAGATTTAGGAAAGAGAATTTGGTGCCAGGGAAGGGTGAGAACCCCAGAGAGCAGTGGGGTTGCCAGG
This sequence comes from Cygnus atratus, assembly GCF_013377495.2. Classification (NCBI taxonomy): domain Eukaryota; kingdom Metazoa; phylum Chordata; class Aves; order Anseriformes; family Anatidae; genus Cygnus; species Cygnus atratus. Next base: position 11,122,463 of record NC_066375.1, on the reverse strand, counting down.
CTGTGTCCCCAGGTGAGGGTTGCCCAGGCAGCCTCTGCTGCCTGTTTTGTGCCCTGGGGAGGGAAGTGGGGCCAGCAGCGGGGGCTGCGTGAGGGCTGCACAGGGAGCAGAGGCCCTGGGGAGCTGGTGGTGGTGGCTGTCCCACCCCCGGGCAGGGGCTGTGCCGGTGGGGACCCCAGGACATCTCTTCTGTAGGACAGGGCTCTCCCAAAGAGGCCGCGGTGAGATCAGCAGCAGCAGCAATGGGGGCCCTGCAGGGGTACCCGTGGTGCTGAGGGTACGGGGGGAGTGGAACAGGAGGGGGTTGGGTTTCTGGCCAAAAAGAAAATTAAATTTCAGGTCAAATGGGGGGTGGATACCTTCACCTGTAGAGGGGTGGGTTTGGTCATCGAGTTATCTGGGTAAACTTGAAAACAAACAGGAATTTCAAAAGAACAAATGATTTTATTTTATTTTTTAAATGAAACATAACCTTCTGTAGATTTTTTTTTAAAAATGAGTATTTTTCCCAGCTTTGATGTTAATTTATAAATAGATGTTGCTAAAACAAACTGCCCTGCTCCAGCCCTGCCCACTTCGGCAAGGTGGGCCCAAACCAGCAGCATCTGTCCTGTACAGATGTACCTGGTGGCACCCCACGAACCCGGGCTGTGATGTGAATTCCCCGTCTGGTCCCCAGATCTTCAGAGCATCCCTAGGCCGACTGGGGGAGTTTTCTAAATCCGGAGCCTTCCAAGGCTGCGTGCAGTAGGAACAGGCAGCGTCCTTGCCGGGTGACAGAGCCTGTCCCAGCGCTCACCTTCACACCGGTTCCCTCTGTCGTGCAGCTTTGTGGGGCTGCAGGGCAAGGATCAGATCAATTTTAGCATACCAGGAAAGAGCAGCAGGGCTTTGCACCCTCACATCGAGGGCTGCAGCAAGGAGGGTGATGAGGACGGTCCCTTCCCCAGGCAACCCCAGCATTTTGACATCCAGGAGAGCCAGCGGTGCTCCTGGAGCACGGCACAGCAAGCAGGGCACCGCCGTGTGGCACTGGCATCGGCTGGAGTGAAGGTGCATCGCTGAAAGACCTCTTTGCCTGTGACTTCTCACCTTAGACCTCCTTTTGTTGTTTTTCTCTTCACGCAGGGGCTGTGTTGACCTACTCAAAGCTGCTCTGAAGAAGTCTGCCACCACACTGAGGCCACCCGGCGGGTCCTGGGTGCTGCACCTGGAGGCTGGGGAAGGTCAGGGCACGTGAGCGGAGAGGGAGACAGAGTCCACCGGGGCAGCCCCGAGATCCCCAGATCACTCCCTCCTGGTGTTTGCGGCTGCAGTTCAAACAGTTCTGATCTCAGAGACGAGATGAGCCCTGCTAGCCTCTCGCGAGGCGGCCGTTCGTGCTGCAGAGCCTGGTGCCTTGCTTGGCCATAGCTCTGAGGCCAGCGTGGTGCCGGCTGCCCTCGCCGTGCAGCGGGGAGAGCGGTGCCGCTGGCTGGAGCGATGCTGGAGGATGCTGGAGGAGCCCTGGCGGGCTGTGCCGGCAGGTGAGGGGGTGTCACAGCGGCGTCAGGAGCAGGGTTGGCTTTGGATGGGGGGAGATCAGGGCTGCGGCTCTCCAGAGGGGCCAGCTTGAAGCGCTCCAGTGCTGCGGCAGGAGGAATGAGAGGAATGCGCCACGTGGGCCTGGCGACAGGCGCCCAAAGGCGAGGGCGAGAGCGGAGCCTGGGGCAACGGCAGGGCAGCGATGCGGGTGTGAGATGTGCCCGGCCCCCGCCCCGCCGGCAGATAGGGCCTGCTCAAAAGGCACATTGTGCATTGTGGCCGGGGCCGAGCTGCGGTGGGGCTGGCGGTGAGCAGCTCGCTCCCTCCACCAGCACAGCAGCAGCCTGCCGGCTCGGGGCTGGCGGCGATGCTGGACACATGGGCTGCTGCTTGGGGGCCCCTTGGCACCAGGACCTGTCCCTGGGGTGCACAGGTAAGCTATCCGTGGGGAGGCTACAGCTCGGCTCTGCCTGGCTCGGGGGGCTGGTTTATTCCCATGCCGTGGGCTTTTCGGGCATCCTGTCACCTCATCCTGCTGTCACCGCTGCCCAGGAGCACCCCGAGCACTGCGGGGCTTGCAGAGCCCTGGCGTGCTGGAGCAGGGGGGCAGTGCAGGGCCAGCAACTGTGGCCATGTGCCCCTGGGAGAGCAGGGCCAGTGGGAGCCAGGAGCACAGCCGGAGAGCCTGGGACCTGCACTCGGCTCCAGGCTGGGGCTGCTTCCTGCCCCGCATTGCAAAATCTTTCAGCAGCAGGGAGGTAAATGAGTCACTGGCATGAATGGGAACAACTCTCCACCAGCACTTTCAATTGGTCTCTTGAAAGAGCTCCCAGTTCCCTTTCTGAGGCTGGCCCAAACGAAAACAAACACTGAAGCAGCGAGCACAGCCATGAGCAAACCCACTTCTCTCACCCCAGGAAGCTCCATCCCCATTTTGCTCAGCTCCGCGGGGACCCATCAGGGTGCTCGGCCACGCCACTGGCCGTGCCAGCATGAGCGGTGCCCCACCTGTCCCCTCCTGCCCCACGGCTGCCCCCGAGGCACAAGGAGACCCCTTGGGCTGGGAGCATTCCTCCGGGGGGCTGAACGCCTCCCCCTACCACCCTTTTTCCCCAGGAGAAGAGTGTGAGTCCTGCTGCCCCCGCTCGCCCCTGCTCCTGCCCCGCTGGGACCGCCTGCAGCGAGCCGCCGCCGAGCGCCGGGGACCATGGTGGCGAGGGACGACCATGGCATCAGGTACAGTCCCCGGGGAGGGGACACCAGCCTGCCGAGCCCAGCAGGACTGCCAGGGACTGCCAGGGTGCGGGGAGCAGAGGAAGGGAGGGACGTGGGAAGCGAGTGCCGCCCAGCCCAGGCAGCTCTGTTGTAACTTTGCCTCTGGCTCCTTTCGCTTCCCCGTCTCCGTTTCCCCCATGTGTCAGAGGGGTTGGAGTTCCTGGATGAAGTCCTTTGTTAAGCGTGCTCAGTTCTGCTGTTGAGAAATGTAGAGGCTTTTCTTCCAAAGAAAAGCCCCATTTATTGCCTGCCCAGCCTTGGGCCATTCTTTTCTGCTGCTAACTCTAAATAAGGATTATAATTCTGTGTGCAAATAACACAGCTATTTGACTGGCCAGCAAAGTGGGCTGAATAATAAGACCTATAGAGAACAGTTATGGTCACAAAAGTAGCGTAGGAAAGCCGCTGCACTGTTCCAGCTCCAGATCTCCGGGTACATCTTAGTCTTGTGAGTCCTATCTGATTGCTGACAAAAATTGGTTTCTAACCTTGTTATCCCTCCACAGCCAATACAGCTGTGGAAGAGCAAGCTGGATTTGTATGTGCCTCAGCCATCAGCCATCATTAACATAATTACCAGCTAAAGTTTCCACTCCTGAATCCTTTACGGCAATAGTTGATGCTGTGCGAAGCAGAGAGCATGCAGCTTGGATTTCAGATACCAATCAGATCAGACAGGGGAGAAAATCTTATTCTGACTGTCAAATTGATGAGCAAAGAGTTTTGCAAGTCTTTGGCTCGCCTGTGCTGGAGAAATGTTCTCACTCTCCGGAAAGCCTCTCTGTCCCGGGGCCACCCTGCTCCCAGGTCTGTGATGCTGGCCCCAGAGCAAGCAGGGCAAGTCCCTCACTTCAGGCCACCCCAGCACTGGCAAGGAGTGAGTTGCCAAGGGTACCGTGTAGGTGGGACACATTAATCTTTCTTCCCTCCTCGAGTATGATTTTAGGGTGATGCCCGATTCGTGCAGCCCCCCAGGCAGATCTGCAGTGTGGCTCCCAGACTTTGCTTTCAGGTGGCATGGTTAGGCAGAATAGCCTAGATCCCACTACAAAACCTGACAGCAATGTTTCTGTGTCCTGTGTAGGTAGGGCTGGGGCACCAGAGCCAAATGGCGCAGCTACCGAGGCAGCAGAAGGCTTGCCGGACACCTCCTCGGTGCTGCTGGCCGTCGGGGAGAGCTTCCTCCCAGGTAAGAGGCTGCCTTTGGCATCGCCCAGATTTCCAGTGGCTGACCGTACGAGGCCAGGCATCGTGGCTAAGCAAGCCCTGCCATCCCTCGGGTTGCTGGAGGGGAAGGATGGGGTCTGCCCATGCTCTCGGAGCACGCAGCCGGGCTGGAGGCAGCCCCATCAGTGGCACGGGGCTCCTTCCCCCCCTAACCCTGCACGTTTCCTCCCCAAGAGATTTCACTCTTCTTCTCCGTTGAGAGCCGCTCCTCCCGGTGCCTCAATTCCCAGCTGCAGGAAGCCGCCAGGAAGAAGCTGTGGGCCCTGGAGAGCGACGACAGAGCCGTCCATGCCCTCTTCAAGGTGGGAGCTGCTGGGAGGCTGCTGGCCTGGTGGGATGTGTGATGGGACACCGAGCCTGGCCGAGGAGGAGGAGGTCCTCTGGGACGTGTCCTGCATACAGGGGGGCTAGAATGATGTGGGAAAGGGAATGGTGATGGGTGAGAGGTAGATCCTCACGTCTGGAGCCTCATGTTGGAGGTAGTGAGCTGCTGGAGGGGTGGTGCAGGTAGCACCGGGGTGAGTGCTGAGTAGCTGGTTGTGCTTCATAAAGAAAAATCCCATTCGCTGCCCTGAACAATCCTTCCCTGCTGGTTTTCCATGCCCTCACCCCCAAGGGCACCCTGCAAAGCTGCCCAGAAGACCTGGGGCAGTTCACAGCTTTGGTCTCAACTGTGCTAATAAATGCCTGCCTGGTCTCATCCTGGGGGTTGCTTTTATGGCCACACTGCCAGGAGAACCCCTGTCAGGCCCCCAGCCCTCTCCTTCAGTCTTGCTTTCTCTTCTCCGTGCAGGAGCTGTCAGCCAGGCTGGTCTGTGTGCAAGCACAGGAGGATCGGTTCCTGCTCACCTTCAAAACCCTGGAGGAAGTCTGGAAGTTCTCCACGTACCTAACTTTAGGTAATGTTTTCAAGGCATGGGGGGTCCACACAGGCAGCGTGAGAAGCATTTTTGGAGAAGGTATTCTGTGACACCAAAAAAGTAATGGAACAGGGAGAACACCTTGAAGAGGAAGGAATATTAATGAGACCTTGCTATTCATGAAACCACAGTCTGGATCAGTGGAAAAGATTCAGGAGGTTTCCTTTTGGGTAATTCCTCTATTGCACCTGGGGATGGAGACAGGATTGGAGATCGTTGCCTTACAGCATGGTTGCAGATGGCAGATCAGGAGACGCTCGAAAAACTCCTCATGCTGCCCAGCAAAGGAGGGTGCTGCCACTGCTTTCCTCTTTGCTGTCTTAGGCTATGTGGGCAACTGCTTGGAGCAGCTTCTCTTTGGCCAGGAGTACTGGCTAAACTGTGCTCTGATGGAGGACACGGCGATCAGAGTTAGCATGGATGAAGATCGCTTGGCCACCATCTACCTGGGTCTGCTGCTCCAGGAAGGTAAGACGGGGCTGCGGCAGCATCTCGGCAGGACAAGGACAAGTGTGGCCCTCTCCTGGGTCTGTCCTGCACTAGTGCCATTGACCTGGCCGTGACTCTTTCTATCTGCAGGTAACTTTTTTTCCAGAGCAGTGCCTGGTGTCTGCCAGCCTGAGGAGGAGGGAGAGGAAGGCCTGCGGCTCCACAGGAACGAGCTGATCCACGTGAAGAACGTTGGAGAGGAGTCCATGTGGGAAGGGATGTCCTTGCTGACGGGGCAACGGGGGCTGGTGCCTGTGGCAGCTCTAGAGCCCGTTCCTCACCCGTTTTACCAGTAAGTAGGTGGGCAATGGATGGTGCTCAAGCCAAGATTTATTCCTGACCCAGATGCACCACCTAACACCAAGCCAGGAGTGAGGAACTGCTTTTACCTCTGGCACTGGGCAAGAGCCAGATAATTTTGTGAGAATAAACATTGTAAAGACAACCGCTGGAACCAGCTCAGGTCCCGTAGTGGGACAGAGCAAGGGCATAGTTCTGATATCGTTCTTGTATAATATTGATTTAGGTCATACCTGGGACTATTTGTGATTTACATGTCAGTAACTGGGACAAAAAACAGCCTGTCTTGGGCAATGCCAGTCAAAATAGGGCCTGACACCTGGCGGAGCCTCACAGACATTCACAAATCTTCTTGTAGGCACACAGAGAAATCCTCCTTAAGGGCTGGCAAAATCATCCATCTGTCATCTGTGTCCTCTGTGTCATTAGGGGGCATCTGTCCTGCTGTGTGGGACTGTCCCTGGTGGTGGCCTGAGGACTGCCCGGGGAGGACCAGCATGGCTCCCTCTTGCTTTGCAGGTGGTTCCTGAAGAATTATGCCGTGAGTTTTGGCATCTCCCAGGAGATCAATGGGGCAACCTCTCAGCCGATCGGTGAGTGATTCCTGTGTAAGGTGGCTGCCCTTCCCAACAGGGGCATGGCTCTTGGCCAAAAATGCAACAGGTCCATCTCCTGTTCTGACAATGACACTCCATTGCAAGGGGTTGCATCTTGAGACACTCCTGAGTGGGGAACAGACCTTTAAAACTGCAGGTGCTCAGAAGGATGATCTGAGGAGCACAATAACGGTCTGAGTCTGAGAGCGCAATAAAGCTCAGGGGACAGAGAGACAGGCTGGCTTCTCCAGCTGAAATCACAGTCTCCTTGCCGAAATCTTTTCTAGCAAGGAAGCATTTGCAGTGGGCCTCGCACTGAAATGCAGCTGTTTGCCTTTGTTTCCCAGTGAAAGGCAGGTGCACAGCCACAGAGGACTACAAAGGAGCAGCATGGGATGAACTGAGTTTCTCCAAGGGAGACAGCATAGAAATCATCGGCTTCCTCATTCCAGGACTCCCGTGGTTCGTGGGCAAATCCCTGAGCAGCGGGAACATCGGCTTTGTCCCGACACGATGCATAAATGTCACGGCTTGTGAACCCTTGTAAGTTTACTGCTACCATCTAGATGAGTTTAAAGTCAGGTGGAAAGCAGGGGAAGACCCAAAATCCTAGTTCAAGGCTATGTGCAAGTCCGGAGCAGGTAATTTGCTTTGCAAGGACTTCATAGAGGATTCATCTGAGGCCTGTCCAGAAGCCTTGGCCAGGCTCTTCTGCCACCAGGCTGGCTTTGCTTGCCTGCTGAGGGATGCCAAGGCAGGACAACCACTGGCACAGCTCCTCTGTGAGCAGAATTGAGCACCCTGCTGTAGACGAGGACGAGAGTTATCTGGGGAGGGGGCGTTGACAGCTCCGCTCTTAAGATCCAGCAGTTGTCTTTGTTGCTACCTTAAAGACAGCTCCAGTTCAATACCCATCCAAAAAGGCTTCTCCTCCAAGACTGTGGGGGGGAGGATGGGGTCCTTAGGCTGTTGCTAGCTCTGTTAGCATCTGTTGGGCGTTCCTGGGTCAGGTTCACTCAAGATAAGTCTTAGGCGCTTTTCTTTGACACTGCAGAGAAACAGAGAGGAGATCAGATATATCCTGGCCTCAGAAAGGGCTTCTGGAGAGAAAAAAAGGCCAATAGGTTACTCCCTTTGGCACTCCTTAGTTTCTCCATGGAGGATCTGGATCTGAGAGCCCCGATGGGGAAGGGGTCCAGACTCCAGTATCCATCTGCAGCAGAGCTTTTCTGGTGGGAGGAGGAGGAGGGAGGAGAAAGTCCATCTCCATCCCACAGGACAGCTGTGGTGTCAGGGGATGGGGAGACACTGAACTGCTTTTTTTTTTTTTTTTTTTTTTTTTCTGGTGTCTGCTTCAACCTAGGGGAAAGGGCTTGGTGTTTCTGAGCGAAGAGGAAAAATCCCCCCTCCTGCGCATCCCCTGCAATGGTGGCGAGCAGCACTTCGCCACCCTCCTGGGTGAGCTGGCACGCACAGACATCACCTCTGTGTACCGGCTGGGTGAGTTCCCCTCCTCTTCATGCATAGCCCCATCGATCCCCCTGGGGAGCAGCCCTGGGCCATGTCTAGACATCTCCTGCTCAGGACTCTGCCAGGACAGCCTCCAGGCCCTCTGCTCAGCCTGGCCAGGGAGGCTGGAGATACCCTAAAGGACTGGGTCCTGCCACACTGCAGTTTGCGGGAGGCTTCTCTGCTGCAACTGTAATCACCGGGGCTCTCCCAGATACAGGTCTGGGGTTTAGCAAAGCAGCAGGAGATTTCTGTAAGGTTTGTGTGCTCTGCCTGCACACTAACATTGATCAAGCCCTTGGGCTTTTTCTTTCCGTTTGTCTCTTTGTGTAGATGGTTTTGAACCCACAGCCATGTTCCCCAGACTGCCGTCGGGTGAGTATGTGGAGGATGCTTTCATTAAGATGTCAGAGGGTGAGTTTTGACATGGGGAAACATTCCGCTGTGGTCTGCCTGTCCCCTTGCAGAGGCTGTTCTCCATGGCGGTAAGGATATCCAGCTGCTCCAGTCCTGGGAGGAAATAAATGGCCTGGCTACGGCTAGCACCTCCGAGCAGTCTAGCCCCGGGAGTGAATCAGCCCCTGCTACATTGGAAGATGTTCTCCTGGACAAGCTGGATGACTTTGATGATCCCAAGTTCTTTATTGACCTGAATGCTGGACACATGGAAGATGCTGATGTCTTTGACCCCATACTGACCTTCCTTAACCATGAGAGTTATGTGCCCAGTTTTCAAAGCCTCTACGATATGAGTTTTTCCTTTCTCAACTCCACTTTTTATGGTTTCTCTGATGAGGATGAACTGGTCTTGTACCTTGAAACATCCAGGAACTGGGCTAAGAGGATTCGTGCCATTTGGGCTCATGTAAGGCTCTGTTTCCTCTTAGGCAAGCTCTGCATCAGAAAGGTCAAGTTCTCCCAGGCTCGGGTCTATTTTGAGGAAGCCCTGAGCACCCTGGACAGGGGCTTTGGGGACCTGCCCCTTCTGGCTGCCTTGCACGTGAACCTCGCTTCCATCTACCTGAAACAGAACATGAAGAGCAAGTTCTCCTCGTTGCTGGGCAAAATGGTGACCTTGCTCGTCTGCTTGCCTGGCCGCCCTTTTAGCTCTGAGAACGAGCTGGAAGTCATGGTGTACGTGCTGAGGGAAGCCATTGCCGTGGGCAATGCTCCCCTGGAGGCGCGGGTCTGTTTCCTTATTGTCAAGCTCTTCCTACAGCTGGGAAAAACCGATGAAGTGCTGCCCTTTACTGAGCATCTTCAGTGTCTCACCACCATGTTACTCAGCCCAGACACTGGTGCTGTGCCTCTGGATGTCACCCCCATCTTGAGCTACCTGTATGACAAGAAGTACTTGCCAAACATTGCGCTGGCTTCCGCCAGGCTCTTTGTTCCCAGCGGCATCAGGGGGGCACCAACGCCCATTTGGAGAGCTGGCTTCATCCTCCAGTGTACGTCCAAGCTCCTGGGAAGCCAACCGGAGAGGAGCAGCATCCCGGCGCTGGCTTGTTTCTACCTCCAGCAGGCCCTGCATTTCTCCTGCGAGAGCAGGGCCATGCCCACCCAGAGGACGCTGTGCACCATCTTGTCCCGGCTGCACCTCCAGCACGGCCTGCTGCACGGGGCGCTCCGCCACGCCGCCAGGGCCGTGGCCTTCAGCAAGCTGATGGGCGAGGAGGAGGCCTTTGAGTCTTCCCTCTCCCTGGGGTGGATGTATCTCCTGAACAGCCAGCCGGGCCCAGCCGCAGAGATCATGGGGCAGCTCCTGCGGTCCCTGCATGGGACGGACAGCGTGACACAGGGGGGGGCTGTGCACAACCTCCTGGCCATTGCCCTCAAAGGGGAAGGGCGGGTGCAGAAGGCTGCGGAGAACTACCTCCGGGCCCTGCAGAAGGCCAAGGAGACCGGCAACAAGAGGAACCAGGCCATCGCCCTGGCCAACCTGGGGCAGCTGAGCCTCTCGCATGGAGCGAGCCAGCTGTCTGAGCTCTACCTGCTGCAATCTGCTCGGCTCTATGCTGAGCTGCAGGGCTGCCAAGACCCGGAGCTGGAGGCGGTGCAGGTGCTGCTGTGGCTGGCGCAGGCCATGGTGAACAGGCAGAGGGTGGAAGATGGCAAGCTCTGCTATGAACTGGCGCTGGGTTTTGCCCTGAAGTGGCGTAACGTGAGGAGTGAGTACCACTTGGCTGGCAGGAACTCACCGCGGGGCAGCGCCTGTTAGGTCCCTAAAGCCATCCCTTTCCCTTCCCTATACCACACAGGTCAGCTTCATGTCACGGAGGCTCTCTGCCATTTCTACAGCAAGGTGTCCCCCAACCTCCAGGCCTGCATCACCTACCACGAGCACTGGGTGTCTCTGGCCCAGCAGCTCCAGGACAGAGAGATGGAAGGCAATGTTCGGCAGACCCTCAGCCAGCTCTACCAGGCTTTGGACACCTCCGAGTAAGTCCTGTTTGGGGCTGTTTCCATGTAGATGCTGTTAGAGCAGTGTCTCTGCTCACCCAACACCAGAGCAGTGGCTTTTCTGAGGTGTCTGAAGCCAAAGTCCCTGGGGAGAGGTGGGGACGGCGTGTGGCAGCTCCCCGCTGGCAGGCTGGTGGCTGGGGAACTGCTGAGGTTTGTGAGCTGTCCCTGCGCCGTGACAGGGGGAACAGCTCGATGTCAGCCAGAACGTGGTGACTGCTGGGCAAACACTGGGCTGCGAGCTGGGGCACGGCCAAACACGGCTCTCCAGAGACACATGCAGCCCTCTTCAGAGGGGACCCAGTGACAGGGAATTCTTCACTTCCTTTGGAGGCTTATTTCAGTGATTAATCACCATCTGCTGGTAAAAATAGACTCCTTATCTGTTATTGAAATAAGCCTGGCTTCAGCCTCCAGCCGTTGAGTCTGCCCTTCCTATCTCTATTGGAATATTTTCCCCAGGGATGCATGTAAGACCCTGTATCAGCTCACCCTTCAATCTCCCGCTTGACACATGCAGGTGGCATGAGGTTAGGCAGGAGGGGAGAGAAAGACTTGGGCAAACCACAGACTTTCTTCCATTTTTGAAAGAAAACGTGTCAAACAGCGGAGATCTGGCTCCCACGTCCCAGAAGGACAAGTGGGCAGGGACTGTCGTTAACCGGGACATTAACCTTCCCATGCTGGGTCGCAGTGAGTTCAGAGGGAAGGAATTTAGGAAGCAGACGCCTGTCATGTGAGCGGTGCTATTTAAGATCACAAAGCGTCCCCCAGCCTGGACGGGAAGGACAGCTGGAGCGCAGTCAGCAGCAGGCGAGACACCAGGCAAGCAGACATGTCCTGGGCACTGCCCTGCGCTCCCCTGGCCACGGGTGCCTCATGCCTTCAGCCTGCCACCTCGTCCTGCTGCTTGTCCCCTCATCCTCCAGTGACACGGGGCTTGGGAAGGGGCTGTCAGGCCTTGCACATGTGGCCACAGAGCTGCCTTTTTGGATGCCCCAAGGGGCAAACAGCAGGCAGAGATGTGGATCTGGGTTCCAGAGGCTGTTTGGGAGATGAAGATGCAAGCACTGCCAGCCTGCACTCCCTGTGTGGCTGGGGGTGACTTGGGGCTTGGTGCAGGGGGGAAACAGGCTTTGCAGGTGACCTGGACAAACCTGCTTCATCAGCTGAAATGAGGAGCAGCCACTGGGGAGCAGCTCCCCTGGGGCTGTGCTGAGACAGAAGACACACATACATGTCCTGCCTTTTTGCCAGGACACATTTCTGGGAGCTGTGGCTGTCCATTTGGCTCTAACCTGCAGCAACAGCAGGAGGAGAAGACAGCACTGCTAACGGGGACGTGCTGCAGCCCTGCAGCTGGTTGCTGGTGCCCCGTGGTTGCTCTGTAATGGCTTTCTGCCCATTGCTGTCACAGGGCTTTGAGACGGTCTCTGGACTGCACCAAGCAGAGCCTAAGGATCTTCATCGACCTGGAGGAGACTGGCAAGGCGGCAGAGGCCTGGCTGCAGGCAGGAAGGCTTTACTACCTTATGCAGGAAGACGAGCTGGTGGAAATGTACTTCCAGGTATGGAGGAGGTGTCTGGAGCAGCCCCGTTCCCACCCTGGCTAGGTGCATTCCCATCAGGGCTGTGTGGCTCAGTGGGAGACATTTGGGGCTGGAGAACTTGGAAAGTTTTCTCTTGATCAGTAGAAACCTGCCGCTGCAAGGAAGAGCTGTTGCCTCAGCACTCAGCACTGGCATTAAATTTCCGATCTTTCCTTCCATAAGTCGGGTTTGGAGGATTCTGGGATGAAAGCAAGTGAATTTATTGAGTCAGAAAGTGATGTGGGATTGCCAGAGAGAGCTGGAGCTGCTAGGTGGTCAGTTCCCATCGAAATGCACATAGATAGAGGGTGAGGTGCCGGGGAAGTGCTTGGAGACTTCTTGGAGTAGAAGACTTCTGGCTTCTTTCCATCTCTAACATTATTCTGTCAGCTGGGCTGCAAAGAGGAAGAGCTACTCATAAAATCTTAGGGCTGCATCCTCCAGGGAGCATCTATTTAAAGATGCAGAAGCCTTCCACATGCCCAAAGTAAGCAGAGCAGGAGGCTGGCTGGGTCTGCTGGTGTTGCACTGAGCTGGGGTATCCAGCAAAGCACCAGCCTGAGCACACACAGAGGATGCTCTGGGCCCTCACTCTGTGACCCCAGAAGCATTTCAGAGCTGGTGGGGCTGGGTGCCTGAGGCACCTGGTGCTGGGGACAAGGAGGGGAGCCTTTCCCATCAGCATGTCCCTAAATCAGGGTGCTAGAGGCACCTGTGTTACTGGTACTGGGGGGGCTGCTCAGGGACCTGGGTGATCCGAATCTGTAGCTCTAGCTTCAGCAGGTTTCCTGGTAGTCACAAGGGAGTGCTGAGGCCCAGAACGAAGAGCCATCATCGCCTTCCTCGTGGATTCAGCAGGTTTTCAGGGGCTAAGGAGGGGTGACCTCCCATTAAGACAAGCCAGTCGAGGACAGATCTCAGCAGGGCATGTCTGCAACCCTGACGGGCCCTTTCCCAGGCAATGTCATTGGCAATGATCGATTGTAACGATGAAAGGAACAACACGTTCCTGCTGGAAGGTGGCACCAGGGTCGAGTGTGCAATTGGCACAGACATCCCTTCTTCCCAGAAGTTAGCATACCTGCCCTCACTTCTGCTGGCTCTGCCCTTTCCCTGTCCTGGCTCTCTGCTCCCCTTGTCAATCTTCACGTTGGCTCCATCACACCACAGTGACAGCCCAGGACAGGGCAGCTGCCGCCTGCACCGTCCCTGCTCTAAGTCCTGATGCCGTGGGACGTCCCGGCTGGTTGGTCTGGCATGCTGACCCTGCATGGGGATGGGTGTCTGGCTCCATCCTCACACATCAGCAGGAAACAGCACAATGTCCCCCAGACTTGTTTGCCAACCTGTGTCCTTGCTGTTCAGAGCACTGGGGCTCACATTCAGTGTGACTTCGTTTTATTTTGTTACTCCAAAGTCTTTGTGCAGATTTCTCTTTCCAAGTCTCACTGTAGTTCCTCTTCCCTCTAGGCAGCCATTCAGACAGCTCTGAAGTCTGAGAACTTCTCCTTGGCCATGGAGCTTTACGAAAAAGCAGGCGATACCTTTTTTAATGGCAGCCGAAACAGAGACCGAGCAGTGGAGTTTTACAGGGTACTGATCCCTCCAAGTGTTTCTCTCTCTATGTCCCTGCTACGTGATGGCCACGGGGAGCTGTGCCCCAGCAGGATGGAGGGTGGAGAGGGATGGGGCCCTTCTGGGTGTGCCGGCACACAAATGTGGCTGGGGGGTGGACTTGCAGCACGGACACATTTGTAACACCTTAGTCAATCTGCTGCTCCATCACCCCTCTGCAGGCAGTGCTGTACCCATACCTCCAGGAACAGCCTGGATTCACTCTTTTCTCTCCCCAGGGCGGTGCTGTGCCCTTGGCCAGGAAGCTAAAGGCCATACAGACAGAGCTACGGCTGTTCAATAAGCTGGCGGAGCTGCAGATTGGGCTGCAAGGCTACGAGAAGGCGCTGGAGTTTGCCACGCTGGCAGCCCGGCTGAGCATCAGGGCGGGTGAGTGATGCAGAGCCCCGGGGAGCAGGGCAGAGCGGGTGCCTGTCTGCGTGACAGCAGCGTGCACGTGAAAGGGAGATGCTCCTGCTTTCATAAGACCTCTGGACCGATTCGTATCCCAAGGGCAACATCTCTTTAAAGGCCGCTTCCCTTTTTAAGCTGCCCACGGGGGTGCTGTGCTGTGGCGGCGGTGGGGCTGGCTGAGCAGAGGGCTGTTGCTACACCAGAGCACAGGAAATCTGATGAGGGCATGGGACTGAACGGTTCCTCTTTGCCCTGGCTCTTCCGATAAACTTACCCCTTTCCATTGCAGAAGTAGGCCTAATGGGCAAAATGCTAGCATAAATGCCTGAGATGGAACCAGCCTCTCCAGCCCCCAAGAAATCCCCTGGCTGAATGATATATGATATACTGCCTGGTAATCTATTCCGCTTTGGTATCAGCACCCCTGATAGTTCTGTTTTCTCTGGACCATCTTCAAACGCAGTGTTTCCCTATGAAAACAGATATCTGTGCCCTGGGGCTGTGGAGCAAACACATCCCTGAGTGGCTCGGTGTGCTGGGATAGGAAGGGTTTGTGAGCGCCCTGCAGTCTGACTGTATCAGCAACTCTTTTCCAGGAGATCAGTTGCAAGAGCTGGTTGCATTCCACCGCCTGGCTACAGCCTACTATTTTCTGCAGATGTATGAGATGGCAGAAGACTGCTACCTGAAGACGCTCGCCCTGCGCTCCCCCATGCTGCAGTGCTCTGGAGAGGCCCTGTACTACTCCAAGGTGTATTGCCACCTTGGCAAGCTGACCCTGCACAAACTAAAGGTAGGAGGACACCCTCTGCGATGCTGTGTCGAGTTTTCGGTTCTTCATGGGGCACTGGAGGTGGAGTATCCCATCTGCTGGCAGAGCAGCCATGGTTGTATACAGCTGCATCCTGTGTCTCTCCGTCCCATCTGCGGCTTTACAATAAGTACACACAGTGCCGGCACGGCCAGGTTTTGAAGTGGGACAGGCAGTTTGGAAAGAAGCACTAGCACTTAGTGACTGTACAGAGCCCATTTCAATGAAGTCAGGTGTCACTGGCTTCTGCCTGGAACCGCCGGGCTCTGCTCCAGCACCCTCACACCCTGTGGCCTTGCATTAAATGACTTCCTAATGCCTGCCCTGCTCTTTACGCTTAGGACGAACAGGATGCAGCAGCCTACTTCCTCCTGGCCCTCGCTGCAGCGACCGAGCTGGGAGACCAGGAGCTACAAGGCCTCATTAATGCCAAGCTGGCCGACATCTCCAGGGCCACGCTGGGGCCTGTGGGCACGCTGGGCTGTGCCACGTACCGGCCCCGGTGGCTGAGCGAAGGCGGCTACGTCGTCTGACCCATCCATTGCCGTGGGGACGTGCCTGCGAACAGCTTCTTGCCTCGCATGGGTCCACGTGCTCTCCAGAAGCAGCATCCCACAAGGGGTCCAGCTACCGATGGCAATTTATCTCCGTGCCCCCAGCAGACAAGGGACCTGGGACCCTCGTTTCTTGGGAGCGGGGCTGTGCGCTGCGGCGCTGCCGGCAGAACGAGGCAGGATGGGGCCAGGTGCTGGAGCACAGTGCAACGGGGCGAGAGGCAAGCAGCACTCCGGGAGTGTGGCTGTGCGGGATGGGGACAGGGACATGGATGGGGAAGGGGACAGGGGACAGGGACAGGGATGGGGACAGGGACAGGGTGCCACCCGTCCCCACCTGGACCCCACCGGACACCTCAACCGGCGAGGGGACACCTCCGACCCGAGCGCGTTTTAACTCGAATAGCAACTCTATTTATTCCTAGCTGTTCTCTGTGCTGTGTGCTCTGCTCTGTGACCCCACAGCTCCGCAGAAGCCGGGTCCTGTTGGGCACCGAGCTCCAGCCCCGCTCACCGCCAGGGCGCACCAGAGCCCCGCGGTTGCGGGCGGCACAGCCGCTCCTCGTCCCGCCCGGCCCCAGCCCCGCCGCTGGTGCTGAGCCAGGGTGGGGAGCGCTCCCCCGGGCTCCGCAGGCTGTGCCAGCCAGCTGGGGCTCCACGGGGAGACCCTGCTGCAAGTCCCTTCGTGTCCCTTCCATGCTGCGCCCCTTGGAAGTGCCAAACGCGCAACGTGGGTTTCCTCGCCCCCGCTGCAAGTGCCCACTTCGTTTTCCCCTTCTGATCCCTGTGAGCCATCCATCACCAGGGCAGCGAATAGTTTAATGCTTGTTTACCAAGCGTTCCTGCGATGCCATCGGGGGAACCTCAGCCATGTGCTCGGAGGAGGCAAATCTCTGTCCCGTTTGACATCCAGCGAGCTTTTGGGGGAACCAGTCCAGGAAAATCCTCTGGCTCGCCCCACGGGCAGCCCGCTCTGTGCTCAGCTCAGGTGCTCTGCACTCTCCCATGGAGGCCAGGATCTGTGCAGCTGCACCAGCCCGCCTGTGCACACATCCCGTCCTCAGCTCTGTCCTCGGGGGTCCCGAAATGACGCCTGAGGCCACCATGAGGCTGCTGCCCAGCACCCAGGTGGGTGCAGACCCAGCATCCCTGCAGACCCACATGGGTGGCCAGTGGCTGTTGTGGTTCTTGTCAAAGTGAAGCCCCATGGAGGATGAATCATGCAGAGAGCATTCTCCCTAAAATATCCTTTCCAGAGCCAAAACCTGAGGCCTTTCCGCCTAGCACCAGTGAGAAAAAATGGGCTTTGTTTAAACACAGCGAGTCAGAGTTTCAGCTGGTCTAAATCAGCTGAGACATCCTGATCTGCAGGACTGTAGGTCTGGCCTGTAGTTTTTAACCAGACATGTTTTCTAAATCACACCAAATGACTTTGTGGTGCCTGGGGGAAAAAAAAAAGAGGAGGCTCGCTCCTTGAGAACATCCCATAGAACATCCTTTTCCCTCATCCACCAGCCGTCTCTGACAGAGCTGGGCTGTTTTCCTATCAGGATGAGAGGTCAGGGTGGCCAGGGCTGATTAAACACCATAATAACACTTGGGAGTAATGTGAAGCTTGCTGCATGCCAGCCCCTGTGTCTGTGCCCAAGGGAGGGTGAGGACCCAGAGTTCCTGCAGCTGGGGAGGAGACTTCTCCTTGCCCCCTTCTCTCTGGGCAAGGAAAAGCAGATCCTTTGGGGTCTTTGTGCCACAGGAGGTCACCGGGTGATGGCACAGGCCCTGGGGCAGCCTGACTGGGGGTTATCACCTTCCACCCCTCCATCCCTCATTCCCGGGGCATGGGGCTGGGAGCTGTCTGTCTCGGGCTCACCACGGAGCTGCCGGGTGTGTGTAGGGAGCACAGAGACCATGCTGTGGGTGCACACCCCAAGGTGCTGCAGGGTGCAGAGCTGTGGCGTTGCTTCACCAACGAGGAGGTCAGAAGAGAAGGATGGTAGCAAGACAGGAGATATTTATCCTACAGGCACTGCCACCAGTGCCCAGCCCGCTTCACCAATGCAAAAGCCACTCTGAGCAGAGGAAAAAATAGGGGAAAGGGAATGGGTGGATCAGGTCTCCTCGTATCCCAGGTGTCGTTGCCGTGCTGTGGCTTGTGACTCATTTCTGAGCTGCATGTGACTGCCTGCTCCGTGCCCAGTCCCGGCAGTTTTCCTGCCTCCAGTCCCAGGCCAGCAGAGCTGGAAATAGCACCAGTGGGTCCACGTGTGGCAGCATGCGCCTCCACACGGCCACAGAAACTGCACCTTCCCTTCCAGCACGTTCAGAGGGTGAAGGGTGCTGCTGGAGGAACCTCCTCGCATCGGTGCCAGAGCTTGTGCGTGCCTGGGGCCATCCCCTTGCTCTGATCTTCCGCAGGTGTGATCCTCCGGGCACCAGCACGACCAGCCCTGATGCAAGCCTGCTTAAGAGTTGAAGCTGACACCCTGACCCCATTTTTGTCTAATGCCCTGGGGGGAATTAAGGCCTGGCATAAAGAAGGACTGGATTTCTTTAACATATGCTCATTCTTGGACAGCGGAAATACTACAAGAGTAATTCCTGGATCATCTTAGCTCTGGTGTTAGCCTCCAGGGGCATTACAAAAAAGGAAACACTGATAACTGCATGTATGGATACGGACAGAAGTGTTGAGATAGCTAGATTTATTTGGGCTTACACAGAATCTACTCCTTCCTGCAGAAACACAACACCCAGCAGTAATAATTACTATGAGCTGACATCTTTCATTGTACGCTGCTGCAAATCGTCCCTGTCTGTGCTGGACAGAGAGACCTTCCTATTCCAGCTGCACCATATAGCACCTGAGGGCCCTCTGGGTTAGCTGAGGGGCAGAAACCTTCTCCGAGTGCTGTCAAAGCCCAGCAGTGGGGCAGGGACAGTGCGTGCTTCTTGGGTGAGACGTTTGAATTTCAGGATGTGCTGCACAGATCCAGGGAGTGGGTAGGAGCCATCCTGAGGACCTGTGCCTGGGCATCCCTTAACCAAAATATCCAACCACAGCACAGCAGCCAGCCCTGCTAGAAGCACACCAGGGCTGTACAGAGCTCTTCTGTTCCCAGGTTTTGCAGCCGGAGATGCTGTCCGTGGATCTTACATCATTTACCCATCCCCATCAACCTTGGATTTTGGCAGAGGAGAGGTGCTGGCCTCCAGCAGTCTGCTTCCCTTGGGGCTTGTTGAGGATGCGGAGGAGCAAAGCCGCGGGGGCAGAGCTCACCTTATCTCAGGGGCAGCTGGTCCTCTGCAGCCAGCATCTTCCTGCGCTGCTTGGGAAAGTGATGAGAGGTTGGTAAACACCAGCTGTTCTGCTAAGCAGAGGTGGGTGAAGTATGTAAAATGGGCAATTTAGATTAAAAATCATTTATTTTCAGAGCAAGCCAGGTTTTTGTTTGGTGTTAATTGGGATCATAAATATGCATGCTAGGAGGTGTGTTCGAGGCTGATGCCAGGAGCCTGAGCAAGAGCCAACAGTCACTACTGTAACCCCACGTGCTTAGATAAACCTGCCTTGCCCTGCACCATGGTAAGGCAGCAGCACAGTGCTGCCCATCTCTATCTGCTGCGATGGGGGCTCATGTCTGCACTGCTGGTGTCCCCATCCTGGGAGCTCGCCATGTCCCTGGGGCAGGGGAGAAGCAAAACCAAGAAGAGAGGAGGGAGAGAGCAGCTGGGAAGTGACCAGTGGTGCAGACAAGGGATGGTGAGGCCAGATATAAACCATTCCCTAGCTGGGACGTAACAGGTTTTGTGCTGAGGTGGCATCAGGCATGGGTCAGCACTGGGGCTGTCATCCCTGCCGTCACTGTTCACCGGGCACCCGCATCTCCAGACCATACCCATACTGCCTGCCCTTACCTTCTGCCCTCGTGAGCACCCTGCATCGAGCCAGACCGCCTGGACACCAGCACTAGGTGATGTGCTGGGCAGCACCAGGGCAGGCAGCCCTCTGGAACTGGAGAGAGCAGAGAGAACAAGCGGCAAGCACAGTGCAGAAAGCATTAAAGCATCATCCCTTCGAGCACCCAGCTGGCAGAAGCTGTGTATGCTGGTGACAAGCACACCAAGAAGGGTGACTGTCTCTCCCGGTGGGTCAAGAGCTCCATGTCCCTGGCTTGTCCCATCTCCAGAGAAATGGGACGGTGCCAGCACGTGCCAGGGCACACCAAAGTCCCAGTGAAGCTGCTCTCCTCATAGCTCCCCAGCTCCTGCCTGGTGTCCCACCAGCTCCTTGCTGAGAGGGGAACAGGCAGGAAACCTGGCAGCGAGACCCCCTCACCGCTGGAGACACGCAGAGGAAACCACACAAGTGCCAACAATTCCTGTCCGCTCCAGGGGAGGGGGGAAGGAAAAAGAGTTTTTGGGATAGAAGAATAAATTCTTACATAACCAGCACACAAAGGGATTTTGGTTATGGGGTGGTTGGTTATTTTTCTTTTGTTTTTTTTTTTTCCTTTCTTTTGCACCTGCTCTGGCAGTGGCGCTGGGGCCACACAAGAAGACATGGATGCACAGGGAGCAATGGCTGTAGCATTTATATCCCAAATCTCACATTTAATTCTGCCTGGGGCACCTCGAGATCCTTGCAGCTGGTTTTCCAGTTGCAGCATGACCTTTCCCCATTGCTGTCCAAGGTTTAAGTCATGCCTGATCCCAAAGTATTAGTATAATATTAAAACATTTACTCCAGTGCCTTAGGAAGGATTTGCAGAAGTTCCTAAGTGCCTCCTGTGCACCAGGTTTGTGTTCTAAAAGCTCTCCCAGGCTTTTCTCTAACCCTTCAGCTGGGCTTTCCCTGCCCATCCATCCCACGATGTGACAGAACAACAAACTGTGTACTCTGCTGATGGCTACGCCTGGGGCAGGCCATGCTGGCACCTGCGAGGACGTTGTGCATCCCTCCTGGGGCACCAGGCAGCCAAACTCAGCAGAGCATCATTGCCTTCTGACTCATCTCTGTCCTCTGAGCCTGTATCATTTGTCTTGTGCCTGTTTGGGAAGCTATTTTGTACTCCAGAAGCTCCAGTCTTGGGGGGCATGAAGAGTTGCTTCATGCCTGGCTTCTTCTGCAGAATAGGGTTTGTGAGCCTGTCCTGACATCTGCCAGTCCTTTATCAGCTTGGTTTTCATCCTGCACACCACTGAACTCCTATCTAAACCACCTTTGTCTGGGATTGACGTCTTTTTCTCTTAAATCTCCTTTATATCACAAGAAGCAGGGGCATTTCTCCCAAAACTGGCCATCTTGATAAACTAGCAGGCATGAGCACTCACAGGTCTTTGTTTAGTATGCCTTTTTTTTTTTTTTTTTTCTCAGATTCTTTCCAAAACTGCCTTGAAAACTGGCATGTAGCTACTTTTTTGATGCCATGTCCTGCTGTGTTTCCAGTGTTTGTCTCAGATTGGAAATCGCTTGGTCTTGCTTATCTGTTCTACTTTTATGCAGGAAGAACACAATGGGTAAGGAGACACTTAGACAATAATGTCTGTTAGACGCTTTACCAACCCAAATGGTCGCTGAATGGACATCTGGTGATTTGCATTGGCTTTTGGCAGGAAGGCTGTTGCCTTTGGAATTCAGCAGGTGTCCCTTGGATGGAGCCACGGTCGCTGAATTTTTCATCTCTTGCCTTTGTCCAAGCTGAAATCTGCTCCTGCCTCTCCCCGAAGCCTGAGCCAGGGCTGTGTGGTGGTGCCCCAGTGCCTTGCCCCAGATTGTCACCTGCCGTGATGCTGTCCTGCCAGCCTGTCTGAAGCAGGATTGCCTGCTCTAACCAAAATCCCTGACGGCACTGCTCCCCGTGCTGCTGTGGGAGTTCCCACCCCGCAGCTGGTGCCGTGCTCGTGCTGGCACAGAGGTTTCAGCGAGGCTGTGCCTGGTGGAGCTGTGCTGCCTCCACCTCCAGAGCACTGAGGCAGTTCCTATGGCCTCCCAAATCCCCTGCCACCCCAGTGCCAATTTGGCATTGAATTTGAGGTCAATCTGCACGCAGCTGCCTTGCAAGGTGACCGAGCTATCCTGGGCCTTCATTACTCTCTGCAAATTTGCACTACCTGCGGTGTCACCCCTGGGCATAACCCCAACCCCTCAGTAGTGGCTCTGACAGGTTGGCTCTTTCACTTGCTTTTCTGATCTGCAGGCTTTAGTATGACAATTCTTGCCATGGTCTCTGTACAGGAACCGTATGCACATCATTTTCCACTGTCATCTTTTTCTCAGCACCACCCACAGACCTTTCTTTGCAGTTATTTTCCCTTTTTCCTTCTATCTCTGCATAGTCTCTGGATGCATTTCACTTTTTTCCCTGAGATTTCCTCCGCTGGGCTGTGGCATATCGCAGAGCTCACCTCGCCCAGCACGCCTGCCCCGGGTGCCCTTTCACAGACCAACCCTGCAGCTTTCCTCCCTCCTCCAACCTGGAGTGAGCAAGCACAGCTCCAAAGGCTGGGCCATCACTCCTGCTGATGAGATGCTGGTTTCCAGCAGGCACAAAGCCTCTCCCACACCTCCCTGTCACCTCCGCAGGTGGGACATTGCAGGAGTCTTTCAGGGCTGCCAGCAGCTCAGCACGGGCAGCCTTTACCCATTGCAGCTTGCTATGAGGCTGCTCTGCCTTCCCGGCCCTCTCCCAGCCTCGCTGCAGTCCTGCTGGCTCCGTACTCCGGAAAATGCCCAATTTCTGAACATTTCCTGTGTCGTGTCCAAAAGCTTGGTGCTTGGAAGCCGGTGTGCTGCTGTGTGCATTGTTTTCTGCATGATGTTTGTTTCTTTCCTTTTGTTTTGCTGGATTTCTTGGCTCTGGTGGCCCCTTGCCAGCCTCCTGGTGTTTTGCAACAAGTGTCTGAAGCACAGGACACTAAATCCCCTGTCCCTGGATAGTTGCTTTCTCCATGCGATTGCACTGCTTGAACCATGGGGTAGGGGAAGCACTGAGAGCTTCTCAGCAGAGGACAAGGAGGTGCTCAGATGGCAGGGGAACATGTGGGAAGCGATGGGAGGTGATTTGGACCACGGTGGAGATGGAGCAGAGACGTAAAGACAGAATAGAAAAGAGAAATGCACTTTTTTGGAAGGCTGAGTTGTCCCCCCCATCCCAGCCCCGTGTGAGTGCATGTACGCAGGGGTGTGTGTGAGAGAGGAGCCCAGCAATAATTAGCAGCTCATTAATATTTCCTGCTGCCCAGGCCGAAGGCCATTCCTCGTGCAGCCTCACCTACACGGCCCCGTGCTTGCAGGCATCCTGAGCCCTCCCCTGCCAAGCCACAGCTGCTGTTCCTGCCTGACCGGGGGAAATGAGCTCTTCCCTTTCCCTTCCCTTTTCGAGGGGCCTTGGCTAATGCAAAAATACACATGAACCAGGAGCAGGACAAAGGCAAGTCCCGGGGCCAGCTGCTGTTGTAAACAGAGCTTTCCTCCCCTCCCTGGGCTCTCTCTCAGCTTTCCTGGAGGTCCCGCAGCCCAGCCAGCCCAGCTCTTCCCTGCCTGGCTCCGGGTGCCCTGGCACAGGCATGCTCCTGGGGTCTGCGAGAGGAAGAGGGAAATGGCAGCAGGGAAGCAGGCAGTGCCCCAGCAAGTGCTGGGTCACAGCTCGAGCTGTTTCCCCCACAGAACCTTTGGAAATCCCAAATCTTTCCTCGTTATTCAAATTTTTATCAGCATCAATTCTGAAAGTTGCTGCCTTGGCCTCCCCAGACACTCCACGTGTTCCTCTGTTGGCCCTAGGTCTGCTTTAGCCAGAGCTGTCTTTTAGAAAGACACCCAGTCCTCCTTTCAAAAGCCTCCCAGTAACAGTGAATCGCTCCACCCCTGTGGGTGCTGTTCTGCTGTTTAATTACTTACCCTGCTTCCTACTCCAAATTTGTCTAATTTCAATTTCCAGGCCCTGGGTCTGCCCGTGTCTTTTGCTACTTGGTTGAAGACCTTCTTACCATCACAAAGCTTTTTCCGAGCTGGCATTTACAGTCTGTAATCAAGTTACACATCTGTCTTCTCTTTTTCAAGGAAAATAGATTGAGTTTCTTTAATCTGCTCCTGGAAGCCCAGGTTGCCAGACCCTTTTTATTTTCTCCTGCACAGAGTGCACCTCGGTGAGAGCTCCAAGTGCTATATGTGCCCCGAGGGAGCTTTTTAAAGAGAGGGGAGAGAGCTTCTTTCCAAAATTGTCTGAATTTTGCTGCTCAAACTGGCATCCCGTTTGCAACTTTTGATACCGGTCCCATATATTAAGAAATGTGTTTAATGTTCAGTTGCACAGATTAATAAACACAACCCTTCTGTGGCTGCCTGGAGCTGGGCAGGGTGATGTGCTCATCCTGGCAGGCGCAGGCCCTCTGCCGAAGCTTTTACAGTCTAATGTAGGACGAGCTACGAGGGAAGCCGTCTACAAGGGTGGATGAAAAACCAGCAGGAGAAACGATGAAAGAGATGCCTGGGTAATGCCACCTCGTGTTGGTGGGTGGCCAGCGTCTGCTTCTGCTGCTCCTTGTGGGTGGAAAGGTGCTGGGAGCGCGGGGGAGAGCTGGCGGGGAATAGCCAGTGTCAGGCTGTGGAAGTGGAAGAAGGGGACACGGAGGGAGAATTGCTGCTGGGGACGTGCACAGAAGGATGGGAAGGATTTGAAGGACGGGAAGGGCAGCCCGGACACTGCTTTCTTGGCTCTTGCTCTGTGACAGATTGGCAGCACCTGGCAGGCAGGGCAGCAAGCACAGCTCCCAGGGACATGCCGCAGGCAGCCACAAACTCGTCAGCATCACTTGGTGACCCACAAAAAGTACGGCTGATTTTTAACCCGATGTAGAGTGTAGGAGTTTGCAGGAGGAGAGGGGCCACCTCTGTTTTTACACACCAAGGAAGGCTGCAGGAACAGCACAAGCGGTGTCGGGACATCAGATTAATCAGTTCATCATGAAAGGCAGCGTTTCAGACAGGCAGCGCCTGGGGTACCCCTCTGCTACGCCTGCTCTATTCCACAGCATCAGTACAAAAGCTTCTCCCCAAAGAGGCCATTCTGCATTCTCTGTGTTCGCAGGGTGGTCTCAGGCTTTTGAAGGTTGGGGTCTGCACCCGGTGGCTTGGCCCAGAAGTGGGATGCTAAAACTCCTGGGCAGCCTGGGGAAAAAATAGCCAGCATTAGCAGGTGGAAGGGCAGCACGTGGCCAGGAAAAGGGGTTACCATGGCAAAGAGCAGTGGCTGCACCGAAGGACGTCCTGGACCTCTTCCAGTGAGCAGCCCAGGCTGGAGCCCGCAGCAATCCCCGTCGCTCGCCGGGGCTGCTCTGCGTACAGGCCTGCACCAGGTGAGCTCCATTAATTCGGTTTGGGTAAGGTGGTAATTGTCTGTTTATGAAAACGCACAAATAAAAAAAAAAAGACTGAGATTTAATATCTACCCAGGAGACACAGATTGATTTTCTGCTCATCAGCCAGTCTGTAATTATTACCATGCACCTTTGTATTTCGTTTCCTAAAGAAAAGGCAATGAAAAATAAAGAGACTAGCATTAGATGCCTATAACTCAATTTACGTATAATAGCTTTATTAGCTCAAAGCCTGGAACATTCTAGAAGAGTTACTAAAGCACATCCTCGAGATACAAGCACTCACTTTAGCTCTATGGGGACTAAAATCCCTGCCACACTGTCCTGGCCAGGGCAGGCTCCCAGTGCAGGCAGCAGTTTTCTGCCACCTCTCCTGGAGCAAAGCGTCTGCAAAGCTCCTGGGGTTAACGTGTCTTGAGTCTCTGTTGAGGCGTTAGTCATTGTCACTTGAAAAAGTGCTCGCATTTCAACATTTATTAGCAGTTATCTCTGAAAGCTTGCCCCACGCTTTGCCTTTGCCTTAGGGGAACACCGTGCCGAAGTACTTGGTGGCCCTGTCATTTCTTATGCATGTCATGGCTTCATCGTATGTCTCGTTAGTCAATTACACGGCAGAAAAGTGAGCAGCACAAGTCAGAGCAGCCCTACAAAACATGTGAAAATGTCAGATGAGCTCACAAAGCAGAGCCCAAGGTGCTGCCCTGGGTGAAAGCCCCACGTTGGGCATCTCGTTGCTGCCATTCAGGATGAACATGGAGCACAGGGGAATGCTTGTGCCACGCCAGGACAGCTCTGGTAGGGGAAGAAAGCACCTCACAGGGCACCTGGCTGCCACCCTGTGCCCAGAGGGGACCTCCTGCCCTGGGGTGACAGCCAGCAGCGTGCCCCCAGATCTCCGCAGGACCCTCCTCGTTGCAGAGCAGGTGCCATGCTGGCACCCCCTGCCTGCCTGGGGGCTGTCCTCCAGCTTTCAAGGGTGATTTCCAGCATTGCATCATTTTTTTTCGGCACAGGAGCAGGGCTGTTCTGCTCTGGGGACGCCAGGATGCCCGTTAGCCGTGCAGTGGGTGACGACTGCCCCGCTCCTCTTTTGCCATGGGCCCTCTCTGCCAAACTACTCTCTTCTGTTCATTTCTCCAAGAGGAAAGGATAAAGGGCAACGCTTCATCATTCAGCCAGAGTTTTTGCTCCACGTCAGAGGAACCAGAAGCCAAGGTTGTGTTTTTCACACACACAAAAATGACTTTTCCTATTTGGGAGGAAGGTGAAAGCCACAAATTAATATATATGGAGCCAGAAGGTGTTATCCTGATCTCTCCGTCTGGTCGCACAGCCTCCTGCCCAGGCTTCCTCCATTTCCTACATCAGGTGTTTACATGCAGGGGGAAAGCAGAAACCTGCCCTAGGTAGATATTCAGGTTTGATTTAATAACTGCAAGAAGGTGCACCTACGTTGACATTCAATCTTGCCTTACTTGAGTTTCTTCCAGCCTTCACTGCTCATTAGTTTAGCTGGTCTGGGTTGTGCTAAGGGGGTCTGCAGGCACCTTTGTGTTCCCTGCAAACCTCCCTGAAGTGTGAAGGAAGCCTCGATGGGAAGGACTGGGATTATGCCTTCATTAGAGTGTGACTGCCATGGCTGCTGCCCCATCCCTGTGGCACTTATGCAGCCGCAGGACTATTCCTATGCTAGGCACTCAGGATTTTGCAGACCTATTCTGCAAAGCCTCTTACCCTTAGCATGCAAAACACGTGCTTGGGGTGCCCAGCCCCAAGGAGCCCCTCTGCTGCCCCATCCTCCAGAAGCCAGAGCTCTGTCCGAGGCCAGACCCAGGCACCAGAGCTTCCCTCCTGCAGGGCAGGGCAGGGTGAATATCTGTGGGCTGCTCAGGGACACGGAGGCAGGAGAAAGCCTCCACTGCAAGGCACAGACGGTGCTTTCTGGAATTTGCTCTGCCATGTGGGCCGCAATATTGATTTTTAAAACCCCTCTGCGGGTTATTTATTTCTGAAACCAAGCCCAGTGCCTGCAAGCTGGGCACAGCTCTAAATTTTAGGGAGTATATTGTACCTGGCTAATTTTATGGTCTGCATTGCCTTTTATCTTAGCTTGCTATTAATTTAATAGCAAATCTCTATGTTTGTCAGTTTTGATTCCTGGGGTACCATATAATTTCGTTTGAAAATTGATTTGTGCTTTCTGATACTTCAATAAACCCATTTGGTATAAACACAGCTCTTCATTTCCGTGTGAGTACGTGGACAACAAGCATCAGCTGAGCACAAAAATAGACATTTATTTAACCAGCAAGTATAGCAAGGGGGGCGGCAGGAGCGGGGCAGATGGAGCAAGCAGCAGTCTGCTGACAGCCTTCAAACAAGGTGCGGATTTTGGTGCAAACTACCCAGCAGCTACATCCAGGCAGGCCCCACTGGGTGCAATACCCTGCTTATCTGTTGTCTGCTGTGTGCAGGAGAGAGGATTGAGGTATCACGGGGACCCCCAGCTCCCCGGGCTGCACTGCCCAAGATGCCGTGGTGTTTCCCAGCCCCAGCATCTCTCCAGGTGAAGATGGAGTGGGTGGCTGAGCAGGAACCAAAGGAGATTGAGCCCAAGCTGGGAACAGACTTAGCTATTCATCCTGGAAGGCCACCAGGGCTCTCTGCTCCTTCTCCCCAACTGTTCCTGTTCTCCGTGCTCATCCTCCCCTTCTCATGCCCAGTTTCTTACCCGCCTCACCAGCAGTGGATCGTGGTCCCAGTAGCAGCTGCCACCTGGCAGAGAGGACAGACATTGTTCATCTTCATTCCTCTTTGCAACAAGCTTTTTCTCTGTGCTGTCCAGCAGGCACCAAGGAAGCAGCGTGGAGCATCCACAGCCCGTATCTCACTTGGAGACAAGCTGCAGGTCCGGGCTCAGCCAGCTGGCTGTGCAGCCACTGCAGCTTGTTCAGCGCACAAATAGCTCTTGAAAGCCCACAGTAACTACTAATTAAATTAATTTGATAGTTGATGTGCCATGTGCAGGCGGTGGGTGATTCACAAACAGGGCTCTTGTTAGGAGTATTGGCTCAGAAACCTCTTTCAGGCTGGGCACCGTGCGAAATATTGATGAACATGGAGAAGAGACGCAGCACTTGCAGCCAGGAGGGCTCAGCTGAAGGCTCTGCTCCCACTCAGATAAATTCAGATAAATTCACAAGGGCTGCACGCTGTGCTGGGGCGGGCTGGCACTTCTCTGTATGCCTCCTGGGCCACAGCTGCTGCTCAGGGGCTAACACCCAGTGCCCACCATTGGGAAGCCAGGGGCAAGATGGGCTGAGACAAAACAGGGGGCACCCAGGCGGAGCACCTGGTGTGCCATCACACCACCCCCTTCCCAGGAAATCCTGGGAGAAGGACCAGCTTTCTGGAGGCTTTTAGCAGCAAAGATATTTTCATTCACGTGTAATTATCTTCTATGCTGTCTACGCAAAGGAACTTGCAAGGAGAGCATCAGCTTTTGCTGGCAGCATTGCTGAGGACTTAGCTATATGGGATGCAACATCCAGCCTGCAAAAGCAGCACCTGCAGGGAAACCAGGGCAGCATTTTAACCAGAGCACCAAGGGCTAGGAGGAAACATGCTGAAAGCTGTGCAGATGCTGTGGAGTAGGGCTACAGCACATCCAGCTGGTCAGGGGAAAGGACAAGTGGCAGAACACGTAACTACAGGCAATGGAAACCACCTCTATGACTGGTTTGTAGTGTGCTAAGTCAATAGACCTCCTTTTGCTTCTGTAACACAATTCTTTAAGCCCTCCCTCAACAATCAGCAAAATGCAGTTTGTAAATGTTCTCCTTTTGTTACTTATTTTATTTTATAAACCCATAAACCAGTATAGAGGCACACACTTTGATTACTGTATTCACTTTCTCTCCTCAGCTGTATGTTTTATTCCTTTTTTTTCTTCCCAGTTAATGAAGCTCACTTGTATGACTGCAGATTGTGAGATTAGAGCTAGAAAAGTTTTATCTCAAATAGCTCCCAATTATCATTTAGACTTTTGTTATTTTTTTGTCCTCCCAGATCAATATTGCTCTTAACTATTGCAGATTGGAGATAAGCCATCAAAATATTCTATTTCCACAAAAGATGTATGATTAGGTCACTAGTTCCAAGTCACCAATCATTTTTATGATAATCATTTCTCTGAAGGAACTTCCTTTTTCATTTCTGAAACCTTTTTCAAGCACAAATACCAGGAAAAGCCAGCTAAAGTCAAACTTGACTTCTCATATTGTAACGGGTTGGTTAATTTTTAGGGGGTGGGGAAAAGCATTTTGAAAAATAAAGAATTTGAAAACTGATATAAAAATAAGTTCATTTCTATCCTCCAAAATGAAACTTTTTTTTTTTTTTTGTACAAATCCATTTCTGCTGTCAGCCACAGGCTGGCTGGGCGATATCTGTGTGGGAGAATGAAATTGCTCAGGCTGCACCAAGTCAATGATGTAAAGTGAGATATTCTCTTTTATTTATTTTCCTCTTTTCATCAGACAACATTTGTGCTTGTGCTTTTTTCCCCCATTCTCAAATGCTAAGGGAAATAGGTCCCCATGTGCAGCAAGGTGCCTCCTCAGCCCCACACTGCCTGAGAGAGGGGCTGTCAAAGAAAACCCTTGGGAGTCCTTCAAAGTCTTGATGGGGGAGCAGCCTCCAGCATGCTTTCAGTGCGTTCCATCTCCCCTTTAGCTATTCCATGGCTAAATCTTCTCCCAGCAGTGCAGCCACCTCCCCGTGGGTGGCGGGCGATGCTTCTCCAGGCCAGGGATGGATGGCAATGGCATTTATTGCAGTCTGCCAGCAGGCCACAGCTGGGTGGGCACTGCCTCCAACAAGGGCTGGATCACCTTGTCCTTCCCACTGCACTGAGCTGAGCTCATTCCCACATCTGCCCTCCGTTGAGGCATCTGTTTCATGCATTCCCAAAAAACTTTGCACAGGAGGGAGCAAGGAGGTGGCAGGCTGCGGGCTGGTGACAGCAGCCTCTTTTATATAGATATAAAGTGCCTATCACCGTATTAATAAACACTCTTTTGAACTCCTCTGATGGCAGGGGTAAGAACAGGAGTTATCCCCTTACCTCAGCTCTTCTCTTTCCAACCACTGCCCCCGTTAATGCCCCCCAAGTCAGACAGCGAAACCACAGAGGAGCTGAACAGAGAAGGGTGCTCGAGTGGCTGCATTACGAAATGCCTCCTCCTTTGAAATTAATTGCCTGAATTCTGACAGAACCTGTTATTAAAAGAACACCCTTGCCTACTTAATTGAGTTGTTTGTAAAGCTCTCCCAGAAACTGGAAATCATTCCCCCTCCCTTCCCGCCCCCCCAGCTCTTTTGTTCATTTCCATCTGTGGGGAATTCATGAGAATTCATTAAAAAAATTATTGAAATATTGGCAACACAGAGCCAAAGGCAACGGGCCTCTCAAAATATCCAAATAAAAATGGCTATAAAGAATATTTGCTGCCAAACGGCCAGGCCAAAAAGGAGAGATAGGACAGCAAGCATAACTAAACAAACTTCAGTGTTTGCCTGTTAAGGGACTGCAGTTATACGTTCTGTGATTCACAACCCAGCTTTCTCCAAAATGATTCGAGGCAGAGAGCTTCATCCTCATGCCCTGGGTCTTTCATTTTTTAAGCAAAAACCCAGGGCTGAAGGCAGCTGGGATGCTGTGAACCTACAGATGCAACTGAAATTAAGGACGCAAGGAGAAGTCAGCTCAAGGCAAGCTTTGACCTGCCATCTCCTGACCACCACGAGGTGGGAGCAGGTTCAGAGGAGGTAACAGCCTGATCCTGGGCATTGAGCCTGGGGACCCTGCCCTGTGGCCCTTGTCCTCAGGCACTCTGCCATGGCATAAGGGGCTTTGCAGCATTTGGGCTGCACTCACAGTAGCTGCATCAATATTCATCCAGCTGTAAACATGACCTGCCCCTGCTGCTCGGAGTCACTTCAGACCAACAGCACTGAATCAATGTGAATAATGATTAAATGCAATGTTCTTCAAAGCCTGCATTTAACAAGAAAACTTGATTGGATTTACTGTTTTGAGGTTGGGTGGGTTGTTTTCAGTTACATTGCCTTTTTGTTTTTTTCTCCCCCTTGTGGAACGCTGTGTCATTTTCCAAATGAAGAATTACCCTCTTGCCTTTCAATAAAGACTTCCCTCTGAAGGATTCGCATCTTCCTGCTTAATCAGACAGCTGCTATATCACACCCCAGGCAGGCAGCACCCACCCCTGTGCCGCAGGGACAGGCACAGGGACACCAGGGGCAGGTGGGTGCCAGCTCCAGGTCAGACCACCCAGGACAGAATCGCACACAGCCCAGCTGGGTGCCCACCGCCCCCCCGGCTCAGACAAATCCCACTGGCTCTGGCGGTGCCCAAGCCATTCTGTGTTTTTCTGGATAGATAAAAATGGTATTGACATTTGTGTCTCGGCTTCCATCAGCTGGAACAAACAGCAATTACAGAACCCAGTGCTTGCCCTGGAGAAAATTTTATGTCTTTACAGAGAAAGTCAGAAGACAAAATGCAGAAAGAAGTTATTTACTTGATGATCCCTATGGGCAGTGCTGGAAAGGCACCCCTGAAACTCCACCACAGTGCACAGTGCAGTTTTACCTTCTAAGTGTTGATCAAGAGTCCGTCCACCCATCCAAACACCATCCATCGATGGCTCCCAGCCTTCACAGGGGATGTCCAGAGTTAAACATGAAGGAGGAACACGCTCCATGTAGACACACCAGGATGCAATTGCTGCACACACCTGGGGCAAGTGCTATGGCTGAACCAGGGCAGAATTTTACTGCAAACAGAGCTGCCGTTGTATTTCTCATCTTGTCTGAGGGAAAAACAACATACAAGGGCTCAACCACATGTTGTAAGGAAGGAATAACAAGGAGAGGACATAGAAGTGAAATTGCTGAGTTGCTACTAGTTAATGACAGTTCAAACGGAAGAAGTGAAATCAGACTCAGTAAAAAAGTCATTGACCCTCCAAAGCACAGAAGTGCTAAGGGAAGCAGCAGAGGCCAGCAGTCCTTGGGGCTGTGTGACACCGACATGGGGACACGGGTACGCTCACCGCGTGCTACGTGCACCAGCAGCGCCGCCACTGCTGCGTACGCGTGGGCAAGAGTGTGTTGCTGCTCAGGTCCCTGCGCCCAGGAGGAGATGGACAGATTGAAGTGACCCAGAGGTCCGGGGTTACATCTGGTTAGCCTCAACGAGATGAAATCCGTTTCAGGATCTCTAACGGCCCTCCTTCAGAGCGGAACGCTGGAGCCGGGATATTAAGGGCACCTGTCAGGGTTATTTTAGGAAACAGAAGCCTCCTGCCTCCCTCCTGTCTGCACTGAGCTTATGTGGTGTCAAATGAGGTCTCCTGGAGCAGGGCACTCAGTTTTGTTTTCAGTGGAAAGGTTGGATGAGAAAGTGACTTTCTGAGCCCCTCCTCAGTCACCCACAGCCCTGGACCTGACCCATTACGCCGGGATAAAGGCAAGGATGAACTGGGCTCGCTCTTCCATGAAAGCTTTTTCTGGAAATACCTCACCTCTTCTCAGGAACTGCCACAGGCTACGTTTCCCTCTCAGCATGAGCTGAGCTGACCTCGGGCACCTCTGCACGGGGGCTCCAGCACAGCCTGTCCCTGTAGAGCCAGCGCTGACAGGAGCGCTGTGAGCCCGGCATGCTTGGCTTGGGCCAGGATAGCCCGGGGAGGAACACGTAAGGGAGGGACAGAGTGCATTTTAAAGCAAGAGACTACAAAGAAAACATGTTAAGTGCACTGTATGGAGGAGGAACCCTTCCAGCTCAAGAAGGATCCTGCTGTGATTTGCATGGGAAATAAACCCTTGGTGGAGGAAAGTAGGTGTATGATTTCTCATCAAATGAGCGGCTCAGGCAGACAAGAACAAAGTTCTCAAGATTATGTTGCAATTAATTCAGTTTAGCGGCAAAGCCTTTTTTGTGCTTGTCCCATTACCTCCTCCAAGGCTTCAGACCCAAGCTTTCTCTTTAGCAACCATACTTGCCAGTGCAGGGGAGGTCACCACCATGCAGCCAGCTCCCGCTGTAACAAGCTTGGAGGCAAGTGCTCTTCCTGACCCTCAGGGAACCAGAGGTGAGATGCATTTCACCTACTACTTCTCATAAAGTGAGGAAAGAAACAGGGGGAAAGTAAGAAATAAGTGAAGGAAGAGGTTAGTGCTTTGTCTGTGAGATGCCTGACCAGCTCAGTAAGCCCAGAGCAGTGCTGCAGCCCTGCAGTGAGCTGTGTTTGGATTTATCACCCACCTCCTGCTTTCAACCTCCATCATCGTGATTGCAGACTCAGAATATTCCTTCCTCTATCAGAGGGGATACAGGGAAGATGCAGGAATGAGATTTTTCAAAACCACAAATGGTTTTTGATTGGGAACTCAAGACCACAGCCAGTCACAGTGGTGATTCAGTAACCAAGCTGCTCCCAGAGAGAACTTGATTTATGGACAGTCTGAGAGCCCTGCTTTCCAGCAACAACAGCTCCAATGCCTAGTTTCCAGCTCTCCTTAAAGGCATCTTTAAGGGCATGAGCACGCAACGAGAGCACCCAGAAACCACTCCTGGTTCTGGATGAGAGGCCCTTTACTGCAGTAAGATCAGGCCTTTTTCCACACTGCTCGCCAGCACAGACCTAGTGTAAAAAAGCTCCTTTTCTTCTTCTGTGGAGAATTTGGAGACCCATCTGTTCTGTGAGCGGCTGCTGGCAGGATGGGAGGGAAGGGGGCACTGGCTGCCCAGGTATAAAGGGCTCTGCCAGAGCCTGCCCTTGGTTTGCTTCTAGGGCTGCTGGGCTGGGGAGCTGCAGGCTGGCCTGAGCTATAAGGTATAACTAAGCAAATTTATTGTTCTGTGACTTCTCATTGAGTTGCTCATGCCTGCCTCTCAGCTAGATGTCCCTGATGACCCATGTGTTCCTTCGACGTGCTCCTAGTGCTGCTCACTGGAGAGCTGCCTGCAGCAGCAGCAGGGTGCTTGCTGTGCTCTGCCAGCTGCACTACACAGCAGGGGGTGCTGGCTCTGTGACCCTTCCTCTGGCTTTCCCACCCCAGTCCAGACCATTGGGGTGTCCTTGTAGGTAGTACTGCTTCAGAACTGAATTTATCCTGGTATTTCTGCTTGGAGAGCTCTGTCCTATCTGCTGTGGGTGAGTCCTTGGTGAATTCCTGTTGTAGGGAATCACCATCTGCATTGATTTAACTTAGTTACTGGGGAGCTGAAAGGCCTATGGCTCAGTTCCTGATGTAGTAAGTGATTCTCTTGCTTACAAATCCTGTTACATCAGCAGATGCAGTTTAGGTTGCTGAAGGCTGCACTAATCACAAGTAAATGCAGTAATATATCTGTCACTGAAACTTATCCCTGTGCTTGACTGTGGAAAACAAATGCATCCCAACTCTACTTCTAGAAGAAAGGATCCTTCTTCTTCTAAAAGAAAACTTCCCACTCAACCCTCCTGTTGTTTTTTTCTCCTTACTTTGGCTTTGAAATCATTGAAAGGGGAGGGAAATGGGAAGACATGGAGACACCTGTGTGGGTAAACCTTGAGCTTTCTCCACCTGCTTCTGGCAGAAGGCATCAGGGCTCTATTTGTGCCCTGTCCAGCTGTGCAGCAGCCCCAGCTCTGTGCTGGAGGGGAGGTCCGAGCACCTCTGCCTGGGCTGTGTGCCCCTAGTGCAGGAGGGACCAGGTGGCTGCAGGGTGATGGCTGCAGGCAGGCATGAAGGGCACTTCTGTCATCAGACAGACATCTGCCTGCAGGGGGACAGAGTCATGGACTCCTACAGCAGGCGCTGCCCTGGAGAGATTAACCCCAAAAAGGGGATGGAAAAACAGCCTGACATGAACCTGCATTCTCTGCAAGCGAGTCTGGAAGGAAATTCGGGCACAGGACACAGTGAGTCAGGCTCCTTTTTCTCCCCTCTAATAATACCACCCTGAGAAGGGTCCCCTGGAGCTGGGGACTGGGTTATGTGAGGTTGCAGGGGAGGTTTCCAGGAAAAAGCAGCGCTGTAATGACTGCTGGAAAGCCTGGTCATGTCTCAGCCCTTTCGGGGTTGCAGTGGTGCTGGATTTACACCTGTGTAAGTGAGAGGTGAGATCCTGTTCGGATGTGGCTTGCCAAGATACCCTCACACCAACACCCAGGCACAAACACGTGGCTCCAGCATCCCCAAAAGGGCACTCTCCCAGCCCAGCTGCATCCCTCAGAGCTCCTGCAGAAGTCCCCACACTGGAGCTTTGCTGTTCCAGAAGAAAAGCCAGGCAGTAAATACTGGGAAAAGCTGTGACTGATGAATTTCTGCTGGAAAAAGAAAGCCCTTCAGCCTGGCAGAAACTTTCTCTTAAAGTCTTTAGTCTCGGTTTCTCCCTCGGGAACAGCAATGGAGCTGATTAGGACCCCCATGACAAACAGACCTTGGTGATGTGCCTGAGGCCAGGCAAGTCTGCCAGTTCCCTGGTCCCCTCCTGGAGATGTGAGGGGATGCCTCGTGCTGCAAGTGCCACACCAGGGGACAATGTGACAGTGCCATAGGCTTGGGCTGCTGGTGAAGATAACTCCTGTCCCTTGGGGAGCTGTGTGCTCACCACCCACCTCTGCACCTGGGAGAGAGCTGGAGAGGGCAGCCAGGCTCGGTCTGTGCCCTGCATCTATAGGAGGCACTGATGCTGGTGCATTTGCCTTGTCCTCACCTTGCTGCTATGGTCCCCAGCTTTGAGCAGAGCTAATCCCAATGCCCACTTTATCAGCTGTATCTGATAAAGACCTTGAACAAGAGGTGCCACTTGTCCCACCTGTCCTGGTCCTGCTCTCTTGGCTGCCTGGTGCTGCTGCTGGTGGAAGACACCTGGCTGTGGTGGGGTCACGCTCTCACTGGGTTAAATTACTCAGCTATTGACTATGTTTGTTAGTCACATATTGACTCACCGTGCTGAAGAAAATGAGGACTGCTACAGTAACTGCTTTAGTGCTCGGTCTGTTGAAAGAAAAGCTTCTCCCCAAAAAGTTGAGTATTCAAAAGGTCAGAAGGATGTCTCAGCATGAATCAGCCAGGAGATGTAGATCTCAGATCAAAGGGATTGTCAATCCAATTAACAGCCTGGGTTCCTGCAGTGGCAGGCTGTTTGCTTACAAAATATACTCATTCAGTGTTTCATCTCCAAGTCCCAGTCCCTCTGGAAGTCTCAAGTTTTTCTTCCCGTCTCCATGCTGACCCAGACATCCTTCAGCTGGCAGGAGCAGGTCTGTTACCAAGAGCGTAAATACTTTTTTCTCTCCTTCCCCAGAGATGCTGCTTTTTTATTATTTTTTTTTTAGGTTAATTAAAACCACCCTGTTTTCTTGTTGCAGCTGCCTGCCCAGACTAGAGGGAGGAAGCTCAGCGTGTCCGGCTGCAGTAGGGAATGCTGGATTTTGGATCATAAGCAGGCCATGAGCTGAGCAACTGCGGGGAGCAGGAGGTGAAGCTCAGTACCTCTGCCTGGGGATGGGGCTCTGCTGTTGGTGATGCCTAGTGCTGCTCTGCAAAGCCTTGGCACTTCTGATAACTGATCTTTGGCTTATCACACATAAAGGCAGCATGGGCTGGCTTAAAGCAGGAGGATTAACCCTGAGAAAGCAAGAGACTGGGAAATGTTGGAGGTATACAAAGGACCTCCTGAAGACCTTGCTCCAGGTAGGCTAAAATCCACGTGCCCCACATGGAACAGCTTCTCTGAGGAAGCGAAGATGGGCTATTAATACCCTGCATCAGTGCCAGTTCCTCGGGGACGCCCAGGGTACCCATTTTAATACCCTATCAGCACATTAGGATTCATGTGGGTGCAAGAGAGACTGCACCAAAGAGATGAATAGTGATGAGGCCATTATCTTATTGGGCTTCCTGGAAATGCTGATATCCTCTGTGTGGAATTAGCATAGCAAGCAGTGGTGTTGCAGGCAGTCAGGAGGACACACCAAGCCTCTGGGACCTCCAAGCACCCAAAGCGCTGTGGATACAGGCTCTTACTCTCTGAATCCCTCCCTGATGGGGGATAAGAAGTCACTGTGTCCTCCCTGGGCAAGGAGGTGACAGCTTGTAGGAAAGGAGGGCTTGACACCTCCTCTGCCTTATTGCCAGTACCCAGTCTCTGGTAATGGCTGTCCCGGAGGAAGATGAGCACACAAACAAAGCAAGCTCTGGCTGAATGCTCAAGGTTTTCCTGTTCCTCAGCCAAGTTAATAACAGAGCAGGATCCAAACCCAGAGAGCTATGTTGTATTTTAAGCTGATCCCAGTTCCTTCAGGGGAGCCAGTGGACTACATGCAACTGGCTGGTTCCCTGGCCATGGGAAGGTGGGAAGGCCATGGAAAGGCAGTGCTGGTGGAGAGAAGCCCCCCTTGCATTGCTCTCTGATACCCTTGTCTGGTTAAATCTGGAAGCTCAGCCTCCCAATGGGCAGGACATTAACCCAGTAGCTCCTCATCAGCATTTAGGACAAACGTGTGGAGTTGGGAACAGGCAGTTTTTCCACCAGCCACCTAGACAGTGCTGAGCTAAGGGAATTCATGGCAAAGAAACCTCACTTTAAAAATGTTTTCTTCCTCCAAAGTTCTCCAGTCAGGTGGTTTTCTATTAAAAACACCCTGAGATGCAGCTGCCGGGTTCACATGGCATCACCCCGGTTGGCTCCGCAGTCCCCAGCTGTGCCGTGGCGATGCTCTGGTACATTCTGTAATTGCTAATCAGCTCTATGCAGCCCCGGGAATCGATGCTTAAATAAGCACAGGGAAGTCTGAGCTAATGAAATGGGTGTTCATTTCTATTCTGGGGCCAGGCTCGTTCTCTTCTTCCTGAGAAGTATGCTGGGTTTGTGTGCTGACGTTGAAGCAAGTGTGGCAGTTGTGAGTCCCAGATCTGCATCTGCTTAAATATTTCCCATGACACATCAACGGGGACATCTTGCAAAGAAACCAGTCTGCTGCTATCGTACCACCACCATTCATCGCTTCAGAGCTACGAGGCTCACTATTTTATGTGTGAGCATCCAGGACATGAGTGCATGTCTCATGAATCAATTACAGATGAAGAAAACGAGGGCAAAGCCATAACCGCGGTCTTTCCCTATGGTTTCAAGACATGTGCTTGGGGAGAGCTGCTTTGCTCTCAGCGTCCTCATTCTCTGGACCAGCTTTATTTCTACAGCCCAACCCCACTTCTTTTGTTCAAGTCACTGTTGCCAGGTTTTGTCCATCCCATTTTGAGCAATGCTTTTGGCTGGGAGAAACACACCTCAGCTGCTGGTGGGGCCAAGAGGTAGAGACCACCGTGTCCCCATGGAAAGGAGCAGTGATGAGGCTTCCCTCTATTCGGACGTGGTATGAGCACAATGTGAGCCAATGGTCCCCTCTCCCTGAAGCACCCAAAAAGAGGGGAGGCCTCAGGCAGATTGAAGGCTCCAGGCAATAGAAAATGTGGTGTACTTGTTTGCAGCAGGATGAAAACAACACTCATTGAAAGCTTTCCAGGGACTTGCCCTGCTGGTGTATCTTTATTACGGTTGTCAGCTTTGGACCTCTTGTGGCATCCGTGGGTGCCACCACATGATCTGGCTCCTATCGACAAGAAAATCCTCTCCTGTGAAGTTCCTCTGGATTGCATGGTCTGTGCAGACTGTCCCTTTTCAGTCAAGCTCCCTGATCCTAGAGAAAACACCTCCTCTCCCATCCCTGTTTCCCTCCTTCAGACCTCATATGGGGGTTATGTCTATCCCAGCCTGGTGCAGATGCAGAACGCTTCTCTTAGCATCACGTGGGGAGATCAGCCCCGCACCTTTCTGCCATCCCAGGATTGCTGCAGAATTGCAAATATCATCCCTGCTGGTGCTGAGCCCCGAGCATCTTGCCCTGCTGGGGAGGTGTGGGTCAGCCCTTCCTGCCCCTGCCTGGGGCGGCGCTTGGTGCTGAGCCCTCTCTCCACAGCCAGCCCAGCTCTCCTGTATGTGGGGCACATTAATCCTTCCTGCCCTCAGGCATGCTCCAGAAATAACGCTGAGCCTCTGCCCAGCGTGGCCACAACAGCAACAGGTGCCGGGTGGTGCAGAGCGCGCCAGCCCCAGCCTGCTCCGCGTCCCAGGGGCTTTGGGGCCATTTCTGGGCAATTAGCACGGAGCTGAAGTGTGACCCACATGTACCCAGCTCCCCCCCGGGCTCAGAGAGAAGAACGATGTGTTTGAGGAGCTTCCACTTGCTCCATCTCACCAAGCACTGTGGGAGCCTGCTGCAAGCCTTCCTGCAGGGCTTTCTTCTATCCCACTCTGTGGTCTCAAAAAGATGGGCAATTTCTCTTTCTTGGCAGCGTGCTGGTACTCCATGGCCAGGCATGCCACTGCACCAGTTGCAGGTGCAGCACGGGAATTAAAACCAGGTCTGCCCTTCTCCACACTGCAAACCCTCAGCTGGACCTCCGGCACAGCCCATGGCATTTAACGGCGTCAGGAAAGAAAAATCCCCAAATGGGTTAAAATACCAGGAGGCACACCATGGAAATCAATCCAGGAACAATATAATTTCTGCCTGCAGCAGGTCAACAGGTGATGGAAGTGAGGGAAACCAAGGCAGCTGCTGCACACCAGTGTCCTCAGCCCTGCTGGCCCCATCCGTGGTGCTGTGGGGGTGCTGGGGGTGTCGTGTCCTCGGGGCTGAGCACGGTGTGAGGACTTGGTCACCCAGAGCTTATTTGCCAAGTGGGACTCTCAGGCTGCTCACCAAAACCTTCCTGAATTGCAGGGACCAGCATGAAGAAGTACTCCACCACCACCACAGGATGGAGAGCTGGAAGTGCCATTTAATGGAAACGGCCACAATCTGTGGACGAAAGGGTCTGAGTCCATCAAACCCATCTCTTTTTCTCAAAAACATAATTTATGGTTTCATTTCCATAAGGGCACCCCTGAAACATGGCAAGCTTCATTTTGGGTTGATGCATTCATTTTGCTTTGGTCTTGATGATAAAAGAAAACTGAAAAATTTAATTTCCTCTTTGTTTGCTTTGTCCCTGAATGCACTTGTCTAGGCGATGCTGAGGGCTCTCCTGTTCTTCCCCTCCCCCTTCTCTGTTATTTTTAAACAAAACAAAACAAAAGACTTTCCCAACTGAGGGAGGATAGGAAAAAGCAGAACAACCTGGGGGCCGGTGCTCTCTGCTTAGATTTGGAGAGGGGAAGGGGAGGAATGTGGTGATGGAGATATGGTTTGTTTATTTAAAAAAAAAAAGTCTGATTTTTCAAACACAAATATTCACTTAAGGACAAAAACTTTCCCCAAATGTCTGCCTTGACAAACTTGGCGTTTGTTGTGCAATTGCCCTCTGGTTCTACCCTTAGTGCACGTGCTCCCTGCAGGCAGCAGCAGCCCATGCTCCTGCTGGGCTTGGGCAGGGGCAGTGCCCCCCGGGGGGGGCGCAGGGAAGGCTGGCACTGGGGGCGACATGTGCCTCTGCCTCTGCCCCAGGCCTGGGGCTGGGCCACAGACACAGAAAAGAGCAGACCAAGCGGCCAGCGTTGGTCTGAACATTTGCAAATATCTCCAGCTGAGCTACTACAAAGTGCTCGTGTAATCCTGGTAGAAAAATCGCCCTTCGAGAGGCAGTACGTTAACTCTTAAACAAGTGGGCTGCCTTGCAGCCTGCAGCCAGGATTAACAGCAAAATGGTTAATGATTGCATTAAATATTTTTCTACTTCTCAGTTTCAAGTCGCAACAGCTTTTAGAGAAGCAGCACTGGTAAATCAGTCTGTGCCCGGAAATGTTTTGCTGTTGTTTTTTGTTTTAATTACCATAATTTCCATCTCTGTAACACCCTGTCTTCCTGTTTTTTGTTTCCTGCTGTCAGATGACAGCCCGGTCTGTGCAGATTCACATTTTTGTTACAAATTTCACTGACAGATACGTACAAAAAGAAAAGCAGACAAATAACCCAGCCCCCATCACTTCCCCAACCAATGAGCCAAAGCCATTCTCCCCAGCATCGGGACTGTGCGATTGAAAGGTGATTTATTTTTTTTTTTAAATCAGTTTCCATGGAGACCAGAATGGAGTGCCTGGGATTTAAAAGTTCTCCCGTATTAATCAAAATTATGGTAAATTACCGGGATGAAGTTATTTAATCCTACATTTGCTGGGATTTGTGCCTCTAGAATTGGAAGCACACGTGTCTGGGAGCTCCAGAAATGGGCTGCCGCCTCGGGAAGCGGGTCGGGATGTCAGGCAGGCTCGGGGCTGACGTGGGTGCCGTGGCAGCAGCGCCCTTCGGGGTGGTGTCGGGCCAGGGAAGCGTGACCGGGAAAAGGGACACGTCCGCCAGAAGCTATGCCAGGCATACAAGGCAGGGCAAGCGCCTCGCTGCTGTTTATGCCCAGCCGTGTGGTTTTTAAAAGGATGCCGTGGGTGGAGGACCCCGAGCGAGGGGCTGAGGTTACGGCAGGGGGAACCGTGGCTCTGGGGTGGGCGTGGGGGCTGCTGCTGAGGGCAGGGTCCCCTCAATACCCCTCCATCCTCCGGAAAAATCTGCGTCGGGAGCAGCAAGGCTCTGCAGAAAGGCACCTAAGGGGCTTGCTGGGCTGTTAGCTTGTGTGGCAGCAAACAGAGCAGCCCCCAAAGTTGCAGCTGGAGCACTGGGTATTTCTTTTCTCTGGTTTTGCTGCTGGCTGCCCCCGAAGAACCCCTGACTCCTCCATAGCCTCTGCTATTTGCCAAGTAGCAGGTAAGCTAGCCAGACGTGGGGCTCTTTTTTATCAGTTATATTTGCAAGCTGCAAGACATCTCGTCTGCTGCAAGAGATGACGGTGCCAGAGCCTCGAGTGAACAAACAGGCAGGGAAGAAGGGAGCAAGGAGTGAATGTGATGCTCAGAGCGGGCAGAAAGGGGTCGTTCAATTCCTGGAAGGATTAAACTGGCTCGTAAAAGAGCCCCATTCAGGCAGCAGCATTTGCGAGCGCTGACATCTTAGCTTAACAAGGCTCTTTACCCGCAGTTTGAGAAAACAATTTTACATGCTGCTCTCGAGAGGCTTAAGCTGCCATAATTCATGTTCATACCTCTAACCATGAAAGGATGAAGAAAAGGTTTATTGCAGTTTTGTGCCGCAATAATCTCACAGCTCTTTTCTCAGGATTGCTTTAAAGCTTTAGGAACTTCAGAAAGATATTTGGACACATCATGGGATGTCTGGTTGTGTTCTTGGAAAATAAGGTTCACAATCCAGTCCCAAAAACCCCAGACTGACCCCAGAGCTCAGTAAATCTGGATACGAAGTCTGAGAGATGGGGAAAATGCATCCTGTTAGCTTGCTGGAGGCCTGCAGAGGCTAGGCAAGCTTTGTTACTGTGGATGTGCAGGCACTTGGGTCTGCACATGGCTGGCGTAAAAGTCTCTGAGCCCTCAGTGACTTTGGAAATGTCCTCAGGAAGCAGGGCAGGAAGGACGCTGAGTTTTTGTGGTACTCAGCCACACGAAAAAGTGAAGCTATAGCACTGTGGGGACGTGTATACGGCTATACAACAGTTGGAGGCTGTTGCTACTCCTCGATAAAAGACACCCAGGCTCTCGGGGTATCTCTCCCTGCTGCTCCCCCCAACTGACCCCTCCCAGGCTGCGTGCAGCCGCAGTGCAGATGCTGCCTAAAGCCCTGTGCTCCCTGCCAGCCGTGGAGCACAACCACAGAGTCGAACATCTTTATGTATCAGGGCACTCCAGGCCCTCCAATGGTTTAAATTGGGATGATTAATTGTCTAATCATGAATTCTGCTGGAAATGTGTTGTTTTGATTCTTTCGGCGCGCGGGGACCAAATGCTTCTCCTGACGATTGCTTCTGGAAAGCTGTAATGTTGTCACTGCCACCCTGCTCCAAATCACAGGAGGGAGCAGCTGGGGATGGAGAGGGGCAGTTAAGGATTGTTCTGGTGCATCACCGACCTGATGTTTGGCCACAGGAGCCCCTGGGAGCACACACTGCCACATGGAAGGGATTGTCCAGATTCCTTTATTATCATCCTGAGAAACCCTTGGGAGTCTCAGCATCCTCCCTCATCTTTTTGTCTCCTCCTTGGTTTCCTTGACCTCTGCTCCTCCTGCCCCACACCACAGCAGCTGCAGGCCCAGCACCACCCCGGACTGCCTTGAGTTGCTCAGCTCCCTCCAGCCTGGTCCCACAGCCCCATCCCCAGGAGACGCTGCACCCCGGCTGCCTCAGCAAACTCCCTGGAGATTCCCTGCTCCCATGCCCTTTGCATTTGCTTTCCCCAGCTGCTCTGCCTGCATTCGACCCCTCCCCAGGTGACCCCGGGCACCTCTCCACGAGCTGTCCTGGTGTCCCCAGGAGCGCGGTGTGCTCCCCCCACCCCGGTGCTGTCCCTTCCCACAGCACTGCTTGACGAATAGTGTAAAAAAGACGAGCGGGAAGAGGAGAGCTTTTCATTCTTTATTTGTAGGAACAATTTGTTCAGTGAGGAGAGAACAGAGCTCTTACGATCACAATAGTGCTCCGGCCGAGCGCGGCACGTGAGGCTGCCCCAGCACACGCTCCACGTGCCTTGGTGCTCAGCACCCCTCTGCTGAGCAAGATGTGGGGTGCCCTCGGTGGGGTGCCCTCGGTGCTGAGCTCACGGACATGATTTCCAGGCAGCACAGCACAGACGGTGCCCAGGTGCCCCCTGCCCCATCTCTCAGCCTGCGTTTTGCAGAGATGGAGAGGTGGTTGTGCACTCTCCCTAGCAGGCATTTGCTCCCTGTGGGACGTGAGCTGCTCACCACTGACTCGGACACGTCTCCGCATCTGCCCCGCTCTTGTACCATGCGTGCTGTGCAAGGAGGTGAAGAGCAGCTCCAAGCAACTGGGGAGACTGGGCTCTGCTACGGGTCCTGGCTGCTCGCTCCTGGGTGCAGATCCCTGACAAAAAACTCTGACCTCTGATTTAACAGCAAACAGGCTCGTTCTGTGCCAAACTATGGGAAGGACAGAGCAGCGGAAACCAGGGAGCCAGAGAGGTTCGTTGGGGAGGCAGGAGGAGTGCAGTTCAAGTGGCAGAGCTTGCTCAGGGCATAACGAGCAGCGGGTATTTGAAGGAATAACTGGGAATTTGATTATT
The DNA here is from genome assembly GCF_013377495.2 of Cygnus atratus. NCBI lineage: Eukaryota > Metazoa > Chordata > Aves > Anseriformes > Anatidae > Cygnus > Cygnus atratus. Next base: position 11,078,581 of record NC_066375.1, on the reverse strand, counting down.
CCCATCACTAGGAATAATGGAATGAAATTTTCAGGAGGAAATGCAGGTGCAATGCTAATAGCAGCTCTTGACTTGGACTATGGAGCAGCCTCCCAAAGGACAGCACATTAACCCTGGTGTCATGCATTTAAAAATAGACTGAGCATACCACCAGTAAATGGAATACATGGAACAAGCCTGAAGGTTCATAGGCAGATGGATTTGTAATACATCTCTTCCATATCCGACTCTTATGACTCTGCAAGGAAGCAATCTGCAATAAGCAGGTCACTGCTTTGGGGCCACTCTGGTGAATTATTGGAGAAAGCACATCCATCTCATGTATTGCAAACTGCTCTCGAGCATGAGAGGATTTGTGAGAAAAAGACCTACAAAGATCCCATGCGTGTCTCTAACCTGAATGCTAATCCCAAGGGCAGTGTTTCCAGTACATAATACGTGACTGGAGCCAGCCAGGAATCTTCTGAGGGAACAGGTTTTTGGTTGGGGAATATTTCCTTTTAGCAGCGACACAGGTTTGGACAAAGCCCCTTGCCCAGAGACACAGCTCCTCCAAGGCAGGGGACATTTGTTTCGTTGCAGCTGGGAGGGCAGGATCTGGGCATGAAGCAGGAAAAAGTGATTTGTGCATAAGCACTGCACAAAATCGGCTGCACACAGAGCATGGGGCTGGAAGGGCTCCGCAGAGCTTATGCAGTGTACAGCTGTCCCACTGTCCTTCCTGTCCCACTGTCCTTCCTCTTCCTCTGTCCTTTCCAACAAGGGTTTGTCCAACCTGTTCTTAATTCTCCAAAGACCAAAATTTGTGCTTGCCCAAGCAATGCGTTCCTGTTTTATTGGCACCCTTTTCCTCGTGCCTCACACTCAGGTGCTCCCACACCCCGTGTGCGTGCCTGGATCCGGCATGATCGAGGCATTTACACCTGCTGCACTTTACCCACAGACGCCTGCTTGTCCCTGCATGTGCGTGACCCACTGTGTGCCCTCGTCACCTGCCTGGTAACTGTGCTTCATGCAGATAGTGCTGAGGGGAGGGCAGATGTCCATCTGTCTGTCCATCTGCTCCCATCTCACAGACAGATGCACAACTTGCGCTCCCTCTCTGTGTCCTCACCCAGCATGGGAAGTGTGTGGGGAAGGTGCCCTGTTAGCAGCATTGCATCAAGCAGCAAGGTAATAAATAAATATGATTGCACACGAGGGAAGGGTTTTGCAGCTGGAAGCCCGACAGAGAAGGTCCCAGCACAGGTCAGTACCAGCTTGTTTTGCCCAGGCCTCCGGGAGAGGCTCAGTGAGCAAAGACCTGCAGCCTCCCAGCTGGACACACCAGTCCGCCGCTGCGATGCCATCTGCAATTAAGAAGTGCAAGTTTCCCTGCGGTTTTGAATCATTTTTTTCCTACAATTTCCTGCCTTTCCTCTGTCACTCCCTATGTCTCTGTCTCTTTCTCTGTTGAATGAATTTTTAAAAATCCACGATGCAGGAGCTGAGTGTGCAGCCTGCCAGCATGCTCGTTTCAACAGCTACAGCAGAGAGACGGATGCTCTGTGCTGTTTTGGGGCTCGGGTATTAAACTTGGCTCCCATGAGTGGCTCGTCGTGCTAGCGTATGACTGCTTGCAAGTAGGATTGCCAGGCTCGAGCCTTTCTCCCAGCTGAAGTCCAGGCATTGCAGCTGCAGATCTGTCGGCATATGGAGCAAATGAAGGCCAGGTTGTGTTTGCACTGTGCAATGTCAGTCCCATCTGGCAACAGCAAACTGCACTGGGCAGGATTTGCCCTGTGCTAATCCCCCTGCTTGTTTGCGTGTGTCTGTGCCCTGTATGCAGTACATTTAGGGCTAAAGAGAAAAAGAGGTAGACAGAGAAGATACCAGAAGGAGAAACAAGCACAGAATAAACCAAAGCAATCTTCCATGCTCCTTCTCTCTCAGTCTTGGTCAGATTCCTGTTTGTCTGGAGCCCCAGCCAACACGTGGACGGGGGCTGTGGGCACATCCTGCCACTCTCCTGACCTGGCTGTAAGGCAGGGACCTTGCTGTGGCTCTTCTGAACCAGCCACTGGAGACAGCCACGTGGTTCTGATCCCCCCTGACCTTTTGAAAGTGCTTTCCAAGGATGCTGTGCCAGGAAAACCCTGCAGCATCTTTTGTGGTGACTCAGACATTCACCTCCGTCAGTTCACAGGGCTCTTGTAGCTTCTTTCCAGAGCTGGTTTCTCTGCAGTGACTCCTGCAAAGTGCCTCTCTTAGTGCTGGTTCCCCATCTGCGTCTTCCGATGCTTGAAGTGCTGCTGGTAGAGCCTTTCCTGGCCCTCTAGTAATCCTTCATCAGCTTCTCCTTCAGGCAGTGCGCGATGGGCTAGGGGTTGAAATGAAGACATTTGCCAAGGCAATCACTTCCCGCAGCATCCCCAGGCTCAGAGAACCAAGGCTGTGCTCCCACTCGATCTCTTCAGAGCCCTCAGGAGCTCAGGGTGGTGAGGAAGAGAGGTCGGCTCACTCAGCTCTCAACCATTCCTGGACACCCAGGGATCTCTGTGTGAGAAAGAGAGAAGAAAAAAAAATGCATCAGATTTGCATAGTAGAGGTTGGAATAGAGGACGGATTCAGATGCTGAAGCCAGGGAAGAGGTTACACTTCCCTGGGACTCTCTGCTCCTGCCTGCTGTACCCCATGCCCACTGGCTCCACCTTAGCCTTCGGACACTCATCTGATACATCCCCTGAGGGAGCCAGTGGGTGCATGGGCACCAGGAGCAGCCTCTCTCCATGCCCCCTGCCCACGCACAGCACCACATGCCCGTGCTGCACCTCCTCGAGGCAGGTGAGCCTCAGCCCCCCGGGCTGCAGCAATGTTTCTACAGTGCCCTTGTAATCTTGGGCTGTGCGAGCTCAGCAGCTGAGCCATTCTGCAGGGACAGCTGGGTGTGTTAGCACCCGGGCAATAGTTTTCCTGCAGTGCCTACCAAAAAGCAGAAAAGCACTTCTTTGCACAAAATAATTGGAATAAACAGATGCGGCTCTACGTACGCGCTCAGGTCTGCTGGCCAGAAGATGAGAACATATTTCCTTCTGGTTTTAATATCTGTGAATCTACAAAAAGGAATGAACAGGGCTTTCTCTTGATTGTGGAGATACCTGAATGACTGACATGTTAGATGGAAAAATGGGAAATTAATCTTGAGATAGAGAAAGGAACGAGTACTAGATATGCCTGTGCTTTTGTTTATTTGAAAGCGACATTTTAATACGTACGTGGCAAAGATTACAGTCGGGGGGGCAGCATTTGCAAACAGAATGGATCTAAAGAAATAAAAAAAAAAATCCTGTTCTTTGGGAACACAACACCTCTCTCAGAAGAATTCTGGGTATAAAAGATGAAGCTGAATTTCTTGTGCAAATGGAAGCTGAAGTTCCAATATGAGAGTGTTGATTTGCAACAGTATCTGTTGCCAGCACCTCTTTTAAAAAACCTTTCACTCTCCATCTGCCCTGCAATGTGTGTCTGTCCCTCCACCCTTCCTTCCTTCCTTCCTACCTGCCATTTCAGAGTATCCCTGGCTCCTGTGATGTCAAACCACTGATCTCTCCTGCAAAACTTGGGGTTTATTCTGCACGCTGACTTAAGCAAATACAAGGAAGAGCTGTGAGTTCTCCAGGGTGAGCAGAGGACTTTGCAGGGTGCTGCTGGAGCAGGTGGCAGAGCAGAAATGCAGAGAAAGGGGTTCCCGGTGGGAATGACAGCCCCATGAGAGGCAGCCCTGGGACACACAGTCAGCTTAGCAAAAGCTTTTGCACTCAGGTGGCTCCAGGTACCAAGACAATCCCCCAGAACAGCAGTGACATTTTCAGACTTATTTCAACTTGAGGTTGGGTCAGTGTGGGTTTTTTCACGGTTTGGGAACCGAGAGCTGTTTGACCCCTGCATCCAGAGATGGGGCAGGGAGCACCCCTGCCCGGCTTAGGGCTGGAGCATGCGTGCAGGGCTGGTCCTCTCATCCCGTCCCTGCAACAGCAGATACCACGGAAACTCTCCCCAGTGCCACCAGGGACCTGTGACCTCTACCAGGAAGGAGCAAAAGCCACAGAAGCTGCAGAGCACCACAGGGGGACACGAGGGGAGATTCAAGGGCACAGCCAAAGCCCAGATGGAAAAAGCCCAGCCACAGCCAAGCTCTGCACCTCAAAGCAGCTCCAGCTGTGGCTGGGCTGTGCAGGTGACACTGGGGGGAGAGATGTGTGCGTGGGGCTGGTTGGGGATGCACAACCAGAAATGTTGGGGTGGAGTACTTAAGAAAGTACAGTTACACCCTGAGCATAAAATCAAGCATGCTGTGGAGAATTTTGTATTGCCAAGAAGGCTTCTACTTTGCACAAAAGAACGAGAAAGTTTTTCACCTCTTACGTTTCTTACTCTAAAAAACACCTGTGAGCTGCAATTACTTCTGCTGCTGCAGTGAAGTGTGGGCTGGCAATCATTAAACACCAAGGTGAGGAGAAACTGATTTGCTAAATCAGCTGGATTTAGATGATTTGTATATGTTAATTGTTACCATTTAGTTTTACATATGGGCACTGTGGGCTATCAGAACTGTGGCACAGAAATCTTGCAAATCAGGAGCTCTTTAGAAAATCCCTGAGATTTCCCATGTGGAGTGATAACATCTCCACAACTCCAGTGATTTCCACAGGCAGCAGCCCCACAGCCATGCAGTATGAGACCAAGGGCTGACAGTTTAACCAGGGAAGAAAACTATACCCAAATATGAAGTAACAATGAGAAAATCAGTGACATTCTGCAACACGGTATGCTGAGCATGCTGGAATTTTTCCAGAAGAAAACTGGAATTTCTGAGCGATGCTTCTCTGCCCTTTTTCATCAGCTTGAAGCCAAAGGGCTCTTCTTCTACTATCCTATAGATGGAGCCTGTAAGCTTACAAGGACACTTGAACCATGCTGCAGCTCCAAGGGCAAAGCCACTGCTTTAGAGTTCATCCGGAAAGGAGGAGGGAATTCTCTAAACAACTCCCATGTCTACTTTCAGGAAAGACACCCATGAGGCAGAGCAAGGTTAAGTTTCCTGCATTCCTCCGCTGCTGTGATTTAATTGCCACCGCTCCTCATGGGAAGAGCTCTGGGACTGGTGATGGTGCTACTGACTGCCCTCACCCCTCGCAGGCCAGCCCCAAGGTCCTGACTTGACTTCACTCTTGCCAAGAATGCCAAAGAAATCCGTGTTCCTTGATATCTGGATATTTTATGACATTATTATTATAATAGTGACTGTCTGGTATTCCGAATCCCAGCCGTGCAGATTAGCTTTGATAGGACGCAGAAGTCCAATGTCCTCTCTTGCTCCCGCATTGGATGAGCTTCACTTTCAAGCCCAGATCCCTATGGCAACAATCAGTTTTGTTTCATGACTGGCAAACTCTGCGGCTTGCCGCCGGTGGATGCGTGGGCTAAGTTATTCACTGCTGGGGAGAGCAGAAAGGGTGGGAAGACCTGGGCCGTGCTCCCCTGGCTCTGGTTTCATCTCCCTGGGGCCACCTTGCAGCAGGGGGGGACACGGTGTGGGCAGTGGGTGCCAGGTGCCTCCGAGCAGCGCCAGGCCGTGGCTGGGCCTCCTTGGGGCCAGGAGCGTGGAGAACGGCATTCGTTCTCCTGCCTGCAGCCAGCCTTGTGGACAGCAAGTGGAGAGGGAAGGACTGCAGTTCTTGTCAGGTTTCCGAGGTTCTCCTGGGCCTCTCACCTCCGGCAGCACAGGGGAGGCTGCTCTGGGTAGAGAGCTGAGGAAAGCGCGGCCTCAGGTGGTGTAAAACAGGAAAAAAGTGGAGGTCTTCCCATTTCCCAGAAAGAGTAGGAGGTACCTGGGACACTCACGGCCACGGCCTGCTCCATGGCACCTCCAGGCTACCTGGTGGGTCAAGCAGGCCTCACATCGATGTGCTGGCAGTGGAGCAGTCACAGCATGCAGGGCTGCATTTCACCCTGTGCCACTCACAGCACACCCGTGCCATTACAGGTCACTTAAGAACAATTAAGGGATTGGCCACATTCCAACAGAAGATCGCAGGCCAGCGGGTATAAATCTGTTTGTCTCCACTGGCTTTAATGGAGCAAGGCTGACAGACACCAAAGTGGCCACTGGGCTCTGACTTCCCAGAAGAAAACCACCAGAAAGCCAGAGCCAAAGTCTCTTTCAAACAGCAAGACTGTGTGGGAAACCCTGCAGTTTCAAGAGGAAATTTCCATTTCTTGTCTCCTGCTTAAATCTGCAGTCTGCTGCCTGAAGCCACCGGAGATCAGAGAAGGGGCCAACACCCTTTTTACAGCCAGGCTTTCACCTCTAGCCCTTTACAGACAAGGTGGAAAAATCCAGAGAAACAAGTGTGTAAGGATTAACACCCTGACCACTGCCAGCACAGAATGCCTGCAACAACTGTGGGTGCCCTCTCAGAGGAGAAAAGTGCAGCCAGCTCTCCCACCCTCCCGCCTGGCCCTCAGCAGTTTCAGCTACTGCTAATGCAGCATGCCTGCAGCTTGCAGCCCCGATCCTTCCTGACATCTGCCTGGGAGCAGTCTGTCAAGATAAATGGACAGATTTACCCCTAGGTAACTCTCCTGGAGTAGTGACCAGCAATAGGACTAATCACTTTGCATGGGAGCATTGGCTTATTCTTTTTTTTCACTTATCCCCTGCTAGATGAAGCTCTTTGAGCCCCAAACTGTGGTGAAGCTACAAGTCATTTTCATCAACATAATGCCTGTAAAATCAGCGGAGCTGTTCTCTGTCGTCACCACTGTATCCCACATGTCCCGCTGTTCAGTTACGTAGTGCTAGGACATGCTGAGCCCCACTACTTTTGCTCTTGTTCTGGTGTAAATCAGCAGCAACATTGTGAAGCCAAGAAGGCCCAGTGTTCCTTTACACTGCTATTACAGTGCTGACGTCAGTGGAGTGACTTCAGATTTATACTAGTGTCACTGAGGAAGGAATTAGACCTAGCTGATTTACATCACTGTAACACTGATGCACAAGGGGAACTGGGTTTGCAGAATACAGACCTGCCTGAGCACTGACAGAAGACAGGGCTATCTACCCAAATAACAGCATAACCTGAACAATCCTTATTTATGGTCTCCAAATGTGTGCGCGAACACAGAAAAGACGTTTAGAAGATGGCAATTAAAATAAACAACAGATCACTTCTCCTAAACATATGCCTTGTAAAAGCAGAAAATCAGATGTTGCCCTGGAACGCTCGCTATTTGCTGCTCTGGATAACGCAGAGGGAGTGCAGCTCGCCTGACCTCTTCCAACATTTCCTCTGCCCTGAATTCCTCCGGGTTCACAAGTCAAAACATAATTTTCAAAACAGAAGTCGTCTAAAGAAGCCTTGTGGTCTCTGTTATTGACTGGTGCCTGTTGGGAAGCTTGGATTTGCACACAGGCCAGTCAAGATGAGAGGATGGACCACGTGTATCCCACAAAGCAATGGATGTGTGGAGATGGGCAATAGGCCGGGTGCGTGCATCTTGCTGACTACACAGCCAGTTCGATATCAGTAATTTGCATGCCCTTATTTTGTACCAGTACAGTCTAGAAGAGATGGAAGACTAATGATGAAACCACTTCTGGCCATTACTCATAATACATGCCAGGCTTGAGAGCAATCGTTCTGTAGGGTAAAGATTTGATGAGAAAATAAAAATTACCTTTTCAATCAAAGGGAATTGACTATTACCTACACTGTTACAGTGGGACTTCAAAGTGCCCCCGAGGGACATTTCCCAAAGGTTCAAGGGAAGGATGAAGAGAGAAAAAATCCTTCACTGGCCCTAGGCTGTAGATTGGCAGTAGAGTTGACTCAAGTGATCTCTCGTGCTTCCTGGAGATCATGGAAAACCCCAGCACACTCACCATTTTGGGGTCCATTGTGATGGATTGCTCCCACAGGGGACGCTTTCAGCCTTTCTTGCTCAGGTTGCCCCAATTCCCAGTCCACACTGAGAAGCCCTACAGAGTCAAAATCCAGATATCCCCAGGGCAGATACTGCACAGGTAGGCTCTCAGACAGCCTGGAGAATTCAAAAAGCCCAGGGTTTCGTCTCACTGTGGAGCTCTCCACCTGAGCTAGTCATCCAGGCTGTCTTCACAGCCAGAGGAGAGAAATGGGCTCCTTTAGGACTCAGTCCTCAGCTCAGTGTAGCTATATGCAAGGCAGCCAAACAACTCTTCCAAGCATCAACCAGATTTAGGGTGAAGTGAGGGCAGAGCAAAAGCCTTCCTGCATCCCAGGCGAACTAGACAGTCTGTCAACCTTGCATTGCACAGCCTGTGCATCTGAACAGAGGTCTTCCGACTGAATAAAGTCTGGTGCAGACTGTCTACAGATTGTCCCCTCCTTCCCTTCATGCTTTTTCAATGTCTCATTGGCAACTTTTTCTATGTTATGTTTCAGCAAACTGTCACCTACCATTTGCCAACAATTCTTCCTATAACCTTTAAACAGCATATGTTAAAAGAGCAGGGTGTAAGAAGGATCCTAGAGTGCAACAACATGAAAGAAACCATCAGTTGCTTCTTCACAGATCGAAGTAAAAGAGGAACCAGTTAATGCGTGCTAAGAAGCTGAGGTATAACATAGGTCAGAAGGAACCACAGAGCGCATCAGTCCCAGAGTTTGCCTGCTTTATTACCAGACTTATTTGAACGGAAAAAAAACAAAACAAAACACTTTCAGTTTGCTGTAACCCAAACCTGTGCTTCAGGGCCTGTCTGTACTTGGCTGTACAGGGTGACACATGGTGATACTACTTGTTTTCATTTTGTTGCAGGGCTCTGACACAGCACCTTGCCTCCACAGAGCCCATCCATGACTCCAGATACAAGTCGCAGCTTTGGGAATGTCTCGCAGTGCCTCTGAGTATTTTATAATGAATCTGTCAGCTCAGGATTCATTATTACTCAGTAGTATTTTTCCTCTGTCACTCTCATCGGTTTGTGCTCATTTTGTACTCCTTCCCCCTGAGCTCTCCTAGGGAAGAGGCATCCAGCAGCCAGTGCAACCAAGCCAAACTTTGACACAACTTCCCAGTTGGTGTCAGCCCTTAGCACATCCCCAGCTTGCTCGCTACTAGCCAAGCACTGACTTAACTTCCCATCTCCACTTTTTGGTTGTTATCAAACTTCTCTGAGTCCTCTTTGTCCTTTATTACCAGTTGGGGAACACAGATCTCTCACCACAAGGATACACTCAAATCTGCCAGGGGCTCCGTGAAGATCACTGGCTCTTCAATTGATGCAGATGACACCACTAAAACCCATACCTGGATCCTCATTTCCTTTAGTGAGAAAGTTTAGAAAATGTCCTCATCAAATCCTACATTTGAAGGACTTCTTTTTCCTGGCAGTCAATCATCAAAGTAACTCTGGAAAGTAGCCAGAATGTGGAACAGCTGCAAAGCAACAAGATTTTAAAAGCTATGTTATCTTACTTCTCTCTCTTGTTTGCTTGCCCCAGATTTTCTGAGGGGGTTGTTTGCTTCCTTTTTGATTTTTGGGGAAGTCAGAAGGAGATGGTTTACTTTGCTTCTTTTAATCATTTAATAGGTTGAAGGTGGTTCCCAACAGAATAGCAATTTTCTTTGAAACTATTAAGTCAAACTGCAAAATCTTGTAGTCCCCCAGCAGAAACTCTTGACTGTCAGAGAGCTGGGAGCCCTGTGGAATGTTTTTTTGGGGGTTTATTTTTTATTTATTTTTTGACAAATAATGATTTTCCTTGCTGTGTTTTTCTGACAATAGTGCAAAGTGCTGCTCCTGTGCATTCACCTTGTGCAGTTGATAGACTTCACTTAAATGTTGCAATTGTGATGTTAACTATAAGGGCAAGAAGAAGGACTACAGAAAAAGAAGACACTTTCTGAAGCCTTAATGGGAGAGGTTGCCTGTGAAACATGAGCTACTGCATGCACACATGATGTAAGGCAAATGACTTTCTTCACTGTTGGAAGCAGTGGGACATGGCTCCGTGGAAAAGCTGCAACGCAGCCAGTGACAGGCACTCAGCCCACACTGATCTGATAACTGGGCACCTTGCTGCTGGGTAGCGCTGCGTGCATTCCCCCAGGGCTGCACGCATCCCCATTCTGGCCACGTGTGAATACCACGTATATGGGATCTCCCTATGCTCTCAAGGTGCAGAAACACGATTTCGCAACCATGTAAAAAACACATCCTTTTGATGCTCTGCAAGCCTGCAATCATGACAGAGTGTGCTGTTATAACCAAAGCCCTGCACGCCAGACAATGCAGGCAGTGCATTTGTCTTGGGTTGTGGCAAGACACAAGCTTCCTCTCCTTGGTGTGACGCCAACGTACACTTCTCCTTAAGCCAGGCTTACACCCAGTTTCCTCTGATGTTGTTTCAACTAATACAGACTTAAAAACAAATAAAACAAGTTACAATGAACAGAAAGTCCTTCTTCCCGTAGGAACAACAGAAGACTCAAACATCATGCACACTCCTCCGTCTGCTCTGCGTTCAGTACCCTAGTGAAGAAAGGTGCTGGGATGGGACCTCAGCTCCTCGCCCGACACAGGCAAATGCACAGCTGTGAGCAGCCTGCTCTCACTGACCCTGCTTTGGGCAGGGGGCTTGGACCGGGTGATCTCCAGAGGTGCCTGCCAGCCCCAGCCATTCTGTGAAGCTGTGAAATGCACCAGGTAGCACTGCTGTGGGCCAGGCCCAGGTCATGTAGCATGAAAAAGGGTACACATGGAGACACTGACGTCTCGTCTTTCCTGCCAGCCAGCTGTGAAGTCGCAAAGACCTTATTTTCCTTTGAAATGCCTAGATGCTGCCCTCTGGGTAGCACACTGAGCTTGCAGGGCTGTCAAACACATTAGGTGCCATGCTGGCATGAAGGGGCACTCTAGTGGCACTTTCCTTAAGGACTCTTGAGGCTCCCAGTGAATTGCAGCAGCAAGAACCCTCCACTTAAGTGCCACTCTGTTATTTAAGTAACAAGGTGGTCACAACCAGCTGAAATAGAACCCCCCGATGACTTTACAACAGTGTTTTTTCCCACTAACTCAGAAGTTCTCCATTTTCCTGCTACACTGGTATTTGTTGCTAGGTAGGCTATGTCCAGCCCCAGGACACAGAGGTGGACCACCATCAAGACAACCAAACCTAAGGGCTATTAAGGCAGAGATTAAGCCCAGGTGCTTCCCCTGCCCCGCTTTTAGGTGCAAATTTATAAGTATGAATAACAAACAAGGGCCCTCTGGGTGAGAAAGGGCCAGGGATGGGAGCAGAGGTGACAGCAGCACATCAGCAGGTGCTTGCCTGTGAGTGTATTAAGAAAGAAGCATTTGTGACCAGCTGTCCTGTGGTCACTCAGAGCAGAGAATCTCTCCTTTTGGAGCAATCTGACAGTCACAGCTAGATTGCTGTAACCTACGTTCTGCCTCATTGAACCAAACATTTCCAGGATGGTTTTCAGCCTTGGACAAGGGACTGGGACACTGGTGGAACTCAGGGCAGGTGAAACTCGGCATTGCCATGTCCCCCTTCAGAAACACGGAGACTGAACATCCCCGTTAGTGCTTTGCAGTGAGCTTTTGTGATGCTGTTGCGGTTCCCTGGGCCTCTTCCTGGGCAAAGAGGCAGGAGCAGAGTGCGAGATAGGAGGATGTCCTCCCCCTTCCTCTCAAGTGCAGCTTCATGGCCGTCCCTCTCGCAGGCGCTGTTCCCATGCGAGGCTTGGGTGCGGATGATCTCCGATCCCAAGGGCACGGGTGGAATGGCCTCAGATGTGGGAAATGGTTTGCAACCTTAAAGCCAAGTCCTTTATCCTCAGGCAGCCTGTGAACCCTGCGCTTGCCCCAGGGCTAGGCAGAGGCACGGGGAGGCTGGAAGTGACACTTCCATTGCTTGTTGCCGGGCCCTGCTGAGCCGCAGAGGTTTGTTTGGTGTGCCAGGAACTTGTGGCCACTGGGGTTTCCTCTCCTGCTGGGAGAAGCTGAGAAGGAGGCAGGTGGCTTGTGTGCATCCAGCTCCGACACTCCTGCCTGCCCCCACGCTGCTCTTCTCCTTCCTCGGCAAAGCCCAGCCTGAGACGTGCAAGGAGCGCTGACCCCATGCGATGCCAGAATTGGTCCGGAGCAGGGCCAGATGGAAGAAATGGCCACCGTGGCCGTCCCCCAGAAGGAAGGAGCTGCTGCTGCCTGTGGCTGCCGGCGCCCTGCTGCGTGGCCGGCGGTGTTGCCGCGGCGTGGTCCCACCGCTGGGAGCGAGGAGGAAGGCGTCTGCCTGCTTGCGTCAGCTCACAAGTATTTCCCTTGCTTTCAAAATGCTGCGTGTCACCTGCCTTTAGTCGGAAAGAAGTGCTCACTCCCACCCAGCAAGGAGGGGCTTGGACCTGACCGAGGTTGCTCAGCTAGCCAGGGCCACTCGCGACAGAAGCTTGGTTGCCAAATCCCCGATCTTCAGCTCCCTCCCTGCGTAGCTCTGGCATCTCCTGATGCTTCCTGAGCTAACGCTAGCACTAGTTTATGACTAACATGACTAATGAGGTAATGCGAACGCTAGTTTAGACTCAGAGATGTAGCAAATGACGTTTCACTTACAAATAAAATTCTTTATTCAAATAAATCCTCTCCTTCTCCTTAGGGGATCTTGTTCTCCAAAGCTGGGCATTATCAACCTATTTAATTTCTTGGGGTTGGGACATGGCAGAAAGGACAAGGGACCAGGCAGGGGCTACCCATGAGAGGTGACTGTGTGGGAAATGCAGTTCCTGGGGTTTCAAATCAGTCAATCGCTTACACAAATCTGGATTTGGTGACAGCATCCAGGCACAGATCAAAAGCAGCAGTTCCTAGATATGATTTTAGTGATATATTTTCAATCAGCCCCGCTCAGGAAGGAAGGAGGGAGTCACCGGTTTCTGTTCTGTTCATGTTCTGCTGCCACGTGGCTGTACCGACTGCAGAGGGATGTGATCTCCTCGCAAAAACAACAAGGGGGCATTTCAGGGGTTGCCCAGGGTTTGTTCAAGGGCTCAGTTTTTCTGGTCAGGCTAAAGGCGTGGAAGGCAAGTTACCCTAATGAATGGAAATCAAAATGGAAAGAGAAAGTGGTGAAACCTTAATGCTACAGCAGGGCAGGAGGTGCCCTCTGTTCTCAGGCATGACTACAGGGCTCAGAAACGTCAGAGCTTCTTTTTCAGAGTTTTAAGTGTTGACGTGGCAAGGTGTTGGTGCTACTGCTGGGAAGTAAGGGACATTCTGCTGCCCCTCAGGACAGCCCCAGCAGCTGGAAAATTCAGCGCTGCCACAGCTGGGGGGGCTCTGCAGGGAGCAGGCAGCAGGAACAGGGGAAAGCAAAGAAAGAGGAAGAAAGAAGAGTCAGTCATAAGGCTTTGAGGTTTTCTTAAGGCAGATACTGGAGGACTTGCATGGTTTTCTAATGCTTGGGGAGAAGGCGTTTACGTAACTGTACATGATTCAGCACAAAGAAACCATCTGGAGACAGCAAGTCCTTCCCCTCCGTGTCAGTGGCGGCACTAAGAGAGCACGTAAATAACACAACGGGAATGCAAACAGTGTCGCCATCCCCGTCACAGCCTTCCTGCACGGCCACGCTGCGCAGCAACCCTCCTGCAGGACACACGGGGCTCCAGGGAAGGCGGAGGTGGCATTAACCTCCCAGGGAGCTGGCATCCTCCCCGCACACATCCCCAGCCTGCACAGAGCAGCACGAAGCAGCTTTACCCTGAGCTGGGGACTTACAGGCAGCTTCCTTTGCAGCAGTAGCTTCTCACTTCTGTTTCTTAAGACCAAAGCAAGCCTGGAGGCTCCTGAATAGCAATGGAAGCAGCCTGCTCTCATCCAGCCAAAGAGGCAGCAGGAGAGAAGGCTGGGCAGAGCAGAGCCTGAAGAACAGCAGAGCCCAGGACTGCAGCCGTACCTGAGGCTGGTGGGTCTCCTCGTGGTGCTGTCTCCCACGCAGAGCACATGGGAAGCTTTATTTTGAAGATCAAATGACATGTTAGGTCTCTGGGAGATCCTCGCAGTAAACTATTTCTGAGAGGCTTCAGTATGGCTCCAGTATACCACATCTAATGGCACTCTTCCCCTTCCCCTCCCCACGATATGTGATCTAACAAAAAAGAACCTATTTTTCACCTCTCACAACAGTAACCTAAGAGCAAACACGTGCATTTCACCCTGTGTATGCTGAGGTCACACGAACAGCTTGCAGTGGCAGTTTTCTGCAATCATGGTTATATACTGGTGCTTGGAGGATATCACTCCTGGGAAGCCCAGTGGCTCTATCATCCCGTTAAATCGGGGAGGAACACATGAGAAGTACATAAGTGTGTGGGCAGGAAGTGAGATGGAGCGCTGCCTGTCCTTTATTCCTCTCTTGTGCAGTAACTTCTTCAAAAGTGGCTCTGGAGCTTAAGCCCCATTTTCAAAATTACCTTGGGAAATCATTCACATTTACTCCCCACATGAGTAACTTCATGAGAAGAAGCCGAATTCCTTTTCCCTTATCCTGCCCATCCACATCAAAGGGTGGAGCAAAGAGACCTGTGCCAGGGCTAATAAACACTCCCAGACTTTCCAGGGCTAAACCTGTGAGGAAGATGCTAGGCTTCACCACAGCGGAGCTCCCTCTGCACCTTGCTTTCCTTCAAAGCGAAGCTGCAGCTGCCCAACCAGGGGCTGGTGCTCTGAGGTGCTGGACACAGCTGATGGTATCGCAGGCAGACACAACACCGCCCCACAGCAGGCTGCTGTTTGCAGCACAAACAGCACGAAGGCGACTGCCAGGAATCCATGGGTGGAGCGGGCATCGCACCTGGGTAAATACAGCCCCAGTAAGAAGGCCTTTTTTTCCCAGAGCCCGGCTTCGAGCTGGTGATTGCACCACATCAGCCCTCGGGGGCTTTTCTGCATTACTCTCTGGCAAGCAACTTCGTGAGTGAGTGAGCGAATGGTTGGCATCTGCCACGGAGCTATTAGAAGACTTCCCTGTGAGGTGGAGCTTGGCTTGTAGATGATCTCATGGTTTCAGTCACGGTGACCTGCTGCACTTGATGGATGCACCCCTTCCTCCAGTGCCCCCGCTCCCACCCTCCTGTCATTCCTGTCTACAGATGGGTTTCCAGCCAGTGAGGCTGCAAGCTCAAACCTGTTGCTTTCCACTGCAAATCCCAGTCGCACACATGACAACAGCAAGACCTGTCCTCCTGGTCCCCAGAAAGGGAGCTGGAAGCGAGACAACCCCTGAAGAAGGTAACTAAAGGAGAGGAAGAGCCCAGCAACCCCCTTCCATAAACATGCAGAAATGGTAGGGGCAGAATGCGAAAGGGACACCAGGTTCTAATTTCAGCGATTTATTTATTGCAATTTCCCTGCTCTTTAGGAAGAGCCAAATCTTACCTCACGGCATCATGACCCTGAAGCAAGTGCAGGCTGTGAAGCCCAGCTGTAACCCAAAACCCCATTTAAAACATGGATGGTCCCAAGGCTTCTGCAGGACGACTGCCCTGCTATTTATTTATGAGGTGTTCAGGCAGCTCAGCTACAGCCCTCTGATGGTCTGATACAGAAGGGCTTTCAGGTTTATTGTATTTTCAATCAGTTGCATAGTTATGACAGCACTGACATCCGAAGCCCTCTGGCTGGCCTACTGGAGACTCACCAGCAGGTGAATATCAATAATCAGCTGATTCCTCCACACCTGAGCCTGAGATACAAGGGCTCACTGTGATGGCGAGAGGAAAAAGTGGGCTTCTGGATCCCTGGAGTTTCCAGCTGTGTGCTAAAATGGCCAATAAAGAACCAGTGACATGCCAAGGAACTGTTCCTGTGGAAGGAAAAGGAAAAGTTCCTGTGGCATGGGAATCCATCCAGAGGGAGTCCACGTGGAAATCACAGCAGAACTTTCCATAAATTACTGGAAGTTGGACGTTAACAACCTCCTTGTAAGGAGATACAAGGTGGAGCAAGTGAGATGCACACACAGATTCAGCTTTATTCACCTCACCTCACAAACCAGTCCAGCCAGCCAGTGATTAAAGAATCACTCAGCAGCTCATCTCCAACTTGTCTCTATTTTTAACAGTACTGTGCTCGCAGGAGCTGCGGGTGGGGATGAGGACACCTGTGGTGACCGGCACCCTGCTGGCACAGGACGTGGGCAGAGCCCCAGCATCCCTCTGCTGCCCTCCTCGAACAGCCGGAGGGACTGAAACGCAGCAATGTGAGCAAGGGGGTGAAGTTCAGGGGACACAGGAATAGGAAAACGTGTGCTTCTGGGGAGTCCCAGACTTCTGTCCAGGGGAGAGGTGGGCACCCTGTTATCCTGCGTAGGACAAACAGCACAAAGAGCTTACGGGTGACTTCTGAGCACAGCATGCTCATACATGTCTATGTTACAGCAGAGGAATCCTCCAGAAATGCACAAGATGAGCTAATATGTCTAGTTTCTGTTAGTCATCTGCTTGTAACAAACAGTAATTGGAACTTCTGGCTAAAATCACCGGGGGTTTCCTCAGGCAAAGCCATAGCTTGGACCTGGCTTTGCCGATGCTATAATTAGCAGGAGTACTGAGAGGTACCCATTAGCATCCGCCGACTCCTCTGGCCCTATTTGCACCGATGGCTGTAATGCGCTGGCTTCTTGTATCACCCACGGAGGAACGTGGCATCCCTGGATGAATCATGCAAGAAGCAGGGGGGAAGGAAGAAAGCTCTCTGCAAATGCAGGTTTTTTTTGGCAGCTGAAGGAAGGAAATGGGGGGTGAAAAATTTAACCACTGTTTGGGGTTAATGAAAACGCTTTTGCAGGGCATTGATGTTGCTTTTAGATTAGGCGGGATCACTCTACACTCTCTGCAAAATCTAACAGTTAATGACTTTCAACTGCAACTCGAAAGTTTCCTTCTTGGTGCAAAGGGTTTATCTTATCCGCTGGGGATCTCGCCCCGGTCTCTCAGCCTGCTTGTGGCGAGGCGTAACGCCGTAACAGCTCTTGTCTCACAGACAACCTCGCAGCACTCTAGGTAAGCTCTGGCAAAGTCACAAACGGTTTAATCATTAAATGAAACCGGATCGGGCTGAGGTTGAGATTCCTGCCGCGGCAGCCAAGAGATGACAATACCTGGCAGTTGTAAAGCATCTCTCCTCTCCAAACTCCCTGACACCGCTTGCAGAGGCATTGCCCTTCGCGGCTCCACACGCCCAGCAGGCTCCATCTCGCATCACGCGCAGCGAGCCACCGCGATGTGCAGTGAGTTACAACACCGGAGCGCAGCCCTCGGCGCTCTCAGCTTCTAATCTGGTGCCTGCATCGCAGATGTTTGTCACCACGGAACATGCTGATATTTTCGTGCTGTATTTCTTCCTGTAACTCAACAAGCACCCCACATAAAAGCCTTTGCGCTTTAGGGAGGGTTGAGGTCTTGAGTAATTAAGAACATTTCGGCACTACTGGCTCACCCGTGTTTCCGTAACACCACAATATAACCCCAAATGCTTCTCAGGGATGGCAATGGACATTGGAGGCTGAGAGCATCTCGATGTCACTCCAAGAACACCTTGTACATAAGGACAACTCCAGTCCAGATGCGGACCATGAACAGGTTTACACCCCTCATATGGCCAGGGTCGTGCCCAGGTCCCGGTCCTGCTGGGCTCCCTGCAGGAGGCCCAATGTCCCTTCAGGCACGGTGCAGCTGCAGGGCCCTCTGCACATCCTCCTGAGCTGCTAACAGCAAAACCATCTCGGCAAACCGGGGCTGATGCTAGCCGCACAGCACGCACCCATGTTACCACCAGTGCCGCAAACAGTGTGGCTGGAGCAGTGCAAGGGAGCAACGTGGGCACACCAGGAGAGATGAGCTATGGCGACCTGTCCTTTCCTAGCTACAGCTGCCGGCTGGCACATCTTGCATTGTGGAGACACCCCCAGACAACACATAAAATGCAGCCAACGAGCAGCAAAACTTCAGGGAGCGATGCTGGTGCCAGAGCCCAAGCAGCATCCCTGCTGCCACCCTGCTGCCCAGCCCCTTCCTGCAGCTCTCCTGCGGGGAAAAACTGGCTGTCCCCACCTGCACCTCGCAGCTGCACCTCCTGCTTATCGCCAGGGACATTGCTGGGCCAGCGCAAGAGACGGCTGTCCCGATTTGTCTCCGTACCTGGCAGGCACGCTGGCTGCAGAGGCTCGCATGCTTGCTTGCAGAACAGCAGGTCTGCCTGCTCCACGCCCTCCCTAATCGCGCCTTGGCAGGCAGCGGAGCAGCTCCGAGGAGGAAGCAAGCTCACGTTAGAGGAAATCGCTGCTCTACACAAAGCTTCAGCAACGCGGGAAGGAACCTGGGGACTGAGAGGAAGTCGGGAATGTGTTGCTTTAAATAATCCTGCCTTGCGCCAAGGATTAGGAGGGGGCTTTCCAAAGGCACGGCCTTGTCCTTGTGTCTTCTACTGACACGAGAGGAGGAAAGAGATGCTTTAGGAAACAACCAGGTTGCAGGACTCAAGGGCCCCAGCTCCAGAAGGAGAGGGGTAGAAAATAAAGGAAACACAGATGGTGTATTAGGGCAGACAACTTATTTTTCGAAATTCCTAACAGATTGCCCTCATCTGCTGGCCATCACTGGTTTTCTCTGGGCATCTCTATCAACAGGTGGGGGCTGCTAATAGAAAATACATTAAAAATGCTTTTTTAAAGCCACCTTCTAATTCTTTCAGCGCTCATGGACATCAGAAGTTAAAAACCCCAGCTAATGCCAGCCAGAGCACAAGCAGGTACTACACAAGCATTTGTCTGCCCCCATTTCTGAACCAAGACGGTGCTCTCCCCAGCTGAGGCTGTTCCCCAAGAAGCAATGCTTTCAGCAGGGACTCCTTCCTTGGCCGTTTGACCTGTGGTCCTTTGTGGGATTCAACCCACCCCTTCCACAGGGTCACTTTCTTTAAAAAACTGCTGTGCAGGACACATTTTTCACATGACTCCAGCAGAAGTCTGCTGGGACGCTCCTAGTTGCTGGGACACCCGTAGTTGTGAAACCCTTCTTCCCTCGGCCACCCTTCCTTTGAGCTGAGAGCTGCAGCAGGCTGCAGGAGATGGCTCTGTGCCCTTTCCACTGTCTGAGCACGTGCTCGGATCCAAGAAAAACCTCCCTGACACATCGGGAAAGTTAGGAGAGGCATTTCACCAGCAGCAAAGAGCATTTCGACGTTTGGAGATTTTACTCTTGGTTTTACTCATTGCTAGCACAGCAAAGGTAACGTATTCTGGTCCATCAGCCATGCAGGCTCCTACGTAAGCATCGTGTTGGCAAAACACAGCGTCTATGCCAATATTTCCCCCTGCGGTTTGAACCAGCAGCTGCTGGCTCCTGGCTCCCACTGACAGCTCCGTGCGAGCTCCAGTGCTGGGACCAGCACAGTGAGTGTGACGTGTGGCTCGGGGCTGGCGGCAGAGGTGAGCTCCGCTGGGATGTTCCTTCCCAGAGCTGCTGCTGGGACGGGCTCTGCTCCCAGTCGGAGCAGCTCTGCCCCACCGCCCCGAGAAGACAGAGGCAGCTCAGGATGGAGGAGAGGAGGGGATGAATGGTTTTCATCCCCTCTCACCCACGGTTCCCCAGCATTTCTCTTCCACCCAGAAGCTGTCCCCTCTCCCTGCCTCCTGCCTTCCTCCTCCTTCCTCCTCCTGCCAGCCCCAGCTAGCACCAGCAGAAAAAGGACGAGAAGGAAACACTAACGCAGGAGCGAAGAGGCACCAGTCAGGCTGCCTGTACTGAAATGCGGATCCTGCTCTCGTGGCATTTTCCAGCCCTGTCTCTTCTCCTTCTGCAATCCCTTTCCAGCTTCTCCCTCCTTTTCCACAAGGGACTCAGCCTCTTGCTTTCCACCCCAAGTTTTCTGCTGGTGTTTGAGTCATTTTCTCCCCTAGGGCCCATTTCTCATCTCCGTTTGTTTCTTTGTCACTGTTTTATGCTCTCTTTGGGCAATATTTCATTTTGCCTTTGTTCTTTGGTTGCCTCCATCTGTCCCTTCAGCCATTCTCCTGAATGTCCTTCTGTTTCCCTCCAGTTTTCTTCACCAGTCTATACTGTATTTATGAATCTGTTGGGAGATGAAAGCTTCCTTACAGACACAGGACCTCAGTAAGCTGCAGCTGTCCAAATCTATGCCAGAAGGTTGGCTTTTCCAAACACATTTATCATTATTTTTCATCTCCTGAGATTTGCAGTGTAAAGGGAACCTTTAGGCAGAAAATGTCTCCAAAAATCACTCCGATTTTGATACAAGCCTTTGGCTTTGCACATCAAATCACGCAGGAAAATCCCCAAAGCTTTGCCACCTGGCTTTAGCCCTCTGAAATCCAACGGTGGCTTGTCTCTAGCACAGGAGCTTGGATGGAGCCCGTCCAGCCTGAGACCAAACCCAAGCAGATGAAATGCCAGCACCCCTCTGGTCCCTGGGGTCCAGGGAGGAAAATGCAGACTGGATGGGGATGCACGTGAGCTTGTTGTGCCCCTCAGCAGCACTTTGGAGGAGCCCCACGCTTCACTGGGATGGCAGGAGGACCAGCCTGCACATCGCCAGGATGGGGAGATGGGCATACAGGGCTGTGTGGCTCTCCTGCAAGGGTTTCCGTGCTATAAATAGGTCCCGTGAGGATCCCCTTTTAACGAGGGTCTTCCTCTGCAGCAGGAAGCCCTGGAGGGATGGGGAACTAACTGCACAGCCAGGCTCTAAGTGGGCTGAACAAATCACGCCGTGCAGTTACCGAGGAACTTGCTCCATGAGTCACAAAATGTCTTTCTGGGGTTCTGCTCTCTCTTTTTCCTGCCGTGCTTCCCCTCCCTGCAGCTCTGCTTTGTCTCAGCTGCTGTGCTGAAGGGATATGAATTAACTCCAGCAGCTGTGGATTGTGCCCAGCTCAGTGCCTTCCCCTCTGCCCCATCTGCTTCGGTGTGCACTTGCAGCCTTGTCTCTGGAATGTTTCTCAGCAGGAGCCAGCAGGACCTCCAGGTCTTGGGTGGGACTTGCCCTCACTGCTCCCCCCCCGTGACACTGCTCCCCAGGCAGGAAGGCTGCTAACATCTCCGTTATGCAAAAGCCTGGCTAGCTCACAAGTGACTCCACTTTCCAGAAGCAGCGAAGAAGAGGACAGCCTGTGCCTGCGAGGAGAAGATGAGGGGAGGGGAGAGCTGAGCCACAGCACGTCACAGAGAAACGCAGGTCCCTACCGGCGCTCGCTGCAACCCAAACCAGGCTGTGATGCAATGTAAGACACTGCTCTGACGTCTGTGCTAGAAAACCAGTCCTGCTGCGTCACCCCGACCCCTCCAGCCCATCCGTGCCAGCATCTCCCTTCCCCTCCCACCTTCCACAGCAAAGATCTCTACAGGCGTGCCCTCCAGACCATGCAGAGCATCGACCGAGTCCCTGTCACGACTGGTTGCACCGATTCTGGTAATACAGTCCAGTTCAACAAAGGCACAGAGCATTACACATCTGCTTGGAAAATCTGTGACCTGGTGGTTTACAGCACAGTTGTCCTTCATGTATGGCAAGCTGGGTACAAAGAGGTCCTGCTCGAACTGGGCTGGTTTACACAGAGCCACTCAAGGCACCTGGGAAGGTGCTGGGGGAGAAGGGCCCAGCACTGCAAATCCCTGGGGAGAGCATCCTACAACAAGCCCACAACGTCAACATCTCTCTGTATCGAACTGCTGGGGTGCTACCAGGGTGTTCCTCATCCCAGCACGAGGGAGCTATTGCTCTTTCTCATTAGCTACAAAGCAGTTTGTCCTGCCCTTCCTGCTCAGCAGCTCTGCACTCCAGCTTTTGAGCCTGACCTGTCTCTACAAAGAAGAGTCCAGACTCACGTGGAGGCAGGATATCACTGTAGGACCTGGGTTATGGGGAGATGTCACCACAACCTACAGCCAAGACTGATAGGGATTTATCTCAGCATTGCTCCGGTGCAGGGCAGCCCAGCGGCTGGCAGCAATGCCCTCATCTGGGTGAGACACCGACCTCGAGCGAGGTCCTGTGCTGGAGGGGAGGGATGACAGCCTATGCCCAGGCCCACCTGAGCAGGACAGCCAGATACAAAGAATGGAGAATAAGGAAACATCTGAACAACAACACCACATTTCCCAAAGAACAGATTTCTGCAGAGAAATCTATTTTCCCCCTCCCCTGTGTAGAGACGTGTTGGGTCCCCCCATCTCTGCTGCATACAGAAATGCTTCCTTTCTCACTCAGCTTCTATCAGAAAATGGGGAGTATCTCTCCCTGAGCAGCTTGCTTTCAAGGTGCTGCTGTCACAAACCCACTGCTGTCCACACCGTCGCCCACGGGACCCCCACCCAGGTGACACCGAGCAGTGTCACGTCCCGGTCCTGCCGGGCACCCAGCAGGGCAGGCACCATTTGCTCCAGTGCCAGCAGGCTTCAGAGGCAGGATGAGCACTAGGGGTTTGGGGGCAATAAGAAACGCTGTTGGCAGCATAGATTTTGCTTGGGCTGATGGTTGCAAAACACTAAATATCAAAGTGAGGGCTGTCCCTGCCCAGGGATGAACAAGCATTTCTTTCTGCCAGAAAGAGAAAAGATTAAGGAGGGATATTTCACACTCGCATACACTTAAGAGGAAAAAATATTTATATGAGGGAGAAAGGACTTGGCAGGGTTTTCCCGGAGGCCCCGTTTGCTGTTTATGCGTTTCTCAGGACGGGGTTGATGTTGCGGAGCCCAGCGGAGGAGGCCGAGCCCCGCCAGCTGCCGAGGCGGGGGCGCAAGCGGGGGCTGCGCGCAGGCTGCCTGCAGGGCTGGTGAGAGATCTCGCCGAGGCTGCTGTTGCCTACGCCTGCAATGAAGTCATGTCTGCGAGGCTGCAGGTAGCGGCTGCTGTGGTTTCCTAATGACATTTGTTTGGCATGGCTGGGGACCAGAGCCAGGAGGGGGTGCTGGGAGCCTCAGCACGGGCACCAAGGGTGCTGGGAAGCGGGCACTGGGCTCTAAGCACCTCTTAGGACCAAGCCTAAGGTGGGACGTGGTGAGAAATGTTCTCCAGTCTGAACGTCCTGTTTTAAAAGGGTGGATGGCAGCTCAGGCTCCCACTGAGATACTGAAGGTCTGAGTCCCTCTTCCAAACCCCTGCAGTTGGCAGTGGTTCCTGTTTCTAGCTGGAGCTCGCTATCCCTTGAAAGCACAAAGTTACAAAACCATAAATGATTACAATTTGGGCACCTGCCGTGCTTTGGAAGTGCCTGGTGCAATCCCTCCCTGTCCAAGCCGCACTACGATTCCTGTTCTTGTTTCTGGAAAGGAGAAGCCTTGAAACGTGCAGGGCTTGCACTGGCCTTTGCTGCCAACGCTTTCATCGTGGTTTTAAGTGGCATAAAGAAGGCAAATACTTGTCATTGCAACACGCAGGGCTGGGATCTTGCTTAACATAAAGCATGCTCTTTCTTCACCCCACCTGAGGCAGTGAGAGCAGCATGATAGGGCTGGGCAGCAGGTACCAGAGGAACAGGCTGGGGCTAGGATGCTTTTCCAAAGACCTCCCCAGAAGCTTTTCTAATCCTAATTAGGAGATAAAGCAACCTGAGACAGGCAGGAGAGAGCCACCACACTGTGCTACTGTCCTCCGACTCCTGCGGTTCAGGGTGTCGTTGCTGCTTCACCCCAAGCTCCAAACCAGCACAGCTGGAGATGCTGCAGTGAAGTTTGCTGAGCCAGGACAAAGGAGCCCCAGGAGGTGCACAGCACCCATTGTGGCCATGGTGAGACCTCGCTCAGGCACCTCAGAGGGAGCTTTACAGTTGATCCCTGTATGCACTGCCCCTGTGTTTCGCATTTCCCATCCCTGGGCTCTGTGCTGGACATCTGCGTGCTCCTCCCAGCGCTGGGGAAGGCTGGCACCAGAGACCAGCAACAAAGGATTAAAGGCCCAGCTGTCCTCAACCCTGCTTCTTCAGCAGCCCCACTCTGCCACCACATGACTGCGGCTGTTTGAAGTCCAAACAGGCAGCAGAGCAGGTGGGTTTTTAAAAAACACTTTTGCTACGAGCCCCGACACAGGGGATGGAAACCAGAGAAGCCTTTTTACAGGGAGATGCTGAGCACCCCCAGCTTTCCCAGTGCTTCCAGGTAAGGAGGGCTCACAGCACTGCACAAACGAATGAAATTCTCTGCCACTTGAGGCTCCGTGTGCCTCCTGGCCTGCACCAGGCGACTCAGCTTTGTTTTGTTTCACAGGAGCCCTGAAGGATTCACTGGAAGAGTCTTGGAGAATGTGGTAGATACAGCCAGAACAGCTTCAAGCAAGGACACTTGACTACAAGCATACCATAAATGCTCTTTATTTAAACACAACGTCAGTCAATAGAACCTGCAATAAATACTCAAACTTTTGAACATACATGTCCTCATCTATGTATCTAGCCAGCACAAAACACCTTTACATTTCCTTGTTTAGATACAGATCTATATATCACTGTATATAGAGATATATACACACACACACATACATATATCAAAATATATATGCGCTTGTGCAAAAGTAACCTTACCAAGGACAGTAAACAAGTAAATATTTCCCAATCCGCTCTCAATGGCAATATTGCAGTGAAGTTCAGTTGTATGCTCCTGCCATTGGGAGAGTGAGAAAACAGGAGAAAAACTGAAATTGCATGCATGGAGAAGCAGCAAATCCATTTTATCATGATCAACAATGCTGATCAACAACATTTGTAAGGGCTCGATGCCCCCTGAAATACCAGGCTTGATTCAGCACCCTTACTGACAGCAACCCCAGCAGATACCCACTGCCAAATCCAGGTGAATCAGGGTTGTGTCGAGCTCTTACAAATAGATCCCATGACACTCACCAGGAGAGATAACCTCCTCCCAAGCTCTGTGTAAACTTGTTTCCAGCATGCACAGCTCTGTCTAGACCCGGGCTGTGTTACCATGACCCTAGCCGAGCTGGCTGTACTTTGTTCGGTGGCAGGCAAACAGCCTCAGCACTGCAGCTGAGGGTGCAAGGGGCAGCAGTTGTGCCCCAGGGTCTGCCTGTACCACCAGCTGCAGCTCAGACCCTAAGGAACGGCTGTAGAGCATCTCTCAAGAGGCAGAGATGGGCAAAATATTCACTGCCCTGCTCTGTAGTATCATGAAAAGCACCTACAGGTTCGCTGGGTGCCCCTGCAGCTGGTGACAGAGGAGGAATGTCAGTGATAAGAGGGTGCAGCTACCCCGGCTGCCAAACGGGGATGTGTGTTCACTGCAAAGTGTTCTCTTTGCCCCCAAAAGAAAGGTTAGGTCTAATGCTCGCTTTCAAAGAGCTCCGATAGAAGGCTAACCGGGGGAAGAAGTGCTCAGCCTGCTGGGCTCAGCTCTCTGAAAGAGCCAAGCTCTCACACTTAAAGAGACTTTGTTGACAGGAAGATGCCCAACAGTGGCTGTAGTCCTATTCCTGGACCCGGGAAGCCAAGCACAAGTGCAAAAACAGTGATGAAAGGAACCTTAATCCTTGCAAAACACTGGTCTCGGGGAGCCAGGGGTCACACCACCTCTCTGCCGAGCAAAACATCCAAGGCCAGGGTGGTTTTTCAAAACAGCCCTTGCTCATCTAAACATGAAGCACCACCCTTGGATACTATGTACACTGCAAACATGAAGTGCAGGCACACAGCTCTGACAAGTTAGCAATAGACGTGGGTCAGCCGAAGTACGAGGTGCTTCCCCAGGGCTGGATGCTTCTGCAGATGGCTGGGGAAGGGGCAGCCCCCCTGGCTCCCCCTTCCCACCCTCCCTGTCCCAGGACACAGCCAGGCTGCTCGGGAAACCTTTGCTTGCCTGCTGCTTTTACAGGAATGGCACTTTCTATTTGCTGACAGAGAGCAGAGAAGGGAACGTGGAAGGCAGGACATCCTCCCCCCTGCCAGAGGAATGAACATGCTCATAAACTCATCTCCTTGGGAAGTGGATTCATCATACCAGTTAACGCAAACACGCAGAGGCAGGGGACCGGCAAAGGGAGGGGGGAAAGCCTTTCCCTTAGCCAGTGCGGGTGATTTGGGCTCCTGGCAGCTGAGTATTGTAATATCAGAAGGGCAAGAGATGCTGGGAGAGAGACTGCAGCCTGCTGTTTACTCCTAGCCAGCCCTGTTAATGCCCTCCCCCCTACAGCAAAAACATGTCCCTTATAGTAAATAAATACATAAATAAGCCCTTTGAAAAGCACAGCGACCGTGACGTGGCAGGGCTGAAGAGCACGGCGTGTGCCTGCTCGCACACCCACTCTGGAAGAGCGGGGCTCTCCTTTCTGCACTACTAAGCCCTGGCCTATTTTCAAGCATTTGGGAGGATTTGGTAACTTAAGTCTCTTCCCTCCCTCCCTGCCGTACCCACTGCCTGGGCAGTGCCCTCAGGCAGGGCTCCCATGCTTTTCTTGACCAGAGGAGAAGCCCACACGGTCCGGACCTGACTTCACGGGCTCCACATGCCCCCCAACACCCCACAGATTTGTAGATGCCACCAGGTGGGGACCTGTGCCCAGCCCATCCCCCCTGTGCTGCTCTCCTTGCACTCTCACAGCTCCCCAGCAGTCAGCAGGTTGTATTTCAAGACCCGGGCTTCCCTGAAAGCAGGAGGTCTCCAGGAATGCTCCCAAGAGGCAAAGGACCGACAGAACTCGCGACACTCTGCCCGCTGTGGTGGACGAAGCCAAGACAACTCCTGATGCGGAAGCTACAGCTGCCAGAGCAGGGCCACCCGCAGCAAGGACAGGATTTTTAACACAAAAGCTGCATTTGTGACACTCGTCTTGAGCAAGACGTTAAAAGCAGTAACAACCTGTCTGACTGCGGCTGAAAGGGTGAACGTACGGCAGTGCAAAGCCCCAGTTTGTGGAGCCCGCCTGTGCTCTGCACCACCGTGGCAGTGGTGTAAGGTACAAACCAGCAGCACCCAAGGCAGCCTGGTCAGTTTGCAATTACAATCGGGTATTTCATCACAGTGACTGTCCTCTAATTAAGTCACTGCTGTGTTTTATCAGATGTACTTAACCTGAGTCAACCCTCTGCTAGTGCAAATCCCAAGTACCCTAAAATCACTGTAAGTGGTTAGTGTCCTGACTTAAATGTTCCATTTTTGAATGCCTAGCATACATCTATAAAATTCTTTTTATTACAAAATATTTTAATAGGCAAAAGGATTCCTTTATATAGCTTATCTTTTCAACCCTGGAACAGGAAAGGTTTGTCATGTTTGGCTTTATTGGTGCCACAATATTTTGTCCTCAAGTATTTCTCTTTTGGCCCCCGCTGCCTCCAGAACTGAGCAGTTTGTATTGTACCCGTTTCGCTAGTGCTGCCTTAGAGGAACAAAATCAGTTCTTCAACACTCAGACTGCATTGCAAGCCTGACGTTTCCTAACACTGCAACTGAGCACTGCAACACAGAGATCAACAGACAAACGTCCCCTGTCCCTTCCACCTCTGTGCGCTGGACACTGCACGGGTTCTGCAGCTAGCCATTGCTCATCTCTCAGCTGTGGCATACAGCACCATCTGAACTGTGAATATAACCAGCCAGGCAAGCAGAGTAATTATTTGGACAATAAAATCCTGGTCCACAACACATGCTATTGAAATGCAAACAGTAATTAATAATGGTAAAAATACGCAGAGCCACTGAGATGCGGGCACCGGATCTCTCCCGGCCCTGCCTTGGCACAGGACCCCCTCCCGCTGCGCTCCTGCTACAGCCTGCATTCCCCCGGATTAACGACAGGAGAAATCGATCGTGACAATCAAGAGGTTAATTTTCACTTCCCCCAGAGTGCTACATGATAATCATGACCTGCAATGAGCTGAAGTGCACCTCTAACCCACGCGGGGCACCTACTCTGGACCCCGCAGCGCAGGTCCCTTCCTTTCAGTCCTGGTACAGCAGGAAATCAGCAGCACCTGACCCCACACAGCCTGTTAATGTGTCCTGTTAATGTGTATCTGAGGAGCAAATGTTTTTGCAGACCAGGGACCACCTCCTCCCTGTGGTCACACGCCGTACTGTGCCATCATACCCCTTGTTTGCTCAGGTGGCTCACACTGTGATCTCAAAGCTGAATGCAAAGGAGTTGGGGTGCGCTGGGGCACTGCTGACGGCCCCACCAAGGAGGGCACGGGAGCAGGCACGGCATCAATGCTGGCAGCAAGAGAGCGGAGGGATGAGCTCTCTTGGGCACATGCCCTGCCTCTGTCTACTGCGAGCTGGAAAGGCTGCAACGGAGCTGAGCCAGCACCCATCACAGCACCAGAAAAGGATTGGGCTGTTACAGCTCTTTGTCCTCCCCAGCACCCTTTCCAAGCAGGATCAGGGCTGCTTTGGGAAAGACAGAAGGGAACACTGGGAGTTCCTCCTCACCTTCCCCACAAAAGCCAGGTGGGGCTTTACCATGAGGAGTGCTGAGGGCTCACGGATGAGCCTGCTGCTGCCCTGCACCTTGCAGCACCAGCACCTCTCCTGCCCCACACCACCCCTACAGGGGTGATTCCCCTGCAGTGCCCCCTGGGGCTGCCTGCTTGGGTGCCAGTGCTTGGGACAAGTCCAGAGCTGCAAAGGGAGCCACGGTCACAGGGGGACTGCAGAGGTGGGCAGGCAGAAATCCCACTCCCTCCCTGACCAACCCAGGCCAGCGCAAGTTGCTTCCTTGCAGCGCTGCCCCCCTTCAGCAGCAGCACAAGCAAAACCCCCGGAGCTCGGGGCAGGTGCCTGGAACTGCATGGGGAGAAGAGCCCCCATGCATGCAGTGCCCGGGCATCCCTCCCACGGGATAACACAGAGCACCGATTTGTTTCTCCTCCATCTCCCCCAAGTATTTCTGAAGACACCACACTTCTTCATTCTCCTCGAGTCCCCCCTCTCAAACTGCAGCTGAGGGTGAAGGCAAGGGGGGGAGCCCCATTTTCCCAGCCCTGTTGCTGCTCTCCTCCAGTCTGGGACTGTCTCAGAAGAAGCCCTCAGCAGCACAGCCCAGCACAGCCCCCATCCTGTCCCGTCCCACAGCCTGCACCTGCCCGCTCGTGTCTGCGTGCCCCTGACAGCTCTGTGCGCCCGCCGCCAAGTTTTGCGACCCGGGAACAAAATGCAAAGCCTGCCGCAAGGGGGAAAAAAACCCTTAACAAACAAACAAACCTAAAGCCATCCCGCGGCCAGAGATGTGCTTCCAGTCTGTCAGTCCTCTGCAACAAAGTAAGGAAGCCCTCCTCCCTGCCCACCTCCTCGGGCTCTCTGTCACTTGAGACCTGAAGTTAAACGAACCGGGCAGTTAAAAGCTTTGGCTGGAATCTCAACAAAAGGACGGTCTGTGACTGTGACAGCATCTCACCCAGCTTCCCGGTACCACATTCCTGAGCCCCACAGTCACAGTCCCACATTCTGGGCAGAGAGTCCATTTATTTCCACCATTATTTCAGCAGAAACTCCTACAGCACTTGGCAGAAGACTCATTCGTTGTTACTGGGAGTTGTTTAAATTGTCCCACCAACAGTAATAGCTGCGGGTCAGGCACAGCTGACCGAGTTACACTCAGCCCCGGTCCTAAGCATCCCTTCTGTGGGGAATTAGGCACAGGGTGCCCTCTCTGCTGGGCAGCGCTGGGAGCACAGGGCTCCTCCGGCAGCCGCCCAGCCGCTCACACTCCGGCCATGAGGTAGTTCAACACCAGACACTGTCAGGAAGTTCCTCCTGGGACGAGCTTTCTGCACAGCCTTAAAATACCATACACCCCCCCCTCCGCTCCCCCCGGCTCAAGGGACCTAAGGTCGTGCACCTAAATAGGTAGCCTCTGTGAGCAGCCAGCACGCCCGAGCCTCCCCGGGGCAGCCTCCCACCTGCCTGCAGAAGGTTTGCTGAGTTTTAGGTTTCTTGCAGCCTCTGGGTTTTAGGGGTGCTTTAGAAGAGGATCGATATTATTCTTGGGGGTTTTGTTTTTCCTTACAGAGAGAAAGGCTCATCTTTATAGCCAGTGTGCCACGCCAGAGCCCATCGCGTCTAGCTACCCACTAGGCACAGTACCTTTGCAGTGCAAAAAGCCCTCGGGGTTAGGGAAGGAGCCCTCTTCGCAGAGCAGCTCGCAGGTTTTATCCGATGCCAGGGGATAGCCGTTGTCCTCCTCGTTGTAGTCGCTCCTGCCGTTGCTGTTTGAGTAGCCATTGGCATACATCTTCAGGGCAGACCTGCGGAGGCACAGGAGCTCCTGGAAGGCATACCTGAAGTCCGGGCTCCGGCAGTAGATCAAAGGGTTGAAGGCAGAGTTGACATAGCCCAGCCAGTTCAAGAGGATGTACACGTACTTGGGTATGATGTCATCCTGGATGACGTGCACGATGTTGACGATGAAGAAGGGCAGCCAGCACAGCGTGAAGGTGCCCATGATGATGCCCAGGGTCTTCAGGGCTTTGTGCTCCTTCAAGAAGAACTTGGAGGAACGGCGGTGCCCAGCTCGCCCGTTCTGGTCCTGCTCCTTGTTCTGGGTGTGAAACCTGCCCTCGCTCTTGTCTATCTTCTGCAGCTGCTTCTTGGCCACCTGGAAGACCCTGGCGTACACAAACACCATGACCACGAGTGGCAGGTAGAAGGAGATGATGGAAGAAGCAATAGCATAGGCTTGGTTAGTGAAGAAGTCACAGCATGTGTCCTTCTCATAGCAGAGGATTGCCTCGTCACGGTCTGCCCGGTACCAGTGCATCTGGATGGGCAGGAAGGAGGTGAGGGCTGAGACCACCCACACCACCAGGATGACCACACGTGCCTTGCTCTTGGTCAGCAGGCTCTGATACTTGAAAGGGGAGGTGATGGCAAAGTACCGGTCCACGGCAATGACGCAGAGGGTCTCAATGCTGGCCGTGACGCAGAGCACATCCAGGGATGTCCAGAACTCGCACCAGAAGTTCCCAAACTTCCACATCTCCATGATGATGTGGCTGGCACCGAAGGGCACCACGGCCAGCCCCATCACCAGGTCAGCGCAGGCCAGCGAGGTGATGAAATAGTTGGTGACAGTCTGCAGGCGCTGAAACCGGGCGATGGCCGTGATCACCAGCACGTTACCAAAGACGATGGCCAACACGATGACCGACATGAGGATCCCCATGCCCACCATCCACACGTCCCGCGACACCGTGGGGTCTGCGGCGCTCTGGTTGGTGCTGCCGTTGCCACCGGGCAGCTCGGTGCCCACCACCCCCATGACCCCCCCCCCCAACAACCCACCCCTCTCCCCGGGCAGGCGGCGGGGGTTTCTCCCTAGGGCTGTGCCGCCGAGGGGCTGCGCATAGGGGACAGCAGGTGCGGGACGGGCTGGGTGCCCGGGTGCGGTGCGGTGCTCGCTGCGCCCCGCTTCGCTGCGCTCTGCTCCCGTCCCGCCGCTCCGCGCCGCGCCCGCCCGACTGCCCCGCGCCCCTCCGGCGCCGCCGAATTTATAGCGGCACCCGCCGTGACATCAGCCCCGCCGCAGCCAATAGCAGCCCGCGCCGCGCCTCCTCGCGCGCACCTCGCGCCCCCCCAGGTCCCCACTCCGGTCCGCCCCCGGCCCCACGCGTGTTCCCCCCCCCCCCCCCCGCCCCGCGCGCGGGCTGCGGGCACCCGGGGGTCCCGCGGGTGGGGCGGCCCCGAGGTGTCCCCTCCGTGTCCTGCGGGTGCTCGCCGCGCCGTGCTGGCCCCGCGCTGCCCCGTGCTGGCCCCACGCCCACGCGTGCTCCTTGCCGCGGGGTGTCCTTGTGCTTCCTGCACCGCATGCGCCCCCACGCGCTCCCAGCCCTGTCCCCGTGCCTGACACCCACGGGTGCCACACTTGGGCGCTCTCTCTCTCAGGGTGTCCCCACAGCCCTTGCTCCACTCGTGTTCCACGCCACCTGGGGGTCCCCACACCCGACCCGTGTGCCCCGTGTGCTCCTCGAGCCGGGCTGTTCTCAGGCCATGCGGCACCAGGAGGATCCCCACGATGCCGGTGCTGGTGCTCTCAAAAACTTTGTCCTCGGCTGGGCACAGGGGTCTGGCCTTCCCGAGAGCCCCCACCCGCCTGGTGACGCTCTGCGCCGGGATGGCACCGGGCTCTCCAGCCCTCCCAGCACCCAGCCCAGCACCACAGCCCTGCAGCCCAGGCAGTCGGGGTCACATCGGAGCGCTGGAGCTGCAGCCTGGCCCCAAAAACCCAGGGCTGGCCAAGGGCATAGGGGCTGTGCAACTGCTGCGCGCTGCGCTCTGCCATGCCGCAGCCAGGCATGTGTTTAACCCCGGCCACCATCACAAGTATTTCCCTCCAAAGCAAACAAATTTGCTAAATAAGGACTAAGGAATCCTGCAAACTTTCTTTCAACCTAACAAGAGATAATGCTGCCACCGGAATTTCATTACTGCACATCGCTCTGCACTGAAATCTCCCACTCTGGTGCTGCTCTCCCGCAGACTCATCCGGCTACCTGCAGGCCCTGGGGGCTTGCGGAGGTGCCGGCGGGGCCCGAGGGCTGTGCTTGGCACAGCTGCTAGCCCCGTGCCACAGAAAGGGGGAAGAGAAAGCGTTGCCTCCACATTTACCCCCTGCTACCAGCTGCGCCAGCAGCGGCTGCAGCTCAGCGCCCTGGCTGCCGCACTGGCTGGGCTGGCAGCAAGGCAGGGAGGACGGCTGCTGCCTCTGTTAGCAATGAAGCAGTTACTGCTGCTGAATCTTGATCGAAACGCGTTGGCCGCCAGGGTCTGAAGGGGTTTCGTGACGCTCCCTCAATGTTTTCCGGAGGACCGCAGCGCTGCGGCGGCGAGCAGCCCTCCCGCAGCCCCGCTAGGTGTCCGTGGCTTCGTGCCGCCTCAGCCCGGGCTATTTATAGAGGGGAGCCGGGTGGGGGAGAGGAAGTTTTGTGGTTTAAGACAGAGGGGCAAACGAGGTGTTGGAATCAGGAAATAAGATGAGAGGCAGTTTCAGCGGCGTGAGCGCTCTGCCTCGGCAGGCATCTGCCTTAACTAGTGGCTTCCCACGCGCCGCTTCTGCGTCTGTAAGCTCCTGAGGTTTTAAAAGTGAAGAGAGGAGAGCAGAGCATCGCAGGCACCTCTTCCCGCTGCAGGCAGGTGCAGGCTTTAGAAAACAGGCATTCGGGGGAGCCGAGTGCGCAGGGGGAACACTAATGACTGCAGCTAATTACCAGGAGTTTCCACTGCCCGCTACTGAGATAAACAGGGCTGCACATTCACGCAGGAGGTACAACTGTAACCAGCTGCTGTACGCCTGTAGCTCTCCTTTGGCTTTCACAGGCTTTGCAGCAGGGTGAGGGTGAGGTCTGCACACAAATTCAGGCTGGTTCAGTACCTGCTGGGTGCCCTGCCCGCACCCCGCTCCCTGCACGCAGGTCCCCGAGCACCCTCAGGGGCCAGCAGTATGTACCTTGCGGGGGATGCATGGCAAGGAACTGCTGAGAAAGTGGAGGTACAGATCAGAACAGGGAAGGAGAAGTGGGAGGTGTGTGAGCTACATGTCATATATTCAGCTCACTGTTCAACCCTCTTTTTTAAGACCTGAACAGAAAATGCTAGCAAATGATCCAGGTGAGCTTCTGGTGATAACCTGGCAGGTGTGCTGGGCTGTTTCTTGTGGGTTATGCTAACTTCTGGTGATGCTCTAACGCTAAATTAAAACTTCCAGAAAGCATTGGGTTTCCTATCCTAACATATGTGCCAATGCTCAACCTCACAAGAAGCATTGAGTTTTGAAAGGAGGAGAAGCAGGTTTGGGAACTTCGTACAAAATACACTAACTCTAAGTCAAAGCTCAATTCCGTGCTTCATAACACATGCGTAACATCAGAGGCGTCTGTATGTCCTGCACATCCCTGGTAACAGTCCTACATCCTCTCCCAGAGCCTGCCTCAGCTCTCAGAAAATTTCTGTGGCCCAGGATGCAGAAATCAGCAAGCCCAGCTTATATGTCAGTATTTTGTCTTTGTTGTGCTATATTCAGAGAGGCCTGAACCTCTTGTGGTTAATGGGGTGTGGTAGAGGAAGCACAGAAAGGCTGAATTTTCTTCCTCAATTCGGCAGCTCTCTGCTTGCTTTGACGATCTTTGCTCACTTGTGAGGTGTGTTGGGCTGGCCCCATGGCATGAGCTGATTCCAACCCCTGGCTATGTGGCCGTGACCCACACCAAGTGGAATAGTGAGCACGGGTTCAAAATAGAGGCAGGATTTTGCCCCACATAATAAATAAATAAATAAATAAGTAAGTAAAATTCAACACCCAAAGTCTGAGTTGCTTTTGTGGCTTGCCTGCCTTTATTTGTGCTTTTGAGTAGTTGTTACCTTTCCAGCATGTTCAAGGCTTCCTATTCAAACAGAAATAACACCAAACCTCAGAACAGAGGTCAAGAGGAGAAGTAAGTTTGCATTTCTTACACTGCCTAAAGTGCTGGGGCTCTGCCCACAACAAAATGTCTCCTCCTGGGCATCTTGGGCTTGCAGGGTGTCAAAGCCAGGCACGCCTCATTTATTTCGTGCAGCACAGCTCCCCCACTGGCCCCGCTGCTCTGCCATCAGGCCAATCTTTTCTCTTTTTATAATTGGATGTGTGCTCCCTCCTTGCTGGGTGACATTTGAAGAACGGCCTGTGGGATCAATGAGAACGGCAGGATTGGTAGAAAGAGGTAATCACTTTTATTAGCCCAACTGATATAAATTGGAAAAAACAGCCAGGCTTTGGGGTGTGCGAGACCTTCTTCGGGACTGTGACTAGCTGGGATGCTGCCCTCACCCCTCATTCCCAGATGCTTATCACAGGCAGGAATGCAGGAAGCACCCTGACAGAAAGCAGCTGGCCAGAGCAGGCCCTGGGCTTGCAAAACCACCAAAAGCAGCATGCAAATAGCCCCGAGGTGTTCCTCCTCGTGTGGCTGCTGGTTACCACCAGCTCTGCCGCCGGTACCTGCGGCTGGAGCCACCCGTGCCCAGCAGCACGGAGCAGCCAGGGGAAGACTTGGCTGTGCCTGCTGGAGGGGCTCGCTCTGCTCTTCCCGATTTTCTGCTGCATTTGTTCACACGTGTCTGGCTTTGGGTCTCCAGGGGCTTTTGGCTTCCTAATTCTGCTTCAGACACAGTGGCTTGGCAGGAGTCAGGGAGCTTTCGGCAGGTTGGCTGTGGTGGCATCCGTGTGCTCCCGAGTTCCCTTCCTCTCCTGCTCTTCAGTCCATGAGGGGGAGCCACCTCTGATTCCCAGCTCCTGGTTACTCTCCTTTCTGTTAGTTTGGAACAGCAGTGTGATTAGAAATGAGGGTTTGAGCGGTAAAGTGATTTTTTTGTTTGCTTGTTTCTCTCTCAGGGCTCCCTGCAGGGGCTGGTGGGAGCCAGGGGCAGCTCCTTGCTCGGTGAGCAGTGAGGAGAAGCACAGGGCTGCCTTTTGGGAAAAATTCCTGCTTCTTTTCCCTGGGGAAGATGCTGCCACCCCCACGGTACCCAGACGCCCAGCCCTGGCACCCACCAAGGGCCGTGTCCACCCCAAATTGTGGAAGGAGGCAGCAGAGAGGCTCTCGTCCGCGTTGGGGTCTGCAGGATGGCATGAGGCACCCGAGAGCTCTGCCCTCCTGCTCTGACCCAGGAGCATCTCTCACGCTGCCACAGGTGCCATTTCTGTCAGGGAGTGCCAGTCCCCACATCCTCCTTGTGAAAGTGCTGTGGGGCTGGGAAGGGGCACTGCAGGACCCCCTGGGCTGCTCCGCGCATCTCCCAGGGCGTCGGGATGTCACGGCTGCCAACCTCTGCAGCCCTGGCATTTGCAGGGAGATAGTTATTGCCCTTTTTTTAGACTAGACTAAATAAAAAAGAAACTGCTGCATATTAGCAATGACCCCAGTGAAAACGGAGGTGCTTAATTTGGAACGTGACACCGCTGGAACAGCTGAGCACCAGCAATTCATCATCTCTGGGCCAAACACCAACCTGTTTGTCTGTACAGCAGTACTGGTGGTGGATACAGGCTACGGAATGGCACAACGTGAGGGCAGCGGACGAAACAGAAGAGACCACTGGAATAATAGTTAGAGATAAAAAAATGTTATCAAGACTTTTTTTTTTTCTTCTCATGATTGCTCCCCATCAATGGGGGTCAACAGTGACCCTCAAGTGAGTCTTGGTCCTGGGGATAATGGTCCCTGCTTGAAATAGGGCCAGGGCTTCACCTCTTATTCCTAATTTTAGAAGCCTACTTCATGAGCTTTTAGGAAAGGGAACTCTGTGTGCCGGAATATGTGCCCAGTTCTACCGAGTCCAAGAGGAAATTTGTTTTTTCCTGAGAGCTTTCTTATCAAATCTGCTGCAAATGAAAACCAAAACAGCCTGTGTGGCTGCTGGTCAGAGCAAGCTTTCCCTCAGCATTCAGGGATGGTTCAGAGGTGGCTTTGGGATTCCAGCACCAACGTACTGCTGTGGGCGGCACAGCCTCAGTGACTGCTGTGTGCACGCTCTTCATCTGGGGACCAAGGGAGGGATTTTCACTTAATTTAATCACCTCTCCCACCGTGAGCGAGGCTGTGGCTTGGTCTGGAGGCAGGTACACCGGGGTGTGCTGGGGCTGAGCTGGCAGCTGGTGGGCAGAAATGGCTGGGAACTAGGATGGGCACAGGCAGGGGATAAGTGGTTCCGGAGCTGAAGTGTCAGTACGGAGAAGGAAAAGTGGCAGTGCTTGACATTTGGTTCCTCCATCACATAGACATTTTCAGTAAATGGACCCTTAACTTTATGTTTCCATGCAGTGAGGCAAAACTAATTCATCCATGCTTCTGAAGAGGATATCCACTAATGTCTTTGCCAGGTCTTTTGGAGCAAACTTCACAAAGTAATGACAAAAAAGTTTGTTTTTCTCTGTGGCTACACCACCTATGGTCCCAATGTTTCCCTAAGCACCTTGCTGGAAGAAGAAAATCACAATTCAGAAGTGGTTTAGGATAAGCCCAGTCTTGTCTCTTCTTTTGTTA
This sequence comes from Cygnus atratus, assembly GCF_013377495.2. Lineage (NCBI taxonomy): Eukaryota > Metazoa > Chordata > Aves > Anseriformes > Anatidae > Cygnus > Cygnus atratus. Next base: position 11,041,514 of record NC_066375.1, on the reverse strand, counting down.
TGCCTCAGTCTTACTGCAGCTATCAGTTTTCCTTCTTTATACAAGGCCGTGACATTTGCAATGGGAATTGTCATGGAGTTCTTGCTTTTGATGTGGGGGAGAATCCATATCCTGAAAGAAAGGCAGTAGTTGTGTTATGAGAGCTGTGGGGATGGGAAGGTCCTTCGGAAGTGAGTGTGTTTGATTGAAAACATCTCCAGAACACACCAAGATACTTCTTTTGCTAGTCACCAACAAATTTGCCTAACTGGAGACCACGTCTAGCAGCAAAAAGTCTGGTAGGCAGTAAGGTACCAAGATGATGGGTACAGCAGAGGAACCTAGGCAGAATCCAAGTCTCCACAGCTTGCGCATCGCTTGCCCCTTCTCCTCAGCCTGCTCGTGACATGTGATGTGAACCATGTTTAATTTGTCCCCTAGCTCTGGGAGGAATTTGCGGCACATTCCCAGCTCATATTGCATACCCCACCTAGTGTCCTCATGTTTTTCTGCCTATTAATGATTTCAGGCTGAATTCAGAGCAGCACATGAAAGCAAAAGGCACCATGTCTCATGACCACCTGGCCTCTTTACCCACCCCAGCCCATGCTGGAATGTCAGAACAGACAGCGTGTCTAACTCCTCAAACAATGCAAGCAATCGCTTTTAGATGGGCCATTGTGTGTGGCATTCATCTAGGAGATGGTATCTGTGAATGGTGTTTTGTGTCCTTAGTGTATTTTAATAGCACGTGAGATTACATCTCTGGCTAGTGTTTTTATTTGCTATAGTATGGTAATTGTATGACTTTAATCTGTGTTTTTTTTTTTTTTTTTTTTCCTTAATGTAGCTAGCCCTGAGGGAAATGGTGTAAATCTGTCTCTTACTAAAATTAGTCCTGGCAAACTCAATTTTGCCCCTTCCGCCAGCTCTGAGCGGAACAGTCAAGAAAAAAAGGGTTGTGAGTCTGGCCAGCTAAACAAGCAAGCCTGGGCTTTTTCTCCTACTCTTGCTGTTAACTGAGGCTCCTCTCTGATGGAGACACACGCTCCAAGTTTTGAGAACCTTGCAACCTCCAGAATTCCCCCCTGTTCCCCAGAGACCAGGCACGCTCTCCCTCCGTTCTCCAGGAGCGCCACCAAAGTCTCAGCTTTTTGCACCAAAAAAAGGTTGTGCATGATACTTGGGGGCTTTTGTGGTCGCAGCCCTGGGGGTGCTGCTGCAGTGCTGGCCCAGCCCTGGCAGTCAGCACAAAAGCACCGTAAGTCTCCTGTCCCCCAGGACAGTTTTAGAAACTTTTTTTTTTTCCCCAGAAAACCTCTCTGAATTCCACCTCACAGCTGTGCTGCTCCCCAGGGCACGGCAGAAGGCCAGGGCAGGTAAATTGCGAATCATGATGAAGATCTCAATGCATGAATCAAGCCTAACACAGGCTGGCTCCTTGCCTTCTCCCAGAATAACAGAAATGAAGGCAGTGTTCCTGATGTGCCTGTAAATATTTCTGCAGTGAATCGGGCCCAGCCCAGCCATTGATTCCCCACTTCAAAGGTCAAAGTCATTTGGTTTCATAATCCCTTGTGTAAGCTTCTGATGGGAGTGGAGAGCAGGGAGAGGAGTTCCAGAGACCTCGAGGGGCAGGTGGTACGATGCAGGAGATGCTGCGGTCCCAAAATGCAGAGCTATATGTCCACGTAGGTCTGGCATGAGCACTAGAGAGGGGAGAAGGCAGAAATGCCATTGAGGGAGCTCTTGGTGGGCAGTGGTCCTCTCTCCAGGCCACCATGGTTTCATCCCAGGAGCTTCTAGCAGCCCAGCTTCTCTGCTGAGGTTCTCACCACCCTGAAGTCCACCCTGAGCTCTTCTCCCTGCCACTGCCAGGTCCCCCTGGGTCAGGGTTTGGGAGGCTACCCATGATAGGTGATGGAGGCAAAGGCTTCCTTTCAACAGTAATTCATTCCTTTCAACGGTTTCCTTAACAACTTTCCAAAAAGACCCTCTGAAATTAAAAGATTCTGGGTAATTTTACAGGCAAAGCAGAGGTGTGGAGGAGACCTGGAGCTTCCACGTCTGATGTCAGCTGCACCAGCTACAGCTGTCCTCAGCAGCATATCCCAGACACAGACGCTTTTCATCCAGAAAAAAACCATGTCCCTTTCCAGATTTAGAGCTTTAGGGTGACTGTGGCTGATAGATGCTGATAAGAAGGAAACATATTAGAGGAAGGTATGCGTTCCCTTCCCTTGTAAATCTCAGTTCATTCCTCTTGCATTAGTTAAGGCAGCTGCCGAGTTTGAGTGGGTGCAGTTTTGAAAGGGAAAATCCTGCTTGAAGTCCAAAATAAATAACAGTGAATATAGCCATGCGAAAAGTAATTATGAAGATTTAAATAAAATAAAATAAACCAGCACCCTTACCTTTTACCTGCTAGCAACTGACCTCAGCAGATGCGTTTCCCAGCCGGGTGGGTGAGGATGGAGAACTGAAGCAGGTAAAGCAGCCCGAAGCATCCAGGGTGGCCGCTTTTTTCTGGCTCCTGCCAAGCACAACAGCCTTCCCCCCAGACCAAGCATGGGACCAGGAGGTCGTGGCTCCTGGCTCCATCCCTCACTTTGCCAGCCAAGTCCCCAAACCTTTCTTTTCGCCCAAGAATTTGAGGCTCATTAACTAAACAACCCACACAGTCTGTGTTATTATTATCATTGCGAGTGAGGTCAGCAGCTTTTGTGGGAGACGAAGGAGACCCTGGTTCACAGGAGCTTCGCTGTGGGCAGAGGAACAGGGGCGTCTGGTGCAGCCCTGTGAGACCCAGCTCCTGGCCAGCCAGGGAGAGGCTCTGGGCAGGGCTCCGGGCAGCTCCCATACCTTGCAGGGCTGAGCCTGCTTTGTAAATCTGCTTGCATCTTCTCTGACAGCCTCCGTAGCTTTTTTTTTTATTATTATTTTTTTAATTAAAACTTTCTTGTCTCTTTCATGCTTGGATGCCACTTCTCTGAAGCTAAAATCTGTCAAATAGGAGCCCACGTCAGGAAGCCTGTGCCTTGTATTGCACCCCAAAAATGCAAACAGGAGGCAGACGTGCAGCTGAGCACGGGCTCCCAAGCCCTTCTGCTGTGTCCTTCACTAGTCAGTGCCATCTCATCCATGTCCACTTCTCAGGCCAATGTCCTGCTCTTTATCAGGACTATGGCAGAGTCCTGCTGGGATCTGGATTTCTTTAAATGCGGGCATTTTCCTGGAGCATGCTTTCAAATTGTACTTTCCATTGACGTCCTTAGATTAGACCCACAAATATAAGGCTACCTTGTGACCTCCAACAACCTTCAGACAATTTTCACTCCACAGGCACAGCCTTCTGTATCCTGTAAAAGCAAAATCTTTATTTTATTCACCTGTCTTACGCTGACGTATTTATTGAGCAAAACCCAAAAGTACATAGTGGCTGTTTAGCATCCGCCTTATTCCTATGTGAAAAACAAGCTCATTGCTTGGCTACTCGTTATGTAAATACCAATTAAAATTAAACAGCCCAACCCTTTAAGAAAAGAGGCAGCCGAGCAGCGAGGCTGGGCCACGCGGTGTGTATGGGGGAGGCTGGGGCAGGTCGGTGTGGATGAACCTTGAGAATCCCCATGGGGCTCAGGGACTCAACACAGCTCCTGTGCCCAGCACGAGGAAGGGCAACCACAAGGACAAGGAGCAGAGTATTTCAGACAGAAGACTCCTGTCTGCCAGCCGTCATACCCAGCGCTGGGAAAGGGCATAGGACAGGAACTTCATTAGGAGCCCTTCACCAGCAGCAGGGGAAACACCTCATTAGTAGCAGGGCTATCTGATCTGCGCCATGTGCCCGTGATTATCCCCTTGACAAGCAATGTTCCTGCTAATCCCCAGCTTCCTGCTCCGGATGGTGACTTCAGAGCTGGTGTCAGCGCTCAGGCTGGCAGCCAGGGCAGCGCGAGCCCTGCGGTGGGGGCACAGGATGTTCTGGGTGGCCCCGGTGCCATCCGCTGGGCAGCAGGTGAAAGCCTGGCAGGGTTGAAAGCTGCCTTCTGGGCAGCGGCTCCCTGCCTGTTCTGGTCCTCCCTGACCTCCTGCTGATCTTCAGCAAGGCTGGAGAAGGGAGGGCATCTTCATCTTCTCCCAGGAAAGCCCTCTAGACCAGGCAGTGGTCTTGCTTAGAAACCCACCTGCCCTGGAAACGCTGCACAATTAAATGAAAAATCCCTTCCCTCAATAGCCAGGTCTAACAAGGCCAATTGTTTCCTGCCTTTCAGCTCTGCTCCAGCTGCTGTTGGTCTGCAGGCTCCAGGGGCCAGTAAAAACACTCAGGGATTAGCAATGATTTAAAAATCACAGTGGGTCTCTTCCTTCAGTGTCAAATCTGTTCATGCCCCGCAGAGGGCAGAGAACTCTCCAAACCCAGGAGCCTCTCCGCTGACCCCCAGCCTGTAACTGCCCCACAGCAAAGCCAGTGCAGTGGCACTGCGGGGAACAAACCCTAAAAAATGCCCCTGTGTGTCACTGCCCTGTCGTACTGGGGTCCTGCACAGCTCTCAAGTCGCACTGCCTCTCTGCAATGAGCCCCTCTCCTTGGGCAGAGAAATCTGAGAACTCACTGCCACTCCAGCAGCCAAATTTCTGGGACCTGACCACAATGCTGGGACCCCAAGGGACAGTCCTGGAACTCCACCAGGGTTAAGCCCACTTGGGGATTTCTCTGTTTGAGTTTTGGAAGGGATTTCAGCACGGCTTTAAATAAGAGCTCTGCCAAAGAACAGCTTTAGCATTGCAAAAAAAAAATACACAGAGCTCTGCCAGTGTATGTCAGCTGGGACCCACAGCACCATCTCCTCAGCCTGCAAACCAACTCATACAGCCTCCCTTAGTCCTGGCTTCGTCCTCATATCCCAAAAAGTTAGCTTGTGCTCATCTTTTCTAGCAGGACTTCATCCAGAGTTATAGTAACACCTAATTATCTGGATCTGAAAGCAAACACAAAGTTGTTTCCTGATTTTGTGGTGTGCAAAAGTGAGGGAGGTTTCTCCTTGGGATGCAGATACTGCTCTCTAGCAATTGAAAGAAATGACATATTTAATGGGTCCTTCCAAGTTCCCTCGATCCTACTGGTGGAAACACTACTGAATTTGTTATCTGGGTTGTCAGTGGAGCCAGATCAGCTCTTGTTCATCTATAATGGGTCTGTTCATCTCTGGAGCCACCTCTCTCTGCTATTAGTAGATGTGCTATATGGTTATCAGAGTTAAAACCACAGCTCAGATATGGCTAGCCATCTGCGACAGAATGTGTTAATTTGGAATAAGGAATGCAGGAGCCTTACCTCTTATTTACCACTGTGTCCATCGCTGTTTTCTTACTCACACCTATATATATACCCACTGATAAAGCTTGAGGGATTTAACTGGATGCAAATGTTCTTCATCTGGGAATAGGACAAAGCACTTCAGAGAACTGAGCCCTGCCTCAGTCACTTTTGGACCACTCCCCAGCAAATGTTTCTGCTGATAAGGACTCAGCATTGTTAGCTTTGGGTCCTTCACCCCAGGGGGAAGAAGTGAGTGCGTAGCTACTGTGGCAAATCATAAATCACGGGTTTCCTAAAGGCCCATTGGCAGTCAGGCTTCCTCAATGGTTGCAATGTTGCTGCCAGCTCCCCTTTGTGCCGTGGTTCAACAACAGGGTGATTGCTCATTCTGCCCTGGGAAAACAAGTGGAAAAAGGAATCCAGTGGTGACTGCACATCTGAATCACTGATAACTCATTGCTGCTGCTGGCTGACAGCAAAAGGTGCTGAGTCTGTCCTGCTTCTCCCTTTCACCCGGCACAGCAGCTTGTAAAGCCAGGGAGGAGTAAAAGCCCCTGTAGTGCCACAACGACCTGCTCTTGTCAGCTCCTGGCCCAAAGAGCCAGAGGGGATGAGCGGGCAAGGTACTGCCTCTGCAAGGTGCGACACCTTCGTGCACGGGAATCGGGGAGCAAAAACCATCCCCAGGCTCCCAGATGGCCACAGCAAAGCACAGTCCCAGGTCTCTGAGCTCCTCACCCTGCACAGTGCCAACAAACAGGTTCCGAGTCATCATGCTGGTGGCTAGGAGAAAAGTAGGGTGCCTGGAGATGTCTAAGCACTTACTCATGCATTAAAACATGTTTCCAAGCTCTGCCAAAACGGAAGGATTAGGGAGGGATTTATTTATTTATTTAGTTTATCTGCTTTTCAAAGATTGCTTTTATTTGTGGTTTGGCATAGCAATGCTGTAGGTCTTTCAAGGATTGGATCGAGTAGGTCAGTGTCCTTCATAAATATGCAGTCATGAGCTGGGGCTAAGGTCTGGTACAGCAAGGAAAGGACAGAGACAAAAGGGCAGAGAGATGTGAATGTGATGGCTGTTTTGTTCTTGTGCTGAGGCCTCTTCAGCATGGGGCTTGCCTGGACCAGGAGGAAATAAAGATGGATGTTGCTGGTGGAGGCTTCTGTGATTTTGTAGTGGTACTGGACGGATGGGTGATTTCCTGAATTGCTGTTCCTCAGCCTTTTTCCCCAGGAAGAAATGCTCTTTTTTTTCTGTGGTCCCCCATATCTGTTGCTCATCCACCTTCCCACAAGGGACATGTGGTGGGGTGCTGCTCACCCAGTCGCACAGATAGGTTTCGTTTTCAGACTGTGAAGGACAAACACTGATAAAAACATAGGGACAGAAGGACGGGAGAGAGCCACGGGCCAAAAGCTGGTTTCACTTGTCCATATCTTCATGTCTCAGGGCCAGAATGCAAGCGTCTGCCTGCACCAAAGTTAACAAAGCACCACCCTAGTGGTGCTTAGCTTAGCATAGCTGGGAGATACTGATTAAAAGCCCTTTTGCTTTTGCGGAGGTTTAGGATGACAGCAGAGAACCAAACAGAGCAGCTCGCTAGTTTAAAGGCTCTTTATTGGAAGTAATGGGTATTAGAGTAGCTGGGATCTGCACTATAAGGAGAAAAGATTAGGGAAAATGAGGACTCCGTTGAAGGGGTAGCACGAGTTTTGCTAGTGTAGAGCCCCAGTAATTTGATTTGAAGAGGGAAATCAAATGACTGAGGGCGTTAGGCACTGCAGCCGGGGTGGCTGGGCTGGAGCAGCTGCTGTGCGCACTGATGTACCTTTGGTGCTGGGTGAGGAAAGGCTCTGTGCATGGGGACAGCTCACACCTGCTGAGGTGAACTGAAATTGCAAAGCTGTGTCTCTGGTAACAGTGCAGGGAGGAAAGATCTTTCATTGTCCCTGCAGTGCCCCAGCAGACACTTGTCAAATGGGCCAAAGCGGAGGCCACTCCACTGAGTCCCTTCCGATAGGCTTTAGACAATAGGCTATTCAGTATTACAACTGACTTTAAAGAAATACTGCAACTAACTTCAAAACATTCTAGTAGATTATACAAAGGGGGAGAAAAACAACTAAATAGTTGCGGAAGAAATGTTTTCACCCGATTCCAAAATAGGAGCATCTTTTTCTTTAATTTCTGGGGGAGTATCTTCCTCTCTGACTGAAGAATCATTTTCCTCCATACTGTCACAGGCCCCATCATTTGTCTCTGTGAATGCACACAAGCCAGACCAGGAGCACTGTGTACGGAAGAAGTCACACATACAGCACAACACAGACACAAGCCAAGACTTTGGGAGCTCACGGATGACACACTGGGGTTTACCAGGTGTGTTTGGATGGGCTGGAGGGATGTGCGTGTGCCCGAGTGTAATCAGGATGCCACGCTGTGAAAATACAGTTGTGCTTGACTTGTTTTATGAATGATGCTTGTTTGTCTTTCTCCCTAATGCTCTGTGACTGACATGAAATTAAATGCTCTGAAAGTGGGCAGCTGGTGCAGAGCCATCCCAGCAGCGATGTGCCCAAACCGCGGTCCCACGAATCCGGGCACGTGGAAGTGCATGGGGCGGTTGTGGTGATAGCAGGCACAGTTCCTCCGTGCCAGGAACAAGCAGGTCCTCTGCTGTGCCCTCCTCTCAGCCTTGGTCTGATTCTTCTCCAGGGCTCGATGCCAAGGCAAATGCCAGCGGGGGAAATGGTGGCAGGAGAGGAAAGGAGTAGTATGTAACACGAGGCAATTCTTGCAATGTTGACAAGCCAGGATTACCTAATAATTGGGTTAGTTTGTTAGTGCCCAGTCAACACCTGACATTATGAGCCATTCAGGTTTCTGTTTGCCTGTTCCACAGCTCATGTTCTCAGTATGAACTTTGCATCCTTTCCGCCTCAGTAAAGGTTATCCATGTTGGATCCTACTGCAGCTTCTTCTCACATAGCTTCAAAAGATGTCTTTCTAGTTAGGTTCCTAGGGATATTCATAAAATCTTGCATCACAGTGGAGCTCGACCTGGCTCTGCAGTCTTTATAATCCAGAGTTGGATTTGAAAACTCTGAAAATTCTCAGGATGGAGGAATTGAAAATCAACTCATCCTTTCGAATTTCCATACTGTAATTCCATCTTCAAGGGATGGATTGTGCTACAACAGAGGAATGATTAAGACATTAGCTGGCAGCACTCCTAGTAATGAATTGTCTTCATATCTGACCATATAGGGTATTAAAGATCACAGTCTCAAACTGTTTTAGTAAGAAAACAACGTGAAATCTATATTTTGCATCCAGTGAAACTTTGTATTTGCAAGCACTGAAATGAACTTGTGGCTGCGTATTGTACTGACAAATCTCGCCTTGCATTTTAACTTGTTCTTAAAACATTTCAAAATTATAACTTGGAGTAACACCTGGAAACACGAGCTGGATTCTCTTGTTATGGGTAATGAGGACAGCTGTGTATTGCAGAATGCAAGGAAAGCACCTTTCAAATACTTGCCTACTGGTCCCGAAGAGGACAAAGTATGTAACATGAAAGAAAAGTGACCTGGAGTAGGGATGATATCACTTCCCATACACAGCAAGAAAAGCAAAGCTGAATGGGCTTCTAAGTACCAGGAGCAATATTTCATTTTCTGAAAGGTAAGTGCATAAAGATTAGGTACTTCCTACTTCAGACAAACCAGAGAAAAGTTAAAACAGGAGCACTAAGATAAGGTCTATTTTATATGGGAAGAATAGGTTTATTTTCCTTGTAAAAGCAAGATTGAGAAGTGCTGCATTACGGATGCCTGGCAACAATAAGAGCTGATCTCCTCTGTCCAAAGCCTATAAAAAAGGAGACGGAAACAGAAATAAGATTGTTTTCCCCTGTTTCAGTCATACAGTGCACATAAAATAAGTTTTCATAGTATCTATGGAGTTGGAAGTTTGTTCAGCTACGTGAATACTTCCTTGATATCCTTCCTCAAGTGTCCTCAGAGAATATTCTTCCTCCTGAGAGGCGATTTCTTGATTTTTCTTTTTCTTCAGCTGAAGGCTAATTAGAAGAATAACAAAATAAGACTTTGCAACTATCCAGATTTTAAGAAATTAAATTAAAGGGTCAGTTCTGTGTCAAGGAGGGACCCTCCTACATCATATTTGTGCTTTTCCTGACCCAGATTGAGGAGAGGTAAGAGCAGGGATCAGTGGTTAGGAGAGCAGCTGCGACAGGGTTATTAAGACTGAAACCATAGAGGCAAAAAAGGAGCTTCAGCAGGACTTCTCCTCTGTTATCTGGTGGTGACACCTGGGAATACATGACAAATTCCTCCTTGTGCTGAATGCATGTTAGAGAAGATCATCCTTAGTATAGTGCCTGTTATGTCTCCTAGATTTCAAACATTTTACACTGGTCTCGACACGGCTTGAACGTGCAGAAAACCTCAGGGTTTGTACAGTACATTTGGCCAGGACACTGGGCAGCATTAGCCTCATCCCAGAATTTTGTTACAAGTTTCCCATCCTTGTGCAGAAAGTCTGAAGATTCTTTCAAGTTTGTACATGTTGACGTAAACAGAGCCCCTCACTGTGGAAATAAAACTAAAGAGAATTTCTGGCACCATGCAGAATTATGCATAGTTTTACGATGACCTCTCCATAGCAAACACAAAGTTCTATCTCCCTGCTTGGCACCAACTGAAACATTTGGCATGACTTAAAAAGCCCTGAGGACCAAAACACGAGCCACCTCTTAAGGTCCTTGTCCCCACTGCTCCCTGCAGAAGCAAAAAAAAAAAGTATCAGTGCTCTTTTTTAAATGCAGGAGGAGTTGCATTTTGGAAAGGTTAAGTGAGTTGCTCATGGACACACAGGAAATTGGTAACAGAGCCACCAAGCTGCATTTCCTAAATATTCTGTGTGCCCTTAAGGAAACCTTACAGAAGGTTTTATCCTACAGGGGAGCAGGTGATGGGCTGCCCCAGCCAGATGGCCCCGAGCACCTGCTCCAGCCCCCTCCACCCCACGTCAAATCTGCACCTCTTCCAGCTGCAGGGTGCCCTCTTGTCTCAGTTTGTACCCCGTTGTGGAGAAGAAAGAAACCCCTGTCATTTAGCAGCAGGCTGGCAGCAGCTGACCTTTCCATGACAAGCACTATTCCTCAGCAGCGTGCATCAGTTTGCATCAGTTTACATTTATTTCGTTCATCTCCTGTAGGCATCCCAAGTGAAACCGATTGGATTAGACAGGCAGGATCTCTTGGCATCTTGAAGCAATCTGTAAGGAACCAGCAGCACGATAGTCATTAGGCAGCAGTTGCTGCAAACAGCTTCGGGGAATTTGTCTCTGCTAAAGAGCATTCTCATGTCAGAGGGAGGATTGGGAAAGCCTCGGCAAACAGGGTTTTGTTTGTCTTGGAAGAACTTCGGGGAATCACGGGGAGAATTGGAACTCACTGGTGGAAATGAACCCATCCAGCTTTTTACACAAGCCCCTTGGAAGCTGTCACTCTTTCAGCTTCCCTGCATCTCTTCTAACACACACTGTGGAAAAGCGAAGTCATAGCTCCATCTCCACCGCATTTATCACAGCTCACAGCAGTTTTCTTGCTGTAAAAATGATGAAATCCCACCAAAATCAGAGCATGATTTAGGGACAGGAATGCAACTGGAAAGCTTCAGCAAGGTGTTCTGCATATGTACATTGGCTTGTTGAGACAGGTGACACTAAATTGTCTTTAAAAACTCCCTAAAGGTGAATTAGCCGGGTAGCAGACCTTCATATGCTGCTCAGCACATTTCAGACACTGCAGGACACCTGTACCAGGGGCAATGCCTGTGCTCCTGGAACACATGGCACTCAGGGTTGTTCTGATGGGATTCCCAAAGGCTTGCTCAGAGCATGCTCTGGCTCCCCCAGCTTAAGGAGTCAGAAACGTGTGTCAGACCTGGTCTTGAGGAATGAAACATGGAGGAGGAGCTTAAGAAAATTTGGAAAGCTTTGGGGCATGGTGACTTGGAATGTCCTTACCCTGTCCCCTGTATGAGGTCTGTTCCTTCAACCAGTTCCTGGTGGCATGACCTTTCCTATGGAGCCTTTCCCAAAAGGAGCCAAGGCACACAGAAGCACATTTGTACACAGGAAGGAGAGGCAATGCTCCAGCCTTGACTCACACTCAGATGGGCTCCTGGTGACACTGCCCTGGAGAGACCTGCACTCCCAGAGGCAGCAAGGCACTAATGCTGCACTGAGTCTTGGTGCAGCCTCATCAGCTCCTTCACCAGGGTGACTCAAAGGGACCACCAGCAGCCTTTGTAGCTGCTGGACCCAGCAGTGAAGTTCTGCAGCTCGGCACTGTTCCACTTCCAGCAGGAAAAGAGCAAAAGCACTCCACTGAACCCAGCATGCTCTTCAAGGCATTAGCCATTGCATTCATTTTCATTTGATGCTGTCAGAGCAGGACAGTAGGATTTGGCCTTTTGGCAGAGATGTTGCCCACGTTTTATGAGATTGCAGCCTCCTGACATCAGGAATCTGTCATGCAGCGATTTGGTTCCGTGGGGGAACCTCAGATGAGAGTCAATTCATCACCAAGTCCCCTGGCTTATCAACACACTGTCCAGGTGGGAGAACTGGAGCAGGAGAACAGTTCTGAGTGGATTGCTTAAGAGTAGTGTCACTGCCGGGAATAGGACCAGAACACTTTGTTGCCACATTACCACTCGCATGTCTGAAGCAACAGCGAATAATGTACTCTGGAAATGTAGTAAGACATTCTTTCACGTCTTTAAGTGGATACGTGTGTAGATCCTGGAGACCCAATAATGCAGTGATGAAACGGATTTTTTTCTTAATGGGTTGTGCAGTGTCCAGTGGGTTTTGGCATTAAAAGGAGAATGAGCAGAAAGACCATGAAAAAAAAAAAGTGGGGGGGGGGGGGGGAAGGGGATGTTGCTTAGCTATGAAGTAGAACTCAATAATTAAAATCAGAACATGATGTATGTGTGTGTTGGCATTAAATGATACCAGTGTCATGTCAGCATGGGTATGCCATCAGCAGTAGGTAAGCATGCACTCAGGTTTGTATTCATGACCATATCACCTGGGTACATACCCAGAAATGTCACTATTCATACTCCAGCCCAGCCCAAGCCTGCAAATTCTGATAATTTGCTCTGTGATTTCACATGTCAGCCACTATCCACAATATCAGCATCACCAGTATTGCAGCACGCCTGTAAACTGGAGCTCAGACATACAAGTCATCCCACTCTTCTCTCCCCTCTCTCTGTAACACCACTTGCCCAGCTCATGAGCCTTCCAGTCTCTCCATCCATCCATCCATCCATCCATCCATCCATCCATCCATCCATCTCCTTCCACCTGACATTTTCCCTCCTTGTGGTTTTGGCCACACTGCCAGCAGTTTATATTGATCTCTGACTGTCTGTCCATCCCATTGAATTTCTGCGTGTGTTCCCACTACAAAATAATTTTGCACGTAAGCACTCAGCCACCTTTGGCCTGATGAGGCTGAACTACTGTGAACCCAAAAGTATAAGAAGCAGTTCTGGGAAGGGGCAAACCAGTTTTTACTACACGAAGCAGGATGCAGCGCTTCTCGGAGTCTCAAGCCATAAAGCCGTCATCTCCCCTGCCCTGCTCCCACAGCAAGGTACTTGCTTTCCAGGAAGAAGAGGAACAGCGTGCCGTGGCGGGGCAGTCACGTAGGACAGGGACGGGCAGGCCATCTCAGGCTGTGCAGTATGCAAGCATCCACCGAACTGCCCCTTGGGGTGGCCCATTCAGCTACGACCCCGCAGCCTTCCCACAGCACAGGACACCACGGGCTGACCACCAACTTTCCACAGGCATGAGGAGCAGGATAGAGGTCATGCCTGGAGCTCGGTCATTGCAGTGCTGGGTTGGTTTTTTTGCTTCCCTCTGAACTCATTTGGCTTCCCTTTATCTGGAGGCCTCCTGTGGGATTTGCACAGGGGGCTCTCAGCATGCTTCCCAGCTCATTCCTAACCGGACACTTCCCAGTGAAGGGCTTAGGAGAGCACACTGAGAGGTCTCACAGCATTTCTGTCATGATGGAAGCCACCATAATATGGGGACATAATTTCCACTGAGCTGGTTTGGCACCAGCGGAAGTAAATGCTTGGCTGTTGACACACCTGATGGTAAATCCCAGGGTTTTTGTCCTCCCTGCCCTGGGGGCTTTCAGCAAACAAGCAAGCTGTTTCTTCTTCCTGCTCTTCCTGATCCTTCTCCATCCCTCAGGTGAAACTTGCCTGTTCTCAGGGCAGGAATTCAAGAGGGCTGGACAAGTGTGTGGTGGCGAAAACTCTCCTTAAGCTCAGCAAGAGTTGATAAAGTAGTGATAGCAGAAAAGTCATCAGACCTTTGAGCAGTTCCTCACACCCTTCAGGAACAGACCTTTTCCCTTGAAATTCCCTTTGCTTCCCCACCTCCCAGCTGCATGGTCTCCCCTTGTCCTCAGCACATCGCCCAGCCCAAAAGAAAAACCCAGGTTCTGCCTTGTTGAGCAGACTCCCCATGGTATCTCTAAGGGACAAACCGTCTCCTGTGGGAAATTAAACATCTCTTAGGAAACACCAGGAAAGCTGAACTGCTGAGAGCAAAGGTCCAGCCTGACCAGTGTCCTGCCCCCAACTGTGACCAAGTGGGGAGGATCGGGGAGAGATAATAAGCAGCAGAACAAAACTTGCACGAACCCTTCCCTGAGAGGCACTCCCTGTTCTGGCAGGCAGCTGCCGAAGGACTTCCTGAGCCAGGGGTTGCATCCAAATCTCAGACACGAGCAGAGGTGACACTCCAGAAATAACACAGTCCGCAAACTTCACTTGCGATGCAGGATCGCTGTGGAGAACTAGGTGATGATGTTTTCGAAGGAAACAGAGAAATACCTCTCTGGACAGCCCATCAAAGAGGGGGCAGTCAGATTTTTTTGATGACCCCTGTTTAGAAGGAGGAGACACATTTGTGTGTCTTACATGCTATTGTGCACCCATCTCTGCATTTCAGCTTACTTTGGTTTTATTTCATTCAGGCCTGCTGCTGGCAGGTAAATCTGACACGTCACATGTTTTGTGTGTACAGATTTAACAAAGATTCCTTTTTGTCGGACTGGTTATTACTGTTTGTGCGATTAAAAATATCGGGAAGCTATGGCAGAGAACTTTCTCGGAACATAAATAACTAATGCCTGCTGTATTCACCATCAGCCATAACGCACAGTACAGCCAATGCACTGCCTTGGCATAAGTAGCTTTCTCTTGATCCAGGGGCACAAAAGAAAATATAAATGTCATTGCCAAGACCATAACAGAGTAGAAGTTGTATCATGCAACTGTGCAAGCAATTATTTATTGCAGTACGGTGAGGGTCAGTACACACAACAAACCCACCACTTCCCTACTATTGACTGACCTGCTGCCCCTGCTACATATTTCATCAGGCAGTTCCAGAGTCCATCCGTACCAAAGTTCAACCCCATGTGAAGCCTCCATCCCCAAAGACATTGGGAGGTTCGTGTAGCCCTGTAGCTCTAATGTGAAAGGCATGAGGAATGTCAGCACCTCTGTGAGTTTGTAAGCAGCACCATCTTGTTTGCAGTTTCTCAGTGCTGAGTGAGCTGGAAAAAACCTATCACATGCTCTTTGTTCCCAGGGCAGGCTCTTGTTTTTATTAGAACATCTTGGACAGAATCTTGTCTCAGTTACATTGATAAAAATCCGGTTATGCTACTACAGACAACTGAAGTATTTCAGACATATCCTGGTGTGGCTCGGAGCAGAGTGTGTCCCCGTGCTGACAAGGGACTCCTCGGGGAAGTTGATAAACAGCATCTGGAAGCACAGGAATCCACACTTTGGATAAAATATTGCACACAAGTATCAAATGTCAAGCCATTCACATCGCACAGTTAGCAGATGATGACAAGATTAGGTAGACCTTTTCCAGTTCGTGTTTGCATTTATCTTGCTGTTGAAAAGCAGTGTTTTGGCTGGGGAACCATGATAGAAAATGATAGGGGATTCCAAGCTGAAAATAACTGAGGAGCAACATATTCAAGATCTGGCCAGAGCCCAAACTTGGTAAAGTAGGTTCATTGCTGTGACTTTAATTCATTTTTAGAGTGAGAAACAGAGGCGAAGCAGCTGAAGGTTCATGTAGTTTCCAGGCTGGATTGCCGAAGCTCAAAAACTACAGCATGAATACTGCTACCACCACTTTAATCTGTCTTGAGAGAAAACAGATGAAAAAAAAAAAAAAAAAAGAGGAACAGACCACAGCTCAACATAGGCTGCAGTCCTCCCCAGACTTCAGTGCATGGTCAGTGAGGATGAAATATTCAGGAATTAGGGGCCTCCTGCAGCCCATCCTTATCCTGGACGGGAGATTCCCTTTCCAAGTCCTAAGGAACCCTCTCTGTGCTTTATGGGGGATCATGCACAAACTGTACTGAATTTCAGCTGGTGCAAGTGAAGAACTGTCATCTTGCTGAGGACATGATACGCAAACATTGAACTAAAATGTAAAAACACTTGAAGTCAAAAATAGTAGATTGCAAATTTTGCGTTCATTTTTTTTTTTCATGACTGAGTGCCAGCAGATAAGGCCATGTGATTTTGAACAGTTACACACAATTATGATAACAGAGCATCTGGACATACAGTTCAGCCAGCAGTTTCTCTAGTACTGGTGCCCACATGAGACCAGAAAATCAGTCCCTCGATGACTCTAGCGAGGCCTTTCCAGGAACAGTGCTTCCAGTTACAATACTAGGAAGCTTGTGGATGGGAGAAAAAGGAGGGGAGAAGGAATTTGAAATAACTCAGAAGCTTGGTAAGTGGGAAGTGAGGATTTCTCAGGAAAGGCCAAGGCTAGGTCCTTGCAGAGAACAGCTCTGCTCATGGAGGAATATGTGCGGTGCATAAAATTGGGATGCCCCTCTTCTGAATAACTTCTGCTGCTGAAAATGGAAGGCTGATTGATGCAAAACTCCAGTCAAGGTGGTAACTGAAGCAACAGCTTCTTGTAAAGTCCTGTGTCAACAGTGTACAACACCCAGAGAGGGGCAAGCTGGCACAGCCCTACAGGGAGGTCTTCCCCCTCCGGGGAACCACAACAAGGAGCACAGCCCTCACCTCCAGATTGCCTTATGCTGATGAAGCAGCGGGTGCAGTCGTACCTCTATGCCAGTTGGATTTAGGACAAGAGGGAGGACCAGGCCACAACCGGTGGCGTAAGAGCCCTGGTTGGAAGGGATTGTTCTGCGACGTGAGGAGAGAGAGGCAGACTGTCCTGCGCCAAATCACTGGGGCAGCTCCCAGGGGGAAGCTGGAAGAGTTGGCTGGGTTAGGAGAAAAGCCTGTTGAAAGATCTGCTGGGCAGATAACCTACTTCCTGCTGAAGTGTTGTTTTCTCTGCTCTGCAAGAGCGTTTGTGAAGGGCTTTAGGTTTATTCTCATCTATCAAGATGGGATGCGCTACAGATTTCAAGAGGACGGAGAGTTCATGGACACCTAAGCATAACAGCCTGTTATTCATTAAGGACTCAGCTCTTCGGTGAGCTCAGCGTAGCTCTCAGCCACTGTAATAGAAACAATGCCCAGACAGGAGGTGACATGGCAGAGAGACATGAGCAGAAGCACCGAGGTAGGTCAAGAGCTGAGCACTGGTGTTGAGTGCCAAGAATATTTTTAGTGTCCAGAGCACAAGACGTTGAACAGACATCCATCATGTGCCAGTGGCTGGCAATTCACCACAGCCACAGACTCATTTTTGAGTGGACGATCCAAGAAACATGGAAATCTTCCTCAGCAAAGCAGGTGTCAATGTGCACTGTTGTGTGGTTGCTGTGGCTGAGTGAGTAGTATCCTCATACCTGTGTGCAGTCTTCTGATGTCTGGTCTCTGAACCAATGTATTATTAAATGGCTTGGGATTTAGAAATACAAAAGGATCTGTACAAAGTCCAGAGCTTTTTCTCTCTTTTAGATGCTCTGCTTTCTACAAATGTAAATTACTTTCACCTGAAGTCTTTGTTGCTGTCTTACCTGTGCTATTGATTTAATAGAATGCAAAAGGGGATGTCATTGTCACATCCTCACAAGCTCCATCAGGGTTTCTTGCTCCATCAATTTAACATTTCTCATGTGTAACTTGTTATGAGATCTGTGACTCATTTATACTCCAATGGTAAGCCTTTTCTATTCAAAACTTGTTTAAAATTTTACATCACACCATAAATCAGTGACATCAGTAACGATCACCTTAAACTCTGAGATTATAAAACAATTATTTTGCATTATTATTATTCTGCATTAAAAATGTGACTTATAGAAGAAAAGGAGTTTGCAGGACCTGGCAGGAACAACACTGGAAGGTCACAAGAAAGTCCATGTTCACCACTGGGTTAGTGATATTTTTCTGTCCTAGCTGATTAGAAACCTTTAACCTTTCCAAAGAAGTTATGCAGCTACCAAATGAGTCAACAATATCTAATCTGGGAAAAACAGCCAAATGTTAAGTAACGTTAATTGCTGCTTTCTATGACATGTGGTGAACAGAGCAAAGTTCACCAGAACGTGGTGGGAATTATCCCCAGACAGTTTTCAAAGCCCCCTGTATGTGCCTGTGCACATACACACACCTTCCCGAGAGCGACTCTCTTGTCACTGATGCTTTATATCTCCACTTTGGCAATGTTGGGAAATTCATGGTTCTTTGTAAATCAGCTCGCTGTCTGCTTCTCGAGACATTTCTCAGTCAATCTTTACCACTCCTCCAAAGCCACCATAGGAATTCAAACATCCCTAAAACAGTTTTATTCAGCAGACTGGGAGGGAATTTCCATGCAGGGAAACAGTCTGTTTTCTCCTTCCCACATCCATACTTCAAAGCACTACAAGAAATCCTTCAGAAATTGCTCTCAGATAGTTATAGGTCTTAAGAAGGCTCTTCTCTCTCCCTGTCAACATGGTCAGGGGAGCTGTTAAGGGCTAACATTTTCTGCTTTGAAAAAAAAAATAAAGCAAACACAAAACACCATGAGCAGGTGTCATTCCTGGGGACTGTCTCATGTGGAATCGGGATGCTCTCGGAATAGCCATCCTCTGACCGATCTCAACAGCAGCTGGAAATCACAGGGAGGAAACCATGATGAATGCTCTCCGTTAGCAGCCAGCTCCCAGTGCATCTCCACACTGTCCCCTCACCCAGCAGTGGTGCTGCATGGAGCTGGTCCAGTCTCCTTGAACTGTTTTCCTGAGGGCTGAGCTTTTTCCCTCTTTTCTGCAAAAGTTCAGTCCATCTCAAGATGCTGGAGAGAATTCAAGATCAACAAAAACTCCATATTCAGGGAGTTTTAAGCATACCCTTTGTTTGTTACCAGTTCTGTTACTATTTCCCCCCGGAGCTTAGAATTTCACAATACCAAGTTTTTCAGGAGCCCGTTTCTTTTCCTGTTCCTATGGCACAGTTTGCTCACTAGGGCTAGGCAGTACTGCCAGAACTGCCAGGGACATTGAGACAGGAATGTCAGAAGGAGGTCAGCTCCAAAGGGCACTACCAGGGCTAGAAAACACCAAAACACCCCTCCCAGGCAGGCAGTAGCCTTTTGGAGAGGCAATGTAAGATCTCAGGATGACACTGATCACAGGAGTAAATGAATCAGAAAATGAATGATCCTTCTGGTGTGACTAAGCAAGATAAAACAATGATTTGAAGTTTTTTTGCCCTTTTTTTTTTTTTTTTTTCAAGAGAAGGGTTCAGTACATAGGATGGGTTCAAGGCAGAGGCTTGCAGTCAGTGTTTGACATCTTGAGGCTGGCCTTTCCATCACTGTTTCAAGGCACCAAAGGTTTGTATCTGGCTAAGAGTTTGAAGAAATGAAGGATTCCTATGGTGAGTGGAAATTTAACTGGTATTTATAGACATTAACATCACGCTGCTTTACAAACAGCCAGGACAGGACCAAAGGCTCAGGCGGGACCAGCTCCGGAGCTGGTGCAATGCCAGGTCAATGGCGGGTCTGAGCCTCAAGTGTTTGATCCAGCTTTGAATAGCTCAGGAAACTGTATTTCCATTCTTCTCCTGAGCTTGTTCCACAGCCCTGCACAGCAGCTTACAGTTAGGAATTATTTCCTGACACAGAGCTTACACTTTCCTTCAATTAGTCACTCTATTTCTCTTAACTATACCCCTAATGCTCTGCTAATTGCTTTCCTTTTCTTGTTGGTGTGTACACCCTTCTTGTGCCTGCAGACGGTTACAGTGCCCTATTAGTCACGGGTTAATTTGTACTGCTTCCATTTTCCTTCACATGTCAACCGCTTGAGGCCTTCCATTTATTGTGTTTTTCTGGCTTTCTTCTCACCAGAGAAGGCAGGCACGCTGTCTGGCACGGAACAGTTACACCATCTCAAAAGACAGCTGAGCAAAAAATTCCAGCATCTCTGGTCTGAGTTTAAGGGCATTATGCATCTCATGTCAGCTGATTTTTTAATTATTATTATTATTTTTTTCACTTGGGATGCTGCTCTCCATGCTGGCAAAAGGCATGAGAGACTTTGCCACCTCCCTTTCAGCAAAGGAAGCTGGGGGATGTTATTTGCTCGTGAAGTGCCTGAGGGTGAAGAGAAGAGAGCTCCAAAGCTTTAGCACACTCAAATAACTTGGGTGTGCCACCAGATTTTCCTTGGTCTCTCTGGCCCCAGGTCAGGATGTTGCACAACAAAACAGCATCCCCAGCCACCAAGGGATGCGTTGCAAAGGTGCTGGGGGCTGCACCAGGGCAGAAGGGGATGGTTTGTGCTTGCAATGTAAAGACTCAGGCCTGCTTGCCCTCAAGATAAGGCCTGGAGGTGCCCTTATCTCTTGCTGTCCGTTCTGCTGCACACAGCCAGCTTTACCTTGGGTGATGACAGGGTGGGGAGGTGGTGAAGGCTCTGGTGATCTCAAAGAAATCCCTATTGTCTTCAACACATGTGGAGATGCAGCAGTGAAGGATGTCCATAGTTTGGCATCCTCCAGCACTTGGTACATGTGCAGAAAGCCTTGTAGTCCTTTCTGAAAGTGCTCTGTCCACAGGGGCCTAAAAGGTTTCCCTCCTGCACATCATTACACCCAGTGCTTTGCACTTCAAAGGCAGGCTGGAAGGACAGAGCATGCTACCTTAAAGTTCCCAGGTCACAGCCTGTAAGTGACCCATTAGCTGCAGAACCTTCATGTGCTTGATGATGACTATGGGGATGTTAAAATTGAGGCTGTCAGGAAGGGCAAAGCCTGCTGCTGCCTATGACATACCTCTTACTCTGTGTTGTTTTTCCTGAGTAGTGACAGATGAGGGTCACAGCCTGAGACAGGGAAAACCCCTCCTGGACAGGTGAGATATGCTTCTAACCAGGCTGAAAATGACCCAAAGCTCAGGGAGCCTGACATGACCAGGAGCAAACATGGGACAGAAAGACCACAGGAAAAAGTAAAGCGTAGAAGTAAATCACCACTGCAGCCTCGACTCTTCAGTGTAAGAAAAACAGACTGCAGACTTCTCACCTCTCCAGTCTTTCTTTAAATAGCCCAGCTGAAAAATACCTTTCTCCTCTTAATGCTGGTTCTTTGGACAGCAAGCTGTTGCAAGGAAATGTTGGGCATGCCCCTCCAAAAGGCTTGAAAGAAGGCTTCCAGGGCAGCAGGATAAACGATAGCTTTGGCATGCTCGGCTCTGGTCTGTCTTTTCTCCCCCTGTCAGCACAGGCCTGGTGACACCCAGAAGTGGCACTTGCCAGCCTGCAGTGCTCTCCACGGGCTTGGATATGGACAGCATAGGTGTTCCCAAGACCATCTGCATGCCCTACTTTGGGAAAAAAATGGAGAGCAATCAGTCTAGTTGATGCAAGACCAGGGATGGCCCCAAGCGGCGGGGGGCTGGCAGCGCAGCAGCGATGATTCACATCACTTCACATCACTGGGCCAATTCTGCTTTGAGTGACTGGAGAATGGATGGGCAGAGAAATGAGGTGTGAAAGCTCCGAAGGAACGGGGAGCTGGCTGCCTGAGTCACTCCCAGCGCTTCTCACAGGTACTGCTCACGGCAGCAGCCAGCAGCTCCCCGGCGCCCCGGAGCCAGGTGCTGGAGCTGATCTCAGCTAATCCCCGACCCGGCTACACCCAGATACCGAGGTGCTGAATTGTGCCGTGTGCTCGCACCATTCGCTGGTTTCTGGAAGGCTGGGTTAAGCTTCTAGAGCCCACGGCCTTGCTTTTGAGAAGGTTCGTGAATGAAATAGTGTTTTTCCCTCGATCCCATAATACTGTGCCTCTAAAGTCCAGTACCACTGGAAGACGTGTCCTTGTCCCATTTTCTCAGGGTGCAGTTAAATTCCCCCCATGCCCAAAACAGAGCCAGTGGGGAGGCTGGTGGGGGCCATGCAGCAGGACCATTGCCACCCATGGGCTATTTGCAGGGACATCTCTTCTCGCTGTCTCAGTGGCAGGTGGTCTTCCTTCTCCACAAGGAGAGCTAAGAACTGGGGGAGAGGGAAACACATGTGGGCACAGAAGCCTTAAAGAGTCATATGAAGTTCTGTATAGCCTTTTACTCTGAAGAAGATGGTGCCTTTATTATTTTGGAGCTGCTCACCTGCTCTGCCTCTTGCAAATCCTCCCAAAGCTCTTCCTTTGTCTCTTGCTTGCTGAAATGTCTGTAAGTGCAGCCACACCATGCAAAAAAGCACATATTTTCTTTAAAAATATTATCTGTATTCACTCCACCCAGATGAGTACAGGGGTGAAGCTGCAGAAGAATAGAGGTGTGAAAGGGAGGTAGCAAGCACATGGGCAAATAAATTCCTTGGCTATTGTTCATACCATACTTTACTCATTTAGATTTTATTAAAAAAAAAAAATCATCTCCTAAGTGTGAGAAAGAGGGAGTGTTTCCATTAGTGAAGCTTTGCTCGCAGAGTGCTTTCGTATTTACTCACACCTCTGACTCACGAGCGACCGAAGAAGCGTGAGCTGTGCAGATTTCAGCGGTTACCACCTCCCCTGGAGGAACTGCAAGCATGAACACCTCCTGGTGACGTTCAGAGCCCCTCCACTAACACTTGCAGAGCTGAGTCACAGCCCCTGGCCATGCCTCCCCCAAACCCTGCTGGGCATCCCTCTGCCCTGGGGCAATACTGCCTGGGGCTGATCCAAGGTGTCTGCCAGCCCTGGATGCATCCAAGGCTGGTCCTTTGGGCTTTCCAAGCTCAGCTGTCTCAGGGGGTGTCGAGTGGCAATGGCTGGAGGGATGATGGATGGGGCACGGAGTGGGACAAGCACGCTGGCCCTGGTGGCCCCTCTGCGGTGCTGTGCCAATCCCATGCTGCCGTTTGAGGAGCTGAACATCGAAGGATATTTTGGTTCCGGTGCTTAACCTTTTCTTTTTTTGTGTGCCTATGTAAGTTGCCACACACACAATCTGCAAACCAAACTTTTTTTTTTTTTTTTTTTTTTTTTTGATTTACAGAAGGAGAGAGCAGTGCCCAGAAATAAATTATTAGGAATAGCTGGCATGCAATTCCCATGTAAGGCTCTTGGGATGAGGGATGGTATTTCAGAGACAACAAGCTTAGCATCTCCTTGACTGTCAGAGGGGTGAAAACAGGAAGAAAAACCCATCCAGAGCTGTCATTTTAACACAGCTTGTACCAGTCTGCAGCCAGAGTTAGCTCACAGCAGCTCCTGCTTCCAGGGGCCAAACAAGGATGAAACCAACAGCAGCCAGCACCAGGCTGTGCAACCTGTGTTTACCCTGGAGTAATTTTCTCCTGCAGTTTGCCCCAGTAGGACCAACTGGGGGATCACCTCACTCCACAAACCCACTGGGAGCTTTCTGAGCTGCAAGTGTGCACAGGCTCAACACAGACACCCCTGTGCACCACCCTTTCTGCAGCCCCAGCAGGAGTGGACATAGAGCTGGGAAGTTATATCATTCATTGCTCCCGCGTGCACAGCCCCAGCGGGTGACTGGAAATCCCTCCGGCACATAGGCAAGTCCCTGCAGCTCCACAAACTGCAGGGCAGCAGCTGGGCTGCGGCAACCCCTTGTGCAAGCACACGTAGCGAATGGCATGGCCAAAGCAAAGAGCACGGGCTTCAGCGCCTGGGAAAGCTGTGCTTTGCTTCTCTGCTGCTTGATTTAAGCTGTGCGGGCAGCAATTCCTCAGACACATTCAGCAGGCACACATTTTGAGAAAATTCATAATTAATGCTATCATTAATAGACTATTGAGATCCACACACGTTTCCACAGGGCTACCATTGAGACTCCTGGGAACAGCATCAACCTAAGAATGGCAGCACTTTAATTCTTTTCATTTGTGAACATGACAATGAACCAGTTTTCTTTTATATATTCAAACAGTTCTGGTCTCCCAATTTCTCTGCCAGCAACCCCATTCTCTAAGTGCACTTTTCAGCTGCTGTCCTCCAAACTATCTGTCTCCATGTTCAGCTCCAGTGAAACTGCAAAATGGCTTTAAGGTACCGTTTTCTGAAATGTGTCAGCAGTCTGGGAGCTCGCAGCCCAGCATGTTAATGCATTTGGGGGTTGCTGCGCTAAATGCTCACATCTAGGTGACTTCATTACTTTCCAAAAAGTGATGTGGAAAACTAAGTTTCATGTAGGTCAGCCTTCTAAGTGGGCTCACACCCTTAGGAGACATTGATGCGTTTGGAAACATCTTTTAGAGTCTTCCACCTCTCCACAGACTCCAGTTTTGCAGGTGCTTTCTTTGCAGCACTGCCACGGGCTTTCAGCAGAACAAGACAAGGCAGCTTTTCCCCTCTCAGTTCTCAGGCCTGGCTCCCAGCCACCGCAAGCACTGCAACAAGCGGCACAGGGCGTAGCACGGAGCTTTGAAGTCCAGAATCCCACCGACAGAGGCGTCGCGAGGGGAGCCCTCCCTCTTTGTTTTTCCAAATTCTTGTTTCCTTTCATGCCTTCAGTGGGCTGCTTGGCGTCTTCCTGCGAGGGAGCACAGTGCCCTTCTCCCACTGGTCTGCGCAGCTGCCTGCAGACCCTTCCTTTAATCCCTGTGAACACGGCCCATCCCAAGGCTGCTCTTTACCATGGCCAGCTCAAAGGCTGCCTGCTGGCATTACACGTCCCTTGGATGCTGCCATTCCCAGGCACAACCTTATCAGTGTCTAAGGGAACTCAGGGTTAAGTGCCTCATTTCTCCTCTCTTTCTCAAGGCTATCCCTGCCTTGGTTCATGCTCTTCCGCTCTTGAATTGAGCACACTGTTCATCTGGTCGCAGCTCTGCTCCTTCCCTTCCTCCTTACTGTTCTTTACAGCCCCTTTTCCTGACTGATCCTCTCTCCTTCTCATCACCAGGTTCTTGCCTGAGCCCTCCCCATTCTCTTGTAGTGAGCCCAGGCCAAGCATCTCCCCTCTGCTCTTTTAAATCCCTCCCATGCAGCATCACACCCAGCCCAACCCCTGATCAGTCACTGCTACTATAAGTGATTTGCAGGCTCCTGCTCTCACCCCCTGGGCTCACATCAGCCTGAGTTACTTTGTGGGCTCCTTGGGATGCATTTACAGTTCTGGGGCACCATACCGGGTGGAATAGCACCGTGGGCTTTGCAGTGCTGGCTATTACAGTTAAATGCCAAGGCAGAGTTATGCAGCACAGCCTATATAAGCACTTAATGTCTGGCTGGCAGCAAGGGAAGTCTCCTAAAGTGGGAGTTACTTCTCTTATTAGGAGGGTTTCTAACAGCCCCACTTTCACACTGTCAGTCATACAGATTGGGCCTTTCATTCCCACATGAAGTAGGGTGCTAAACAGTGTCATCTGTCCTCATGCCAGAAGCCAAAATGCTCCTCTTTGCATCTCCCTAATAGTTTATAGCCAGGCAGCTGTACAAGCTCTGGGAACATTAGGCTCCAGGGAGAAGTTTATGTGAATCTGAGGTACTTTGCAAGCAAATTATCAGGATGTATTTTCCCCTGCTTCACACACACCTTCTGCTCGTATGAATCTTTGGGATACATACACAATAGAGTTCTTAAAAAGAAGCCCTCCTCTTTGAGAAAACTCTTCTTAGTGCTTCAGTGGAAAGAAAACTTGATGGAGTTTGCTTGAATTTTCAGGGAACAGAACTCTCCCCAGATATTTCTGATTGCCCCTGCTTGTTTTCCTTTAAAACCAGCCTCTTACCCTCTCCTCTCCCTGGGCAGGGTCTATAAATAGCCTTGAATGTCTGGCTCCTAGAGTGACATCCATGTCTTGGGGAAGGTGTATACGGTTACTGTGTTCAACTTGACCTCTTAAATTAGCAAAGCCATGAGAAGGCACAAAAGAACAACAGAAATTATGTTGATGTTTATTCCTGGGGAAATAGGAAGGAGGGGAGTTTCATAACATTCTTCATGTTCTTTAATGCTCATGGAAATGATGCTTTGGCACTAGAAAGAGGCAGTCGACTGAATCATAGCTGCAGCAACCCAACCCAACCCAGGCAGCCACAGCCCAGTGCACGCACAGGGCTCCCTGCCCTTTGTCGGTGTCCCCGGCCCCAACAGCAGCTTTTTGCTGTCCTATACAGCCCTGACACTGCACCTCCAGCCCTGCATGGAGAGCCACCAGCTCCACTCAGTCCTAACCCTTTCCCAAATGCACATCAGCCTGGCATAAAATGCTATGACTTTATCCTCGCACAGCTGATGGGTTTCATCAAAATAAAGTGGCAGTGCTAAGTAGGAAGACATGGGCAGCTTCCTTCCAGCAGAACAAGGTAAAACAGCTTTTTCCCTCTGCTGTTTTCCTCCTATGTGGCATCAGCCCATCATCACAACCCTAGCCCCGCCTGTACAGCAGTCCTTCCCCAGCACAACCTGCCTGCTCTGCCAGCAGTGAGCACCGTGAACTAAGGGTCACTAAGGGCCACGCAGATTGCTCACATATCTAATCTCCAAGAGCACGCTGTTTGCTTTAGGAGAGCATATTTTGGTGGATTAAGGCTCCTTGCTGTGTTACAGGGAATTTTACAAAGTCCGTTTGAGTCAGTGGAAAAGCTGCTGATGGTTTAAAC
Organism: Cygnus atratus; assembly: GCF_013377495.2. Lineage (NCBI taxonomy): Eukaryota > Metazoa > Chordata > Aves > Anseriformes > Anatidae > Cygnus > Cygnus atratus. Next base: position 11,015,059 of record NC_066375.1, on the reverse strand, counting down.
AGACTTGATAGGAGGCCTTATCATATGGGATTTTGAAGTGAATCCTTAAAGTTTTGTGTATGTGTTGGACTTTCCAGGCAAGCTCAAGTCCTTTCAAGTACTCCATGCTCCACACTCTCAAACCAAAGATTTTTATTTTTATTTATTTATTTATTTTTCCTGGGACAAGCAAAAATTGAAAGCTGAGGATTAGATTATAATATGATTTCATGTATCTAAAAATGAACCCAGGAAGGAGCAGTAAGTAAATCAGTCTGCTGAAATGGGTTTTACACCAAGGCTCCAAACATCCTCACAGTACTTCTGATCTGAAATCCCTTACCTGTTCTTCCACTGGCTACTGAGGAAGCATGCATTAACTGTGAGATCCAGGTAAATTACTCACTCGTGCACTTTATAGTCTCAGGAGTCTCTCCTGAAGTTTTTTTGTTTGTTTGTTTTTGTTGTTTGTTTCCCATGATAATTAATTAGCTTCCTTCAAAACTGTCAAGAATTTAGCAAAATCCTTGGAAGCTGACTGCGAGTTCCAGAAACGTCCATCCATGCATTGAAGCCAGGGGCTGAAAGGCTGCTAAGAGAAGCCATGCATTGAAGAGGGTCTTGGAAGAACTAACTCAGGATGTTGTCCCTCCGGGCATGCAAGGCTCATTTTATGTTGGCCTGTTAGGTGAAAAAGAAACGCAGCCATGAGGCTGGCAAGTTGGGTATTTTCATCAAGACTTTATTTTAACCGCAAATGGTTGAAAAACACACCTAACATTAAACAACCCAGAAAATGGCCACTTTAAGGTCAAATGCTTTTCTTTTTGATGGTTATTGAGCTAGCACCACAGACAGGTGGAAAGATTTTTTCATCCTTTAGCCTAGTTTCTACACTATTTGCATCCCAAACAATGGGGCTTTACATCACATCCCAGCTGAGGACTTAACCCCAAACAGCAGGGTATGTTTGTGGCAGAGTGTGCCCCATGCTAGCATACCATGGCAGCTAATAACATGAGCTTATTTTTCCCTTTATAAGACTCACTGCAGAGTCTGCTAGAAAGCTGGCATGGGTCTGTGGACCATACATATAAACCCCAGCACCTCTGCGCAGTTCTCAGCTGTAGGGTGGCTCATAAAACTTCTCCTCTCTTCACATGTCTGAGAGCTACTGTTACTATTATTTTCTATTTGCACAACAATTTGCCCAGTGGCCCCAGACAGGACCAGGATCTTGCTTGCGCTAGGTGTCACACATCTCCAGAGACAACCTTTGTCCAAAGATTTCGCGATCAAAATAGCTGAGAAAACAAACAGTGGAATAAAAACAGGGGTGATGGGATAGCTGAGACCTGAAGGGGAAGATCAGCGCTCCTGGGGATGGAGGTCTGGGAGGAGAGGATGATTTGGGGTTACCTGTGGACAAGAGAGGTGAAGGAAATGGACCGTGTGCAAGCTTAAAGGCAGCTCAGTTTTCAGCTACTTTTATCACATTTGGAGGATGATTCATCAAAGACCAGTCACATCAGAAAGCTGAGGAAATTACAGAGTCGTAGCAATAACCATGTTGGCAAAGCAACCTTGCCAAGACATGCACAGAACAAATTTTTGGTTGTGGGCAAGAGTCCTGCATCTGAAGAAAATTGTTCTCAGCCCAACTCCTGCCTTGGCTTAGGAGTAAAAATAAGCACAGTGGGTCCATCTATTTACACACCTCATGAAACTCCTATATTCATTGTAGCTGTTGCTCCAGAAATGCACAACTTTTGACTAATGGGGAATACCCATTTCATTCACAGAGCACTGTATGGCCCTGCGGCCACCTGAGCTACTTCTGGAGAATCTTTACACTCTCCGCAATGCTCCTCAGGCCACTCAGACACTGCGCTCAACAGGACATTTTGGAGGATGAAGGGGCAAAATAAAAGGCTGACCATTTTGCTCAGTAAGAGGAATACAAACCAAAAATGGAGGTGTCGGGCGAGCACAGGGCAGCTGCTCCCCAGCTATTGCCCATGCCGAATGCTGCGGCAGGAAAGGGTCTGCGCACCGACACGGCCAGCACCAAGATGCTGGTGGCAGGGGGCTGGTGCTGCTCTCCCCCAGCTCCCCAGGGAGCAGTTGAGCCCTGTCTGAAGCAGGCAGAAGGCATTGCTGGCATCGGGCTCTTTGCAGAGTTTCCCAAGCAACAAAAGTTCAGGATACCAGGAAGGGAAGCAAAAGCCCCATAAAATGAGAAGTGTTTCTGGCAGGGGCTCCCAGGAAGCACACAGCAAAGCTCAGTTGCTCAGCAGCGAGCTTCCTTTCCAGTTGCAGGCGGGCAGCTCTGTGCCAGGACACTTCTGTTTCCCTATTCAGCAAGTAGTTGACTTGGAGCCATCCACACTTGCTCAAAAGATACAAATGAGGGCATGTCCTTAGCTGCTGATTGCATAAGCAGCCCTTTGCCATGGGACACCTCCTGCAGTCGGGTGCTGTCTCCTTGCAGTGTACTCCAAAATATCCTCCAAAAGCTTTGGGCTGGTGTAAGCAGGGAGGTGGAGGATGGAAAGGGACAAATAACCTCAGTGGCTGGAAATATGTTTCCATCATAATCTGTCCATGAGCTGAAGTGGTGGCTGTGGGCTCTTGAAATGAGTGGGGATGGGTGGTACCCTGTTCCCTTGAGCCCTACGGCACCGTCTGCCTCTCCAGGCTCACACCACCTATAAACTTCATTTTTAAAGTTATGTTGCAGCACAGCATCCCCTCCCTCTCCCTGGCTGGAGGAGAGGATTTGTCCCTCAGCACAAATCCTCCACCTTTGGAGTCCCCTCCTGGCCGCAGCCTCTGGGACCTGCACCATCCCTCCATGCAGCCAGGTCCCCCAGCGCACACCCTCCTTTCTTTTTCCCCGACAGCTCCGCACTCTGCCCGATGGAGAGGCAGGTCCTGGGCACATCCATCCCAGGACACCTTGAAAGCAATTCCTGTTTTGCAGAGGCTGGAAGACAAAGCTGTTTCTGAGGACGTCCTGAACGTCAGCGGGGCCGCTCAGCTGCCGGTGGCACTGCCACTTCGCTGCGGGAGGAAGCAGAATGGACGCGGTGAATCACTGCACAAAGGACAAAAAGCCGCTTTTGGCAAAAAGGACGTAATGGAAAATTCATTTTAAAAAATATTTACCACGTCCTTAGAACGTTTAGGACTTTCACAATACCCGCAAGGAGAAGCTAATGTCACCATTTCCCCTTTTCCAGATGAGGAAAGTGAAGCAAAGCAGGGGGAAATGACTGGCTTGGTGTTATCAAAGAGCCCTGGCCTCCCACCCTGCGTCCTTGGAAGAGCCACAGACAAGTCCCCTGAAATGCAACAGGTATCAAAGGAGAACCAATAGCCAAACCTGCCACTTTGCCTTGCTGTAGGATAATTTACACACAACCAGACCTCTTATTTGATATGCACATTTGTACTCACTGCACCTGCAGCGGGTGAAAGCCTAGTCCGCAGTGTGGTCTGGTGTTCAGATAACACCCTGACACCAGGCGGACACCTGTGATTGATGGCTGCCACACACCCAGGGGACACAGCCACCTGCCTCTGCTCTCCCGTGCTGCGAGGTGGCCCTGGCCCTCTGCTCCCCAACAGGCAGCAGCTCGGGGGTCACTTTGTGCTGAGAATTAGGGTATGCCAAAGTGCCCCCAGGCTGCAACGCAGCTAGTGTATTGTCATTGCAAAAATGAGGGAAAAAAGAACACATTTTCATCGAAATAATTTTGAGGGGACATTTAAGGTGCTCGGTGTTTTTAGTCAAAACTGACTTGAAATTGTTGGCAAGGAATATTGTGTGGCAGGTTACATAAATACATAATATTTTACAATATAAGTAAAAGTGAATATGATTAAATGATCCAGCTGTGACACTTTCAGAGAATGTAGTGGCAGAGGTAACATTTTCAAAGCGTCCTGCATGGTGGTGGGCTCAACAGATGGACAAAGGTCAACACTTACAACCAGGAAAGCCTCAGTCACATTTTTACCATAAAAGCCATATTTCTAAAATAAAACTCAACATTAAACAAGCCAGACCCTACATGCCAAGATCTACGGAGGAGAAACAGTGGGTTCAGAGCAGTAACGTGGTGTGCCTGAGCAAAGCTGCTCGCACAGCTTCGCTATTATTTTGAGGAGGGTTTTTCCCTGCACATCCCTTGTCATGGGATCCTCCGTCAGTCTGGGATGACATTCCACATTTCTAAGATGGTGGAGCTGTGCCAGGCACAGAGCTCTGCCTGTAACTCTGCCTTCTGTCCCTGTGATCTCTGCAATTTGGGGAGGGGAGAGGGAACCAGGTGTTTCTACAGTTCTCAAGGAAGGTGGGTAGGTTACAGGAGAATATTTCCCAGCTCCCTGAAATCCTCATGACACTTCCACCTCCAAATCATAGAGAGTGGCGGGGAAGGTTGAGTCTTCCTGTTTACAAGCCAACCAAACCTCTTCCTGGCCAGCTCATGTCCCATCTCTTGGTCAATGTAATTAACACCCATAATTGTTTTTCCAGGCAGAAATGTAAAGAAAACGTTTTTCCTACCACTGAAGACATGAAAGGCAGGATACAGAATATGAAAAAATGTTTGGATCTGCTCCACTGCTTCAGGCATAAATTGTCAGTCCCTTTACGTATATTACTGTGTGCAGGGTCAGATTGTACCACTGTTTCCAGGCTTTTCCCTGTCCTGGTCTTATTCATGGTGCAGAAACAAATAAATTAGCAGCTGTCCCTTCTTCCAGCAACAGAGCTGGGAAAACAGAGATGTTGATGCATCTTGTTCTGGCAGCCCAATACACCAATACAGACAATGCACCTGGCAACACAGCTCCTGCTTTCCATGCTGAGCTTAGGAAAAAAAGATCCTTGTAAAGGAATTTTGTGTGCTGTTACTTTTCCTTGGCCCCTCAGCGACCACAGTAGCCACCGTGCACTTGCCATCTATTTCTTCGCTCTTGCAAATAGCAGAGGTGTCGGAGAGGTGTGGACAAAGTTAATTCTGGCTGGGGTGGAGGATATGCACGTCCTGTGCAAAATCCTCCTGCAGGGCCCTGTCAGAACATCCCAGCCCTGGCCTCCTGCCTCAGACTCCAGTAGTGTTGGGTCACTGTGGCTTCTGGCTACTCTGGAAACCAGCTGGAACAGCGTGCTCCTAGCTTCACCTCTCTGTTGTCTCTCTGCACATCTTGTGCTCGAGGACTTTGGGCTGGCCGGAGGTAAGGCAGCCACTTCTGAATGCGTCTTGGGATTCTTATTGTGTTCCTTTCACAGCATGCAGCTTTCAGCAAAGCCTGTGAAAGGGACAGTGAAGAACTGGCACAAACATCAACTTGGCAACAGCTTGCTGAATTTCCAGAGGTCCCAGACACCAGCAGCCTCTCCAGTGTCTGGTTGGCCAGTGATGCCAGCAAGAGGCTCTCCATGCCCAGCCCCTGGCTGCCTCCAGGGCTACTTGAAGCCAGACAAACACAAGCCCCGGCCCCAGTGGGGCAGAAGCCACAGCAGGCTGTGCTTGCAAATCTTCGTGTACAAGGGAAGCCTCATCTGGAGGGCAGACAGAGCTGCTGCTCACAATGCACCTGAGAACTGGGGCTGGACCCCTTCCCTCCAGCACTTGCGTGCAAAAACATGTCCCTGAGTCCTCCTGAGTTTCATTATCATGCACTATAAAACAGAATTAATAGGTGGATGCGTTAAGTTTTGGCAATGTAACAGGCTGGGGGAAGTGAGAGTGGTTCTCTACCAGCTAAACCCTGACACACACACAGCCTGTGTCTGAGGTTCACTGCAGCATAGCTTATCATCTGAAATGCTTCCAAAAGAAATGAGATCCCATTGTGAAAGCAGCTCCATACCTTTATCTATAGCTCCACTTTGGCTATCCTTTGAAGATATCCATCCAGATAATCCTCATTTGCTTAAAGGGAACTGAGCAGAATCTGAATTGCATTCCCCCTCTGGGAAGATCTGCCCTGGGGTATTTTCCTTCCATTGCAATCACTGAATTACCTCGAAGAATTTTGCAGCTGGCTCAGCCCCACATTTTCATTTGTTAACTAGCTCTCTGATGATTAAATAATGCGTAATGGCTCACATGATTTTTATTTATTTTAAAAATAAATAGAATGCCGATGGAGAATAGTTTCAACACCAACACACCCTCCCACACATGCACACTGCAAGAGCCAAGCTCCCAGCTTGCCTGCAGCAACGACTTCCATGGAGGTGGCTGGGCAAACCTGAGTGCAGACAACAAGGAAGGGTCGGGCCCAAGGGATGGAGAGGCACAGGTGGGTTTGTTACAGCTCTCAGAGCTTGTGGTCCAGGAGTGAGCTTCAGGGAGGCACCTTAGGGAAAGGAAAGGTGGTTTTAGCTTTAATGTCCTCAGTGAAGAATCTTACTGAAAGGCTACAACATTTACCACGGAGCAGATTCTCTGCTAAGCCTTTACTTCACACTTTTGGACTTGAAGAGCCCTAAAGTAACATGGGATAAAATGGAGGAGCCTGCTGATATCACCTCTGATCCTTCTCTCAAGGGTATACAAAAGGAAATGAAAGAAAGGAAAAGCAAACCTGCACAACAAATGGTTGCCAGAGAAGCACTCATCAGAGGTACACTCCAAGAGCTCCTGAAGAATTTCAGGTTAAGCCCAAACAGCCATGTCTGCATCTTAGAGGATCACATCCAAAATCTACACAAATCATAAGGAAAAAAAAATCTTGTTTACGAAGGCAGAGTAAGGACTGATTTCCCTAAATGACCAGTGACACGAAGAGCAGAACGTACTGAGTCCCATAGACCAGAGAGATAAGTAATAAGCTATTAAGGTGTCATCAGAATATCTGTACGAACAGAGCATTTCATATTGGCAATAGCAATAGCTTTAAAATCTCATTTTTGGCTGGCAATTAATCTCTTGGGACAAATTACTAACTTTTAAAATATTTGCTTTGGTTCTCATGAAAAAAGAGGGAGTGTTAGCCCTGGCTCGGGACATTCCTCATTGCATGCAGGCTCTCCAGCCCATCTCTTCAGCATGGCCCAGCCTTGGCAGCACAATCCTGCCCGTGTGCTGCAGGGCTTGTTGGTTGTGCAGGTGGCAGGTCTGGTCCCCAGGGACCAAGGAGCATTTATTTCCCCTTCACCTGTGGACAAAAAAGCAACTTCCACATTCGAAATGCACAAAGATGCCACTGTCTCACCATGAACCCTCAAATCTTCAATATTTGTACATTTTTAAATAAAATGATGTCGTGTGATTGCCAACTAATTAAAGAAATTAATCAGGCTGCCTTCATAAAAGCATAGTCAGTGAAGAAATTCTCAATTACTTGGGAAAATACTGGATGTATGGAAAGTTATCTGTATATGCTAATCCCACAGCTAAATGCTGCCAAGTGTAGTTGATTGCTTGGGAAAATATATGCCCATGGTTGATTGCAGGCATGAAATTAGAGCCTTTTTTTTTTTTCTTAGTAAGAAGATACATGTAGTCAGTAAATTGCAAGTTCCAAAGTTGAAAAGATAGATAAATAGACAGAGAGAAGCCTCCTCCCAGTGGCAGGAGAACAGGCTGGCAGACTGTTTTCACAGACTGGCATTTTTCTGCGATCGCAGTGATGTCATTTTCCAGGAGGCTGGCTGCTGGCAACCAACGGCACTGAAATGCCAAAAGTAATTAAAAATCCGATTTCCTCCAATGTCCCTGATTATGCTTGCCGGGACGTGTTTCTTGCCATATGAATGTATCACCAAGTTGAGCTAGAGCCAGAAGTGTATGAGATTTACTGTCTGCCTCTATTTTAAAAAGTGCTTATAGTAAACATTTTACATTTGCTAAAGTATTAAAGTTTTAAAATGTCTCAGCACTGCCCTCACACACAAGAATTAACCAGGGAGGGGGTTGGGTTTGTTTATCTATGGTTTCAGGTTGTTGGCTTAAAAAACTCTTATGTGAGTTCATTAGTGAAAACAAATGCCACATCCTCTGTATCTGACTGTTGCTTAACACACCGGGTCCAGTCCTGGCCAGGATCTCCTCAAACATCTGTACCACGTGTAAAAGGTCATTAACAGCATTAAACCTTGACTTGCTACTGCAAACTGCTGCACTTCTTTATGTGATGCCCTGGAAAAGTGGAATGGTTCTGCCTTTTCCTGTGTCACAGTCTCTGTTTGCCTTCCCATAAAATTATCTCAACCATTCTCTGAACATCAGGCACTACCTTAAATAAAGTTGCCACCTACAAAAAGGAAGCTGGGCGTCAGGGCTGGGGGACAAGTGTTCAGAAGCTCCCCCTGAGCTGTAGTCTTTGAGGCCACAGCATTGGAGAAAACATAATTGATGTCTGCAGGGGGACAAGTCACAGGAACATCCTTTTAAATGGTTTTGAAGCCTCAGTGATTAGTAACAGATTATGGAACCTCTCTCAGGGGAGCTCGTGCTACATATCTCTGTCATGCACAAATGGGCTTGAATTTTGTGCAGCCAGGAGGCATTAATTAGTGATTTACACCCTGTTTCTCCAGGGGACAGCCTGATTACCACACGCCTGGGAATCAGGACAATATGATGGGGAGAAGCCTGGCATGCTGGAGCCCAGCCATGGCTCAGCTAGTGCTGTGACACCATGGTGCTGCTGCAGCAGTACCTCCTGCTTGCAGTGAAAGCCCCTTTTTGTGCTACATCAGGAGTCGTGGGCAAGGCTCGCAACCAGCCTTTAAGTGACCGAGGAAGTAGTGGCATCACCCAGGACTTTGCTGCTCCACTAACACACCCAGAGGATGCGACCGAGGCTCATGCAAGTGATAGCGGTACATTTAGCAGTTCCCGCAAATTGTCATAATTAAAGGCTTAACCAGTGGTTTTCCCAGGTGTTGTTCATCAGTCAGGCATCCAACGTTCAGGTGTACAAGGTTTTATTGCTGCCTGAGACATGCAATAAAAGCTCTCTGCCGGCACTGCTCCTTGGGTGTGGGAGGTGAGCGGCTGCGAGGCTTCCCAAGGTCGCTTCGGGCAGCAGCAGCAGCACGAGGTGGGGACAGCTCACAGCCTCCCCACCCTCCCCTGGCAGTCACCAGCTGGGGATGTTCATTTTTACAAGATGATTTTCTGGGTGAAGAAGAAAAATAGCCTTAGCAAGTAGCTCCAGGTGAGAGTACCTCACAGTGCTGATGTGCTATACATCAGCAGGGTGCGCGCAGGGGAGAGCGTGCTGCTCCATGCTGTTTGCTCAGTTTTACGTTTTACTTGCTCTGGCTGCTTTAAAAATACCAGCAGTATTTTGTTAGGCCTTTTTCTACTTAGCCGAGCAGCCCTCGCTTTGCCATTTGTCTCTTGCGGTTACTGGTAGACCACGGTCATGTCACAGCTTCACCCTCTCTTTTAGACACGGCGTAAGATGTAGTTCGCCTGCTGCGATGAGAGTTTTTGTGGAGGACAATCTGGGTGAACCCCTTGTTTCTCTCTACTTTCTCCAGACTCTGTAAGCCAGCAGAGTATAACAGCAATGAATTACAATGCAAGAAATGTGTGCTTTACTTTCAATTTGTCACCTCCATGGTCACTGGAAGAAGGACAAACCCAGCTTGCTCCAAGCAGGGCTGCTTCAGAAGAGTGGTTCACACTCCTTCCCTGTGCAGCAGTCTGGGGAGATTTACCAACCCTGAGTCTATGCAAAGAACAAAAGCCCATGAAACACTTTTCCTGCAGTGATTTGATCTTTTCAAAGATCAAACCATCTCAGAGGAAAGGGAGGAGTTGGAGAAATAAGCAGCAGGGGGAAGCCCTGATGAGAAATGAATTAGTCATTGCTTTCCAAGCCCTACAGTTGATCTCAGGGGGCACTGGGATCATTTTACTGGAGTCCTGCCTCCTCCACAGGTGAGAGAAAGCACAAAGCTGTGGGGATGCAAGCAGTTACGGGTGATTTGGGTGTGGACAAGAGGGAGGCAGGGCTGACCAAGCCATTTGCTTGGTCTGACTTCGCTCTCAAGTTTAACACAGTTTATGGAGCACAAAGTCTTCGTGGCAAACAGAAGAAACAGCAGAAAAACAGATCCAGCATAAGGCCAGTGCAAATGTTGAATTATAAATGATGCATTATTGTTGTTTTTTTCTACATTAGCTACCCTTAGGCATGAAGGGGGTACAGAGCTGGCGATGCCACCATGCTGTCCTGGCATTCCTACTGGGAGAGGCAAGAAAAGCCAACTGAACTCAAATACTGCCCTGCCCAGCTCCATAAAAGACTATGATTATGTAGATATGGCTAATAGGATTTCAAGCTTGCTAATCCTGTTGAACTCATGCTGCCATCTCTCACATGAGCGTGTGAACCCACTCCTATGTTCAGCAGTGGAAAGTGCACAGATCCTATTTGACATCTTATTCTAAGCACAACGGAGGTGCCACGTTACCAGCCCAAGCCATTATTATTATTATTTATTTTTTTTCCCAGAAAGATAGCACTACCATTCTAAAGGAAAGGATGGAGGAGGCAAGTCAGAATTTGCCAATACATCCCACATCTGGTCTGTGTGCCTCAGCTGTCCCTTAATGTCCTGTGCTGGGACAGGGAGCTGCGGGCAGTGATCTCGCCCTGCGCCTGACTGCTCGCCCTGCAGCAGGAGCTGGCAGCCTGGCAGAGAACATCCCTGTGTCAGCATGGCCTGACCAGCCAGGCAGATGGAGGTGTCAGCCGGATCTATGCTGCTCCAAATCACTTATTCTTTTTGCTGTTCCTCTTCACAAATTCCTTTTCAGCCACAGTTTCCAAAGTAAGGCAAACAGACCTTGCGCTGGGATGTCTTCCAATGCAAAGATGAGACATGTTGCTTTTCTTTAACTGGTTTGTTTAAGATATAGAAGCCAGTTCCACAGTGGGCCAAGTTCCCTTCCCCTAATAAATTATGGGCTGATTTCTAAGACTGTTTGTGAAGCACTGCTGCAAAACCCCATTAGCCCAGGGCACATTTCTCTCACCCAGCACCGCCGCACCTTGAAACGATGGCAGCTCCACAAATCTGCAGATACTCCTTGAGGATCCCTTGTTGCACCCAGGTGGGCACAGTGACAGCGCCCACTTCATGGTGCTTGAGCATCTTCAATGAAAGAGCCTCTAGCTAATAGAGAAGCTGGAGGTGCTGCCAAGTTTTCAAAATGTTTCTGTGCTGTGTATCTCACAGAGGCTTGCTCCCAGCCTCACTGCAGAGTCCTGGAATATCTCACTGCGGTGCCAAGGAGTGATTCTTCCTGGAAGGAAGGGCTAGATGAAGTCATACTCACCCCTGGCACTGCTCTACTAAACAAAGGTGCAAATAACACAAATCTGTGCCATACAGCATCTCATGGTATGGACCTGGGCAGCAAGAACACAGCCTTAAAACTGTGAGATGCAGTACAGGGAAGAGACGTATTGGTCTTGCCTGTTCTCAGTTGAAATAAGCTTTAAATATTGCTCAGCTGAAAACAATGAAGTGTCAAAAAGGTCCTGTCCTTCCCTTATTTTTGAATCTTTTTCCCTTCCTCTCACAGGTGAAGAACTCCAAACTGCCAGCCTCCACACCATCTGCTCTTGTCTCTGGACTTGCAACACTTTAGGGAAAGTTAAGTTTAACATCATTTTCAGCAGGTGATAGAAACTTCCTGCCTTTTGCACAAATATAAAATGATTCTGGCCAATGCCTCCCAAAATTTGGCTTATTTTTAAATGTATTGTCATCACCAACCCCTGTAGTTTTATTTTCTATAAACTGTCTGCTCCCTTCAAAACAGTCAGCAGCAAGGGAGAGTGCTTCACTGCCCATGGTCAGAAACTGAAAGTGCAAGAGAAGCCATAATGCTCTGCTGAGAAAGGACAAGAGAAAGTAGGAAGACAGAAGTGCCCTTGAAGGTTAATGGCTAAAAACTGGGAAAGATGCACGCTCCTTGCAAGCACCTTCTTAAAACAGGATGCAGATGGTGGGGCCAGAGAAGACACCAGGTGTTAAAAAAAAAAAAAAAAAAAAAGTTTTACCACCCGAAAAAGGTGGTGTTTGTTCTTTTTACTTTCAAGATAGTTTATTTCTAAAGATTTTCCTTTAGAACTCCATTTAAGATGGACTCATTGAGAAATTACTCCAGAGCGTTTATTCACACTGATAAAACAGAGCATTTGGCTTCAAGCCTAATGACACACCAGTTGTGAATTAATTAAGTGATAATCTTTATTGGTCTGCAGTATGCACAGCAATAAACCTCCACCCTGACTATATTAATAACTGGAGAGATGGTTAGGCATTAAATCATTCTCAAAAAAGCAGTTTATTGCAAGTATCCTGCCCTGCAGTGAGGCTTACATAGCCTGGACAACAAACCTCCAGGAAATGAGAGCTGTGTTGGAAGCCTCATATTTGGGGCTCTGGATGTAAGAGCAGCCCAGGATGGTGGTGGGATTAGTGAGGCACTGCTATGTGGGATCAGCTGCCCACCAAGGGGCTGGCTGCTGCTGGCAAGGAAGCCCTGCAGCTCCTCCCTAGAGATGGATTGGGGCAGATCCCTGTAAGAGCATACTGAAAAACCTCTTCCCTCTTCAGAAGGGGGACACCAGGGCTCTAATATAGGTACAGCCCTGCCAAACCGGGCACTGATTCCATGCCACAGTGCAGAGGCAGCTCCAGGTATGTGGTGGGAGCTGAGAAACACAGCCCAGCCCCTGCGGCTTGCAGGGGGCATGCTGGGCTGGAGGTTGCACAGACAGCATTTGTCATGGAGCTTTTACTTGTTGCTTTTTTTTTTTTTTTTTTTTTTTTTAAGAACTAAATAGCACGGTTCTCCAGGCTTGGACTTGGTCTTGGAAAGACCAAAGGGCTTTCATTATTTCTGATAAGAAAGGCAAGCCTGCTGCCAGCAGAGTTCCCATCGCAGCAGTGTCACAGTCAGTTGAGGATGATTTGAGATTGCCGTTAGCAGAACTGTGATGGTTGTTCATTTCTTTTAGCTATCTGGAGGTTCCTATTTTTATTTTTCCTCCTTTCTCCTAATTGCAGAGTGTTTCTGAGTGGCAGAAAACAGTACTTCTGGCTAGAGACTGGTTCCTTTACATAAAGGCAAACATTCTGGCCTCATGTTGGCAGCATCATAGCTTGTTACTGGTGGGGTAACAGTGCCCAGACTTTACTGCAGAGAAAAAGATGCCCTGAAGGACCAGCAATTCCTGTTGTCCAAGAGCCATAACAAAAGCACCTGCTTTTTTTTGTCCCACAGATAACTGAAGCTGAGAGGATATATTTCCGTGAGTGTTTTTCAGACCTGTTACTGGCTTTGGCAGTGGGTTGCTGGAGCCTTGGCACTGGTTATTGACACAAGCCCAGCACCTCGGAGGGCAGGATGCAGCGTTCATCCTGGGCCAAACTGCCCCGGCCTCCTGCTCTGGAGCTCGCTTTGGGCTGGGCCAACGAGCGTCCCCAACTCTCTAAAGTAGGACACTTTGTCCTAGAGAATAAAATATACACTGCTGCTGATGATAACTAAATTAGGAGCCCAATTATTTTAATGGCTTTTTTTCTTTTCTTTTCCTTTTTTTTTTTTTTTTTTTTTTTTTGGAACACCAAGAACTTGCAGAACAATCAGCCGGGCCAGGATGTTTTTTTTCCTAAGCAGACTGTCTATGCTAATGACTTGCAACTTGTCAACAGGAACCAAATTCCCGTGGCGAATAAAGGGAGAAACCATGGCATTTTGGCATGTTTCACCATGCTCAAATCAATCACCTCTGAAAAATAACATCATGGGAGAGAGACTGGTCAAATAAGATAGTTGGAAAAACAGAATTTCTTCCCTGTTTCCTTTCTCCTCTAGCCACAATGTACATAACTACAACACTTGTATCAATTATTTAGGGAAGAGGCTCATTCTCTCATGTACGTAAGGGTTTGGGTCTCAGTTCCAGTGGACCAGTAATTAGGCTTCTTTTTGTCATATATTTATGATGGGTCTCTTGAGACTTCTTTATGACTTGGAAACATTTATATAGTGGAAGAAGAGATGGCCCCTATGGCTTCTTGTCATCCATATTTTTATTTTTTAGAACAAAACACAATGTAATTAAATACCAAAATATCAATATGATAACATTTAGAAATAATCTTCTGCCAGTAACATGTACATAACATAATAGTGCAATAATGCACTGGTAGAATATGCTCACTAAGAGAATAATGTGTGTTTTGGCATGTTTTCACTAGATAATTTTTGCCTAAAAATTTTGTTCAGATTGTAGCCAACTTGATCTGTAAACCAAGGGGTGGTCAAATGGAGGCTGCACATTCTGTATCAGATAATGTGAGCATAAATTTTTCATTATTCCATCTGCTCGTTAATGTTGACAACAGTCGCCATCAATAAAGCAATATTTGCTGACCATTACTATCCAGGTGGTCCCTGAGATAACACAGTCCATCCCTGCAATATAAACTGGCAAATAACTGGGCTATTTCCAGATACAGTTGTGTGGGCTCTAATGACAGATGCTGATTTATTTATTTTTTTAATACCATGTGCTAAATATAAAACACCAAACAATTCATGAATAATCTAAGACCTTAAATAACTTGGGCCATACATATGTATATTCATTCTACCCAGTGTTCAAATCAAAATATCACAATCTGTCATTTTAACAATCATTACTAAACCATTTTTTGAGCTCTTTAAAGCTTTTATTTTTCTACCAGACCTGCTAGTATGGAGTTTGCTGCAAAAAGATTGTTCTTGACAAAGTTTGAGTTTATCTCTAGTAAATATCAGATTGTTATTAGGACAAATATGCATGTATCCAGTGCAATATGAATTTGGAGCCTTTTTTTCTCATACCAAATATATATATATGTGGGTTTGATACTATTCACTATGACTGTTCCAGAACTCAAAGCTGAAGTCAAATTTCAGTGCAAGTTGATTGTAAGTGAAGTTGTGACCCTCTTTACACTGTGCTCCAAAGATTCCCCAGGCTATTTCTTGCT
Organism: Cygnus atratus; assembly: GCF_013377495.2. Taxonomy (NCBI): domain Eukaryota; kingdom Metazoa; phylum Chordata; class Aves; order Anseriformes; family Anatidae; genus Cygnus; species Cygnus atratus. The sequence goes on along the minus strand of NC_066375.1, from coordinate 11,000,043 downwards.
GAGAGTTTAAACCTAGTATTGGCAGTAGGTTGCCATATATTCCACTTAAGATGGCTCTATAATTTTTTTTACAATGTAGAAATCCCAGTATCAGTTTTCTGTCATTTTATTTAGAAGACTTCCATGGCTTCTGTTTAGTAGGTAGTAAACTCGTGAAATTTCTCTTGTCTGGAGGAAAGAAATGAGTTTATGTCACACGTGTTTAACTCTTCAAATTAGTCCTGGATATATTTTCTTACAGAGTGATGAGAAAGGTTTTCATCCACAGGAGTTGTTCCACCTGCACTAGTACCACTCTCTGCATTGGATTAACAGTCCAGCATTGCTTTTATCAATTACTGAATGTGCAGAAATAATTAATGATTCCCTGGTGTGGTGCTGAAAAGCATTCTGTGATTCTCAGACTGCCCAGTTTGCTGACAAATGGCTACTGAAGAGGCATTTTCTTGGCAAGACTTAGGCGGCTCTGGAGGAGGCTCTGGATGCAGGATGCAGAAAGAGATGCTGAGCCCCAGCAGCAGGAGTGGGAGATGGCTGTCTGCTGCTGGGCATGGAGATGTGAGTCCAATCCGATCTGAACAACAGTCACTGCCATTTGCCAGTTTTCTGTGGAGAGCATCATTAACCAAGCAAGAAATTGGGCATTCATTCCTTTACCACGTAACGAAGTATTATTTGCATAGGCTTTTGGCTGAAGGAACCCACAGCGAGATGTTTTGCCCCTGTTTCAGACTGAAACTAGATCTTATTCCCAGTTTAATTCCCTATAGGACTTTTTTTTTTTCTTCAGATAACTTTGAGTTTAGGGTTGATCAAAATAACCTCCAGAAGTCCCTTGTAACTGGAGTTATTCTGTCTTTATAACCAGCCAAGAGCAGTGAGGGCAGCAAACTAGAATTCAAGTAATTATTTTGTGCAGAAGACAAATTGCAGTAATATATTGCAGCAATTCCTTACAATTCAAACATCTTTCAGCATTGCTGATCAGATAAGCCAGGGAGCTGGCTTTTCTCTCGTTTTTCTCAAAAGCCCCAAAGGGGACTGAGACTTTTCTGCCTTAACTGAAGTGTTTCTTCTTTGCTGCCACCTCTGTTCCTGCTTTGACTGCAATTGTTTCTTAACTGATGGAAAACTCTCTGAATGAGGTGGCATTTTTTACTGTTCTGGTATTTAATGAAACAGAACAGTGGGAGCAGGGGAAGATCTAGCTCCCTATTCAGCTTGTATCTAATGTATTGAAAGAAAACTGGAAGAAAAAGTGCCAAGGCAGCATCTTATCTCTCTTTATCTGCCTAGACAAAAGTACTTGAGAAATGATACCTGCTACACGAGTGAGCATCTTCACCTGTTAGATTTTTTTTTATATATATTTTAATTTTTACTAAAATGTGAGAAATGTCAGATTCAGAATATTTTTCTCAAAACAAGAGTGACAATTTCCCACTCCTGGTAGTCACATTGCAGGCCATCAGCTTATGTCCAGGAAAAGTTCAGCCCATCATTTTCATTCCCACAATGAAACATAAAGCTAAGAGCAGCACATCCACTCAAGGGCCATTAGTATGCCTGGAGCATTTTGCATAGGGGAAACATGAATTATCTTTCCATAGTAAAGCTACAGCATGAATTAATGTTCCTTAATTTCCCCAGTGCAGTAATTTCACACTTGAGGGATAAAGCTTCCCTGGTGCCAGAAAGCTCCGCAGCCCAGCAGGCTGCTGGATTTATGGCAAAGCATTGCCCCTGTAAAGCTGACAGTGGCAGCAAATGGTTGCACTGCTGTGGGATGGTTGGTGCCAGCAGCTCCCCTTTCCCTCTGTGCACAACCCAGTGCTCTCCAGGCTCCGAGGCCATGATGTGCCATCATTAACCACCTTACTGCCTGAGTTAATTACGACAGAGGCACGGCTCTGGGACAGAGACCTATGGGCAGAATTCACAGCAACAAAACTTTTGAAGACTATTTTGAAGAGATACTTGCTGACAGAAGAAGAGAAAGATCAAGCAAGTGCCACTAGAAAAAATAATAATTAACAAACAAACAAACAAACAAAACAAAACAAAACAAAAAAAACACACCAAAACCATACTCAAAAACGTGGTTACACAACAGCACTGCCAACATCAGTTTGAAATGAGGAGCTGAAACCAAGACTAGATCCTGTCTGGGAGAAACTGGTGTCACGGTGTGGCATTCGGGCAGGACGCAGCAAGGCAGAGGAGATAGCATCTCCTGAAGCCACACCTGGAGAGATGCTGGGCTGTGCCACGAGACCCAGGTGCTGGCACTGCCAAGGCAGTGTTATCATGTGTGGTGTCACCAGCCACACCCTGGAAGAATGTAGGTCTTTTATTCAACACTTTTTGGCAGAAGAAAGAGAAAAGCTGCTGTCTGTCATCAGGGCTGTCTCGGGCTGAAGGTATGGACTCAAGTGAACATCAGCTTCTTTAACACTGAGACAGGCAGTACAAAACAACAGGCCTGTCATCCATATATTAATTTCTTTCTCCATCCTGCTTGTATGTGAAAAAAAAAAAAAAGATGTTTTTAGTACCACTCTGCCAAATGCATTTCTGTGAGCTGGCTAAGTCTCCTGGCCGGGTTTAGATGCAGCTGGGATTGTGCTGGGGGAGAAGAGGGAAGGAGATGCCTAGGAAGTTTTCTACCATGTAGGATTGCCAATGGCACTAACTCCTTCAGGATTTTAAGTAGCCACACACATTCACACAGCTGTGCTCAGCAGGACACACTGTTCAGGGTGAAGAAACTCCCACTCCTACCAAGTTTTCCTGTAAGTCATCCTCCCAGGGACAGGATAGCGGGGACAGTAGATGGGACGGACCCGTAGCCAAAGCCAGGATAACCATACCTTGCATCCAGTCCCTTCCTGCCCTGCCCTGATCAGTTTTCTCCCTCCTGTCTTGATCTTTCTGCTCCTTTCCCCTTGCCTTGCTTCCTCATCTACTCTGAGGCAGATGGGAAGAAAACCACGGACACAAACGAGGTCGCAGCAGTCAGAGCTGGCTTAGCTGTTCCCAGCCCGCAGCACGAGTCCCACCTGGGACTGGAGGTTTGGCAGAGTCACTGGGGCTTCACTGCTGAGTGCAGGGGCTTCGTCCTCCCAAAAGTCAGCCCCAGTCTGCAGAAAGTCTGACCTCTGTTCATCGCGTTTTCTCAGCTGCTTCTCTGCTTCCTCCTTTGTGCTGGTTGCTGGCTTGCCAGTACAACAGTTCATCAGCAAGGAATTTTTTTTTCTTTCTATTTACAGCCCAGGAAGAGAGCACTTTAATGGCCTTTCCAATAACAGAGAGAGAGAGACAGAATCTATCTTGGACAGACATCAAATGGATGCCAGCCTGGTTTAGGCTAATAAAGAGCATCATTGAGCTAATGAGATTAAGGCTGACTTGTTTATGCTGTCCCTGCTGGAAAAGGTGCTCCAGGATAGCGGCTGTGATGTTGCTGGGACCTGGGGAATTACGGAGGAATTTTTGCGTGGCCCAGAAGGCATTGACCCGATTCCTCTGCCGTCCCACGCCCAGCAGTTTGCAGGTTCATTGGGAAAGATTGAGGTAATGAACTATTCCCTCCTAATTTTCCCATCCCTAGATAGAAATAAGCAGAAATCCTCAGGCCAGTGATGAGACACCGCATTCATCTTGTCCTTGGAGAAACCTCTTGGCATGTTCCCTAGGGTGGGGGCTGAAACTATGAGCAGCTGGGGAGGAAGAGGAGGACAGGGCATAGGTGAGAGGGACCAGTTGTTCACCTTGCTATCTATTGCCTGTAACATCCACTCACCATATCTACCTGCAAGTTATCCACATGGAAGGTAGGACATTCTCTGAGCCCTTCTGCTGCATCACCAGCTGCAAATAATTGAAACATAAATTAAAAATCCCAACAGTCAAATGAAGTCATGCCTGAGTCCAAATCTGAGGCAGCGGAAAGGGCTCGGTTTTTCCAAGCTCTCTGTGCAATTGCTCTCAAACCCACCCCAGTGATCTAGGAAAAAGGAAAGTACTCCTCTGGGAAATGCTTTGGGAGTGTGACTGCCTGCTGGGAGGAAGCACAGGCGTGGTGGCTGTGGTTTTGGGGATGCTGGCAGAGCTGTGGACACCATGGGGAGAGAGCAGAGGTGCTGCCCTGGAGCTGGGTGCTTCTTGTGGCTCAGGATGTGGGGCACGGCTGCTCAGCCTGCCTGCTGGCACCGTACCCTGAGCTAGATGGGGAGGTTGTCCCCTCTGCCAGCCCCCACCTGCAGCACGTCTCCCTGCCTGGCCCAGGCACCAGCGGGGATGCTGAGGGGTCCCGGGGGGGCTGCTGTCCCCAGGCAGTGTCCTGCAGCTCCTGGGCTAGCGGGGGACAGGGGGATGGGATGGGATTGGTGCCACTGGCTTGGCAGGTGACCACAGGAAGCATTGTGCTACTGAGCTCATTTCCACCAGGACCAAGGGTTCATGAGGAGTAAAAATAACTCTGGAAAAACAGAGCCAAAGCCCAGTCGTGGAGTTCCTCAGTTGCTCAGGCTGATTCTCGATCTGCTCAAGCCAGCCCAGGATCCTTCCCATTCCGCTCTACCTGCATAGCCCTATACTTTGTTAGCACCCACAAGCACAGTGATATTACCAGGACCAGAGGAACCATCCTCAGCACGTCAAATGGACCATCAGCCCAGCCTGATTCCTAAAGAGCAGTCTTTGCTATTTTTAAATAACAAATGTTGTGTTACTCTTTTGGGAAATGTGGAATTTGACTCCGAAGAACAACAGAAATGTTTCCAAACAAAATGCTCTGCCCTGGTGCTATTCCTCTTGAGAGCCCTTGGATGTTTCTTACAGTCTTACTGTTTGAATAAGGAACTTGTCCAGCTCATTTGCAAATATGTCTTGTGCTGCAAATAGAGCTGTAGGAACAGCTGAATTTTCAGTTTTGTTGGTGAACAAAAAAAAAAATCAGAGAAAAATATATTAGCTCAGCCTGAACAGAACTGCATTTTTCCCCAAGTTGCTTTTCAGAATAACAATGACAAAGAAGATGAACTAGACCCAGAAGCTTAATTTATTTGGGAAGCATTCATTCTTCTTTTTCTCAAAATAAATAAATAAATACATAAATAAAAAAGGGAAGTTTCAAAAGAAAAAAAATGGTGATTCTAAAAGATCAGGTTGAAAGGCTTCTTTCAAAAATGTCAAAACAAAAAACTTCAGTACCTTTGGTGGAAGGGTAATCTCGGAGGGGGGAATTTTTCGTTAAACTCAACCCAAAAAGGGTGGATAATTTCCTTCTCCTGTGAGCTGCAGTTTCCCCCAAAAATCGTTTTCCATTGAGGACAAATGCCCAATTTCCCAGCTAAATCTCCTCTGCAGCACTACGCTGGAGCAAGGGATAAATCTGTACGAAGCAGAAAGCCTTTCACAGAAAGACATGGAGAGCCAGGGACAAAAGTGCAAGAACAAGGGACAGAAGAACTTCTGGCAGCAAATGAGTTTCCTTCTAATTCAGATATTATTGAGTTTAAAGCCACAGCGAATGTATTTTGATCAGGGTTCAGGAGAAAATAATAAATGTGGAGGGTTATTTCCCACTCTGCTTCTAAGTTTCTAATAAGAAATGTTCACATGCTCCCCCCAGAGGAATTAAAATGTAAGAAACCCAAATCTGGCAGAATTTAGTTCCACTCTGTTGTGCATGGGAAAAAAATGAGACAATTGAGCTCAGGCCATATTGAGCAATTTATTAGGTGCTGCAAAATTAATAAGAAGCTACATGTGCTACATGTGTTTTCTAATATGATCACATTTCCTGTGGATGCAATCACAAGCTGACTGTACTGTGCTACTTTTTCTGGCTCACATTAAATATTAAATAGTCATGAAAATACCAACTTTGCAGGGAAAAGACAGGGTTCTTCACCATGAAATAAGATCTTAAAGCAGAAGTGTCTCACTGGACTCCAAGAAACCTTATGAAATAAGGTTCTCCAGAAGTATCTTTGTTAGCCTGCTCATGTTGTTCACTCAAACATGCTGAAGGAAGAACCTGATGTCCTCACTTGCTCATCCCTCAGGTCCCCCAGATGTTCATGGTTTCACAGGAGCCACCTGACAAAGATTTAGTCTGAAAAGAAGGCGCTGAGATTTCCTAAGTCCCGGATATCATTAGATATCCATCAAAGCTGAGGGCAGTATTTCAAAGCTGAAAGACGGTGATAATCTTTCCACAGCCTTGTCTTGCTGACACAGGGGCTACTTGGGAGCAATCGCCTAAAAGTTGGTGTTGATGTTAAGGGCTCTCAGATAAGGTTATTATGGGATACATGGAAGGAAGAGTCTTGGTCTGACCACCGCCTCTGTCCAGGAGAAGGTAAAACACATCCATCCTCATGGCCTGAGAAGTGACTACACAGAAGCTCTGTCCAACATCCCTCTCCTGCCAGCCTTGATGGCCCTTGGGGATACTGTTTCCCCTTTCAGGCTTTCTCCTGAGCCAACAAGCAGGGTCCCTGGTAATTAATGGCTGCGTGGTGCTGGCTACCAGGAGAAGCCCAGGACAACCTCCATATCCCTTGCTGAGCTTTGACAAGGTTAAAGAAAGGGAGAAAAAAATCAAACCGCAACAAAACAATCAAACTGCAAACAAAAGTGCCAGTCCAGTGTAACAGAGGGGTGGGACGGTGACAAAACCCAGTGCCAGAGCTCAGGCTGGTCTTGCAAGCCTTCCTATTACACAATGGGGAGAGAAGCTTAAATTAATTATTCTCTGGGCAATTAACATTTGAAAAAGCAGATCAAAGAAAAAGTAGCAGCACTTGCAAAGGAGGTGTGTTGCAGAGCTGAGAAACAAATCAAAGCCATGTGAAGAGCAGAGAGAAAGTTATCCCAGCTCTGAGAAGAAGCTTGTCGAAAGCACAGAAAAATAAATGGCTCTGGGTTACAGCAGTGGCTTCATTGCAACAATCACACCACGGCTTGTAGTTCCTTTGGAGCCCACTCTTTGGCTATCACGGTGGAAAATGTTTCGACAGTGCATGAAACTTCAATTTGCAATGATAAGCGCACATTTCCACTGAAAAAGAAAAAATACATTTTTTGGCTAAATTAAATGTTGTTAGTCTTCCAAAGGGAAAGGTACGTTTTTATATGTTGGAAAGATTTACAGAAAGATTGAGGAAAAAACATTATTTATTATTTATTTTTCTTTATTAATATCTTTCAGCTTGAAAAATGAAATAGAGATGTATTCTACCATTAAATGCAGCAAGATCATATCTTGTTTTCTTTTCTTTTCATTCTATGCAGGAGAGGATACCAGTTCACATCTCATTCTACCAAAGCTCATGCCCACAGCATCCAGGCAGAGGAGCACCCCCAGGGCAGCAGTGCTCCTTCCTCACCCCTGAGAAATGCACACAAAATGGCCAGCAAGAATCATCCAGCCTCTGCCATTCTCTGGGTATCGGGATGGGGCTGACACTCATCCAGCACTGGAGCCAGTCCAAAACCGTATCACCCTGAATGCTTGCAGGGCAGGGCAGGGGGAACACGCTGAAATGGGAGCAGGGGACTGGAATCGCATCTGCTGGTGGGGCCAGGAACTCCCCTCCCCTCCCATAGCAGTCTAGCTCTCCTGTGGAGGGCGTTGGGAAAGGATGTGACCTTTTGTAGAGCACATCCGAGCTGGGGAGCTTTATTATTCCATAACAGCTACAGCCTGAGGGCAGATTAAGTTGTCCCAGAGACAAAGCTGATCTCTGCAGTCTTCCTGCCAATGCTTTGTCAGGGCAGGGGTGGATTTAATGAGGTGGTTATCCCAATCTGACAAATAGCAGTGAAATCAAAGGGCCCAAATCATGTTTGAACGCATCTGCATCAACCAAGCAAGGACTCATGTATTCCCAAGGTGGGATTGCTCCTCAGAATGGTTCTCCAAAGAGCAGTCTTGGAGCTTAGAGCTGGCACAGAGGCATTGGGCAGCTTTAAATAGGAGCCATGGAGATGTTGTAGCACATGGATCCAGCTCTGCAGAGATGCAGGGGAGACACAAACACAACTTGGTGCCTGGCAAGATGCAAGTAACTGAGGTGGCCATAGTCAGATGGTTTCCTGAATGTACGACCTAAACAAACACAAACTCTTGAGCTTGTCTCCTTGTCCATCATCCCGTCATGCACCGTTTCTTGGGATCACCTTCATCTTCCAGGGACAGGCAGCTGCAGTTCCCAGCAGGATTTCTACCACTGGCACAGTCAAAACACCGTCCTCACAAAGCTGGTGACATTGAAGCAGTTCTGTCTGCTCTTGCCTTCTTCCACAAACAGCAGGTGAGCTGAGGACTCAGTTCCTGCATGACACAAACCTCCCTCGGCCCTTTGCTCATCACTAAATCAAATCAGGGAGGAAAAAAGCTCAGCTTGGCCATGGAGAGCTCGTGGTGTTCACAGTTCTAGGCCCGTCGATTAACATAAACAGTTACTGTGACATTTTCCTAATTATGGAGAAGAGTTTCCTAAAGAGGACTCAAGTCCCCCCTTTCCCATCTGAACTGATGGGAAAAATAATAACTTTGTTGTTCCAGTGTTCTTCAGCTTGTAAGATCCAACAGCACGCTATAAACATAATTTATGGGTGAGGATTACACTGCTCACCGCTGAAACACAACAACCTTGCATGTGAGCAGGAGCAGAATACGGAAAAAGCACACTGTGAGTTTTGTCAGGTTTTGTGTCCAAAGTCTGGGGGAAGAAGAATGCAGCTGGCTGAAGGGGAATTCAAGCAGGTTGGGGCCCAGAGTCTCCCATGACAAACACAGAGTTTGGTGAACGCTGCTGGTTAGGACCAGCATTTTGCCTCTCTTTGGCAAGCCATCAGCTATTCCAAAATGATCCAAGTACCATCCTTTGGAAATTTCTCTTGAAATTCACCCTGGAGCTTAGCAGCACCATGGTGAGGAATACTGCCACTCAGAAATGGCTTTGTGCAGTGACTGGCTCTCTGATAGTTCAGCAAAGAGATCTTCTCCATGTGCTTGCACCCAGGCCATGCAAGAGAAACCCGAGCTGGGCCAGGAGAGCCCCAGCCTGCCCAGGGCACAGCCACACAGGAGCCAGGCGCAAGCTGCAAACAAACAAAGCCTGGAGAGGAATCTCAGCCTGGCTTTTTGGGGTGGGTTTTATATGACTCGGGTTACACAGACCAGAGCTGCAGATGTCACCATTTATCACTTCATCTCCAAGGGGATAAATATTGCCCGAGCAGGTCCCAGCACCCAGAATATGGTTGTGCCAACGCTGCAAGCAGGATGCGCTCCAGCAACCTCCCTGGTACAGCCGTGTGCACGGATTTGGCTGTGTGTCCTCACCCCTGCCCTCAGCCCACCCAGCCTCAGTGCTCCCCTTCTGTCCCTGGTGCTTTCACTGCGTGGGGACACGGAGAGTGCCTTGCCAGGGGTGTCTCTACAGGAAAGGACTGCAGGGCAGGCAGGAGCCCAGCATCCAGCTGTCACCCCCTTGCCCGACACCTCTCCCCATCTGGATGCTGACTGTCCCCTCGCACGGGCAGGCAGCGACAGGACCTTGCTCCATCCAGGCCATCTCCCACAGCTCTCTGCCCTTCCCCAGTCCCAGGCTGGGGCATTGCACTGCAGATAGCCTGTGTTTTTCAGGAATGAAGCATAAACATCTCTCCAAAGCACATTAGTGACTGTTTATTTGCCTGTGCTGTTGCCTCCTTTCTTGGTCATAGTTGCAAGATGGGATTTTTCTGTTTTGAACTTCAATGGAAAAGCAAATTAATACCTTCCTCCAGACACTGTCTGCTAGCCAGCGAGAGCAGCTGTCACCCACAAAGGGTGGCTTGTGACCCTGATAATGTTGGCAACAGGTCCACGGGCTTTGAGAGCTCATCACGCAGGGGTCAAGCAGGAGGGGCTGCTGCTGCTTCTCAGCCCAGCGCTCCCTGTAGGGATGGTGTGTCGATTAAAACTCATCTCTATCTTTGAAAAATCATTCTGCTCTTTCCCCATCACTGAACGGCCTTGGCTCTTTGCTCTGTATCTGTTTATTTATTTCTGCATCACCTGGCCATGCATCCTGGCTGTGGATGTATCCCTGGGTCTGTCAGGCTGAGATGGAAGCTTGGGCCCCTCTTTTGTTTCAGAGCACACATTTAGATGGAGCTGCAGAACAGGCTGTGCTCCTCAGCCTGCCTTCTCCAGGACACCCTCCCGGGCAGGTTGAATACCAACCACAGAGAGGTATGGCTGGAAGCAGCTCAGCACCACCACGACACCAGGCAAAGCCAAGCAGCACAGCAAAGCTTGAGCCCCTTGCTGTGCTGTTTGCTGAGCTGAAGATGCTGAGAAGCCACTAAGTGACATCTCTTTGAAGGTGTCCTCAGGGAGTGCACATTCAAGAGCTTTACAAAGCTCACCCAGAGAGGCAGGAGACAGCTCAACACCAAGACCTGGCTCAGGGAGGCTCTCTGTGAAGTCACCATGACCCCTAGAGGGGAGAGGCTCAGTTTTCCTGGGGCTGCTGCACAGTTGCTTTGCCTGCCTGTGCTCTTGCAAATGCTGCTCTTCCTCCTTCCCGTGCCAGTTTCCCTCTCCTACCAGGCCTGGATCTGGCCATGCTGGGACAAGCTTCCCCCGAACCCTATGAGGTGTTTTCCTGGCATCTGTAGATCTCACTGAAGCTCCTAGACTTTCCTCTCCTGCAACCAAAAGTGGTCTGTATTTTGTTTTTCCAAGTGTGAGTCAGTATTCGGTTTGCAATTGTTTTTCTAGTTAGAAGAAAGACTATGTTATGTGGTCCAAATGTGGCTTGCCGAGAATTTGCCCTGTATACAAAATGAATTTCATGGGAACACTCTCTCTGCTCCATTTTTCATTTTCATTGCATGTTTTTCACTTTGCCCTCATTTCCATGTATATTCACTAGATTTTTTTTTCATCTCCCTTCTTCTGCTGACTTTTTATTGTTCAATTGTGATTTTCCCCTGTTTTGTTCCCTCTTTTCCTGTCCTGTGTGGCATGGTGGGCCTGAACCACCAGGGCTTACACCTCACAGCCTTGAAGGTCAATGCATGGCAAGCAAGCCCTGGCAATTTTCTGGGAGCCAATGACTCACGGGAGGTTCGGAGCCTTAACAGTTCCTTCAGTTCACCAGGTCTGAAAAGCAGTTCAGCATGGTGAGGGATCTCATGCCAATGGCCAAATTGCACAGCAGGTGACAGCCATGGAGGATGCTGAGATGGGGTGGATGCAGCAGGGCTGGGCACCGTCACACAGGTAGGAGAAGCATGGCTATGTTTTGCCCTCCAACTTTCAGAGCCTCACTGCATGGCCTGACTCTGCACAGCCCCGAGGCTGTGTGTTCACCCGGGACTGGGCAGGAGTCACACTTGGTGGCAGCTTGGATGGGATTCATGGTGCACGTCCCTAGTATGACCAGTCTGGAGTGCATCCCCAGCGTGACAGCTCAGTGCATCTCCAGCATGGCTGCATGCCCAGGACTGCCATCTTCTGGCACTGGCTCTGGTGCTGTCCCCTAGCAGGCACACGGTCTCACTTCTTGCAGCTGGGACACGCTCCAGGTGATTCTACTCCTCTTCCTGAGATGTTTGCCTTGGGGCCACCTCCTCCAGCTGCTTTCCTTCTGCAGAGTTTTGCATCGCTGGGTTTCATGGCCCATTCCTGCCAGCTGACATGATTTAATGTCTTTTCTTCTGTCATCAGTGCACCTTCCCTCCCCTGCATCTCCATTCCTGGCTCATGCAGGAGGACAAATCCTTCCTGGATTCTCTCCTAGCTGGGAGCCAAAGTGTGAGAGGGAAGGCAGAGTCCTGTCCTGGGTGCTCCAAACCCTGCCCCAGGGACAGAGGTTCCCTGGCTGGGCCGGCAGCAGCTATTTGCTCCTTTGCTCTTGCATCTGGGATCCTGGTACATGCAAAGTGGAAAAACACCGGATCAGGAGAAGACATCCAATCTGTCTGCAGCAGGCAGAGGATTCCTCACTGTCTGCCTAGCATGTGATCATCCCGTTACCCAGCACCATGTAATGCAGGAAGCTAACCAGCCTTCTCAGCGTCATTTTTCAGCCCATAGGTTTCATTTACTCTGGCCCCTTTTCAGTGCTCTGGGCTGGGGAAAGCGCTGCCTCAGCTCTTTGTGTGCGTAGCTCCAGCACACTGCTTGCTCCTCATCGTTGCATCTGGGTCATCAGCTTGATTTGTTCAGTTTCCTTCGGATGTTGTTTTTCTCACAGCTAGAAGGGGAAGAAAGTGGGCAGAAAGCTCTTTATTCTGCTGGGTCAAGCAAAAAACAAACCTAGAAGGTCTGTTTTGGGCTGTGGGTCTGGAGCTTTGAGACACAACAACAAAGTGTTTAAGGTGATAGAAGGGAGGAGCTACTGTGAGGATTGCCCAGATCTGTGGGTGCTGCTTGCCTGATGGAGAAAGCGAGCGGGTGTTGGTTGCTGTGGAATTACAATCCTAAGGGGTAGGAAGAAAGACAGAATACCCAGCATGTGCTGGGGCTCAAATATGGTCACTCCTGTTCTTTTCTAAACAGGGCTACATGTCCATCTCCCACCAAAAGTGGTGGATGGGGACGGAGCAGCATCCTACCTGTAGCCTTTTCTATGCTCCTCATAGAGCCTCCATGCAAGATTTTGATTCTGCAATTGTAAGAGCTTTGTCTCTGTGATGCCCTAAAAAAGCCACAACTCCAGTTTGAAGAGGGGTGAGCTCAGTGTGGGCTCCCCTGATCACTCTGCTTCTGCAGCAGGTACAAGGAGCCGTTCAGCCTCCTCCCCCCCTTCCCCTGTTTGCAGGATAATAACTTCGGTGATTAACAATACTCCCAGGACATGTTCCTTTTGAGCAGTGAGAACTTGCAGCATCAGTGCCTGTAGTTGAAAACTCTGGGTACACAATTGGAATAATCTGGAGATTAACACTGGAGATAGGAAAATTAGCTGCCAGGCCTGGGTCCAGAAGGACATCTGAGAAATCAGGCAATTATATTCCAAAGGCATATCTTTTTGTGTTCTCACAGCTACAAATATAGCACAGAACAGGCTCTTCTCTGGCAGCGCTTCTCTATTTTGCTCATCAGAATAGTAGCTGACCAGAGGATAAAGATCTTTGCTATCAATCCTTTCAGCTAAGAAATGAAGCTTGAATGAACCTTTTATAGACAAACAACTGGAGGAGGGTGAAGTGAAACCACGAGCTGTGCTGTGACATCTCCAGCACTTCAGCAGTTCCCTTCTTCTTTACAAGCTTTCACAGCCCTCTAGCGCTTTTTCAAGGTTGACTCCATTTACTGTCTATTCTCTGAATTTCCCCACACCTGAAAAATTGCTCCAGAGCCAGGAGAGTGCTCCAAAATTCAGGTACATCCCACAAAGACCCTGGGGATGCTAACAGGTCAGAGCCATATGCCATATACCAAGTACACCATAAAGATCCTCAAAGCTGTTGTATTTATACAACAAGCTCTTTACAGTCACAGATCTGGCATTTTCCTGTCCCTAAACTGTGCTTTGCTCTTAAGCTACGACAGCACCCAACCACAGGCATGTTGCTTAAAAATCTCCATCAGTCTGGAGGCTGCTCAGAAAAGCCTCCAGTTTGAGAGGGCTTTATGCATTGCATGTTACAGATAAACAGAGTAGAGATATTTAGTTCCAAGGATGCTTTTAGACATTTTATACAGTAGCACATTTCAAACGTGTAAGCAGTCACTGCTTTCACTGCACCCTGAAGGATGTCACCACTGATAACACACGGATGGCTGATGGACGCCTGGCCTTTCAGTTCATGCTGGTGAGGAGCTCCTGGTAGAACTGGCATTTTCTTGGTGTGCTGCTGCCTCCTAGGCCAAGAAGCTAACCAGGAAGATAAACTGTTTGTCAAACAGCAAAGATCTAGTTAACGCTGATCAGAGGGAGGCTGACTGCCAGAGCTCCTCGTGGATACACAGCAAAAGTCCCAGGTGAGGAAGGACCTGAAGTTGTCTTCCTCATGTGCTTGTGACTGGGGGATTTCAATACTTTCAAGATACTCACATGCCTGTCAAAATTGATAGGGTTTTCACAAGGCTATACCATCAATGTTTTAATATAATATGGAAGACAGCTGATTTTTAAGCCTTCTTGGCCTGTATGATCTTGTAACAGCGAGCTCCAAAGATGAACCGTGACTCACATAACAGGCCTTTTATCAATTTAAACACATTGCCATTTGATTCTCTTGATTGCCTTGCATTTATAGCAGATGTAAATTTGCTTGTTTCCCAGCATATTTCTGTTGTATTCCTCCTTAGCTCATTGTTTCCCTAGCAGCAAGGCCTACCAGTGCACGCAGGGCCCAGACCAACAGGTCCCATCTTAGCTTCTTTTCACCAGGAGGCCTCTGACCTCTGACCATTTTCAGGTGTTTCATTCCCTCCCAGCGTCTGCCTTTCTGAGACAGAGTAATCACAGCACAAGGCTGGAGAGGTCAGAGCTCCACCAGGTTACACATCTGTGGCAGAGGATTTCCTACCCCAACCTTGAGGCCTCCTACCATTTTGTTTACTCTTCAGGCCAGTGCTGCGCAGGAAGCCTTGCTCTTTATTTAGCTGTGTGTATATGCCCAGATCCACTCCCTTTATGGGTACCGTTCATTTGGAGTTCAGCAATGCTCTCACTGTACGAGGTGTTCAATCCATTCCTTCCAATGTGACCTAGTATTTGGCATATGATATGACATGGTGCTGTTTGTTTGTTTGAGTGTCTGACATCCTTTAAAAATAAATCAATATCTTTCCTGGCCTAATTAAAATTAATTTTTGAAATGCAAAGGGTTTCTCTTTCTCCAGTATCTATACTTTTATCATTGTAGTCAAATAATTATAGTAGACTTGAGGAGCACAAATATCCTTTATATAAATTATGCTTGTTTTTGGTTCTTGTGCCATATCTATTTGGTGTTTACACAGTGCTTCCTAAAGCCAAAAAGCATTCACAGTTTTAATCCCCAGTTTCATCTCAGACAATTCCTAGACCCAAAGACAGGCATTTTGCCATGAAATAGTCTTCTGAGATAGTTTAGCGAGTCTTTCTTTGTCAGTGCTTCAGCTACTTTATTCTTTTTAGCTACAAAGAAAACTAACAATTTTTGGCCTTTAGCTTAAACTTTGATGTCTTTTCCAAGTGTTCTTTAGCTGCTTTCATTTAGGGACAGTGAATTTCCCAGTGAAGATAGAAACTTTTTTTATCAGTCACATATGGGATTTGCAATGAAGAACGTGTGGAGCTGATTTCTTTAGAAACCTTTTGTGGGCTCCAGCTATCTGCAGACCTCAGCCAGAAAACTTCCTCTGCCTTGTAACCAGACCAGAAAGAAACCAAAATGGAAGCACTATGTGAAACTTCATGCCTTACACTGAAAACCAAATGATGACCGTGGTTCCTTCTCCCTTTAAAATGTGTAAAATTGTCAACCATTGTAACACCCCATGAGCATTTGTGTAAAGCCTCTCTGCTCCTGGGGGCAGTTCAGCCTGCCCAATCTATGGGAGCTCTCAAGTTGCTTGGAGTCCTTCCCTGAACCAACTCATAAACTGCTAATAGCACTTCTTTTTTGTTCACTCCAATTTTAGACAATTTCTTCGTGTTTATTGCTTGGAAAAAATATCTTGAAAGGTGGAAATTAGTGCCAAGTAAATAATCTCATTTCTGGATTATATTTGATTTGCCAACACGATTTCCTTGCTGTGCTTAGGATGGATTTTCATGTTTTGACTGATACTTATTTAAGGGGCATAGATTCTTATGCCTTGCTAGTTTTCACTTTTTATTTTTTTTTCTTTTTCTTTTTTCCCCACCCCTCCAACTCCCATTCCCCCATGAGACCAAACGTTATGAGGTACTGCAGTGCCTGCCACCACCCTGTCTTCTCTGCTTGGACTTCCAGGAGCTTCTCCACTACCCCTTCATCTCTCTGACCTCTCCTTTTGAAGCCAGGACATGGTAATTTCTAGGGAACAACCCTTTCCACAAAGACGCTGAATTTTGTCACCTGCTGCACTAAACAGAACAGCCACGTCTCATTGTCTGGAACCAGTAAGACACCAAAGGGACTGACAAACATCTCATCTGTTATAGAAAGGTGAGGCTGACTTTACATTTACACGGAGAAAAGGCTTTGCTGGGTAGCTTTATCAGGCAGCTTGCCTCTCTCCAAGGGTCAGAGGTTCTTGGCACACCGCTGCATGGGCAGAGAGGCTCACATTTCCTGCTCCTGGAGCCCTCCTCGCATAGTAACCTTTTTCTTATTTACTCGTGTTTTTCCCTCTTGCTTGAGCCACCCTGGATACGTTCTGCTGCTTAAACCCATCCTGCTAATGTCTCTCACACACAAAGGACAACATCCAGCTGGGGCTCAGGCTGGGATTTAGCTATTTTTTTCTCAAAGAGCCATTCAAAGCAGGCTGTGAGCCTGGATCCAGGTTTACAGTTTCCTAGCAGCCAGTATCTCAAGTGGCTGAAGGAAAATGCTCTGACATGGTATTTTTCTCTTGCTTGTGTCAAAGCTACTTTAACAGCCTTGTTTTCCACCAGGCCTGCTTGGTTGCAGGGGCAGCCCAGGTAAGATGAGATGGTCTCCAGACCAGGCTTGTAAAAGAGGCTCTGACATACAGCTCCCAAGGAGCTCGGCTCTGGCCCATGGTCCTAACTGCAGCTTGGCAATCACAAGTCAGCCCAAACAGTGGGAAAAGCAAATTCAGACTGCAGCACAGGCTGTTCCTCGCCCAGGGCTGTCTCTGGTGGGCAGGTGCCCAGGAAATCCCACTGTATCTCAGCCCCAGGTCAGTGCAGAGGCACCCACAAGGCAGTGGCCAGCCGCGGTGCAATGCGCTGCACTGGAGCAGGATATGCCTGGCTCAACCTGCTGCTGGATTTCCCAGAAAGAGGTCTTCTTCGTGACAAAATGCTTCCATAGTGCTCCTTGTTGCCTCTGTGGCCGAGAAGAGTGACCACTGCATTAGAAAAATAACTTTGGCCACAAGGTGCTGGGTGAAGAAGGGCAAAGATGCTGCAAGTGTGTGAGGTATGTGCACACAGAGCTGGCTCCAGCCCGCAAAGGAAACTGCAGCTGCTGGGGAATGTGTGGGTGAGGGAGTCCAAGGGTTCTCCAAAATGCCAGGCTATGGACTGTCCTTCCCAGGGTCACAGAAAACCCTCCTGCTTTACCAACAGGGAAAGGAAGGCTGAGTTTTGAAGTACAAGAGAATCCTTTGGCCAGGCAATATGTGAATATGGATAGACCTCAGTGCAAGCTGCATGGGGCAATATAATCTGGTCATCCTGACTGTAGCCTTCTCCATGGCATGATTCTCCCATGGAGAAAGTCCCAGTACTGAAACCTAGTGACTGGGACTCTTTTCTGGCTAATCACGCACCCATTTAGGTAAGACCCTATGCACTGCTGTGCCTCAGTTTCCTTGATGGCAACATGAGAGCAAAATCAGCTTGTCTCAGTAGATGGAAAGGTATAGGTCATCACTGTTTGCACTGTGCAGATGGGAAGGAGTCATAAACCAGCAAGGAATTACAATTGACTTTATCTTGGTTTTGATACACACCCAGCCTGCCCTTTCCCCTTCTTAGCACCTACCAATTTGCACTCCTTTGCTGCTCTTTGAACTCAGGCTCAGCGCCACATTTGAGCCTCACAGGAGCTGTTAAGAAACCTGAAGCTCAAAGGCCCCTCAAGTCACTTGGGAAGGTGCCAGCTCCTCCACCCAGCACCTCCTTATCTTGGCCCCACACCGCAGCGAGCTGTCCCGCTGCAGCAGGGAGCTGTCACTGCACACCTTCGCAGGCACAGCCTGGCTAGGACCAATGCCATCATCCTGCCACACGCTCCAACAACCCTCTGATGCTCACTGTGCTTCCTCCTGCCAGCCCTGATAATAATTACAGTGCTTTATCAGTTTCCTCGGTCTATGGGTGCATTCCCAGGTTCAGCCTGGTTTGGAAAGAGGTAGTTTTTCTATAAGGGCAGAGTCCTAGCAGAATCATTGACTTTGCTGCAGCCCAATTTTTCAATACCTTTGCTTCTTGCCCGAGCTGGCAGCTCCCTGCCCTCACACCCACCTGCAGGAGCTCTGCTCTGTCTGCTCCAGGAGCGCTATGACAGTGAAACAGCCCAAGAGCATGAATAGTTGGAGCAACATTCTTCAAAGAATTGTTCTGCTCTCTGCTTCCCTTCTTCTTCTTTTCCTCTTTCATCTGTTACTCTCTCCTTTCCCTTCCCCATGCTTTTTCCCTCACTCTGCACACTGAAAAACAAAAAACACTAAATATGAGCATCAGTACCCCAAAGGTTTCTGTAATTCTGCAAGCCCTTGCTATTGTATTTATGCACTGTGCACGTGGCCACAGCAAGCTTGCAGGCCGCTCACCCAGCCAGCTAAGTGCTGCAGTTATACCAGCCACAAATAGAGTTTGAGTAGGTATGTCAACCAGAATTATAATCCACAACGATACAGAAGGTCCAAAATGTCTCTGAATCTGCACAAACAATACGTGTATTGCAGTGACGATACACATCAGCAGAGAACTGCAGCTGATAGCATCCCACAGTAGCTGCAGTTTTACCTCTGGTGTGCTGATGAAGCAGTCCCTTGTGGTTCTTCAGAGGAGTGGACCTCCTTCAAAAGTAATTGGGGGCAAAGTAATTGGGTTCAGGCTTTAATCCAGGCTGGCTTTGACAGCACTTTGTCCTCTTCAAAATGCCACCGTCCCCAGCAGCTGGCTGGCCGTGCTGCCAGTGGCACATGGGTGTCATGATGCAGGGCTAGTGTAAACCATCCTGGGAGATGCTGGACTCCCTGCCAGAGAGGATGGAGTGCTCCTCTGCTCCTTTTGAGGCCCAAGCAAGGCAGTGACAGCACACAGGCAACAGCCAGCATTAAACTACAGCAGCTGCAGGAGCACAGCCATTCCCAGCCACGGTTTGTAGACAAGACAGCATACAGCTAAGTGGTGAGAAGCTTCCTTGCTACAAAGGTAGCAGGAATAATCAGAGTGCTTTGAGAGGCACTGCAGAGATTTAAAGACAGTTTACCTGCCTGGGATTTCCTTGCTATTCGGGGATTATAGCCTCACTTATAGCATTAGAGAAGTTGCATCAAGATCTCAGCTTTTTTGGAGGAAAAAGAAGGTTCTAGGCATTTGCAGAGCTTAAAAATTCGAAGCAAGTAAATGTTAAAGATCAGATGTGAAGGGAGACCCTGATGCCTCTGAAAAATCCTTTCTTGCAAGGAGGAAGGAAGGAGAGAACAGGAACAGACTTGCAAGTCTGGATACATAGGGTTAGTGATATGGAAAAACAGTCCAACAAGAGATGCTTCTCTGCCATCCCACACTTGTCTGAGAGCTTTTACACCCACTTGTCAGTCTTTATTTCCCCAGTTCTCATCCTTTCCTTTCCCACACTTGCCTATCTTGGCCTCCTTTCCCCAGCTCAGTTCCTCCTGACTAGAGCCAAGTGCTCTGAGCACCCCGCTTTTGTCTCTGCAAAGGAGTGTACGGAGCACATTACACAGCTGGCTTTGTGTGGTATGGGTTCAGCAGCAGGGCAAAAGAGGCAATGTGACAACAGAGGCTGAATGTCAGCAGAGGAAATCACCATGGAGCATTCTTTGTCAAGAATGCTAAAAATAAAAGCACCCATTTTTGAGTTCTGAGAACACAGACAGTAGCTATGCTTCCTTCCTGTAGGTGCTATTAACCAGCCCTGTGCAAATCTTCCCAGCACTGCAAATTCAGAGACTAAAACCCTTGGGGCCATATCCTCAGTGGTGTAAAGCATTACACTGCTGCTGCCTCAGGTTTGCTGCTGCTGCTTTACTCCTGCTGAAGACTGGCTACTTTCAAATCTTCACAGTTATTTAGCTGGAGATTGGGGTCTTCATTTTCCCATTGCCAGATGCCTTCCATGTCCTGTAAATATGCAAAGGGTTGCTCTGAACCCTGATTGTGGGGACACAAGAAGCAGCCTGGTGCTGGTACCAGCCAGATCAGCCTCACCTGGATGCTTGCCGAGTGGAGGCTGTTTGTGGGACCACAGGGCTTTGACATCTTCACTTTGGGCCATGCAAGCCCACGTGCCAGGCCTGG
The DNA here is from genome assembly GCF_013377495.2 of Cygnus atratus. Lineage (NCBI taxonomy): Eukaryota > Metazoa > Chordata > Aves > Anseriformes > Anatidae > Cygnus > Cygnus atratus. The sequence continues at coordinate 10,979,866 of NC_066375.1, read as the reverse complement.
CGATCACAGACTACAGGCCTCTGCCAGGTGTCTAAATCCCGATGGGTGATATCCACATCAGGGCTGCTTCTGTTCTTCGGTGTTTGGCGGCATCTTGCAGAGCTGCGATTCCTGTGTTTGTCCTGCTGCTGGAACTCAGCTCAGTTCCAGCCCTGCTGGGTCACCCCTGGCTCTTTGCAGACCCCATGTCCTCCCTGTCTGTTCCACCTCACCGCCCTCCTCTTGGTATTCATCATTCACGGCAATTTGGGGAGCCGCTGGGCTCTGGCATTCTCATCTGAAGTAGCCGATGAATTAAATCAGCAGCACAGGACTTTATTGAGTTTTCGATGTTCTGGAAATGAGGGCACAGCAAGGAAACAGCCCAGGTTAATAGTGCTCAGCACTGGTTGAATGCCTGCCATCCCAGGAGCTCAGATGGCTCTGGACAGCGACTGAAGGCACACCCAGCCTCCTAAGAGCCAGCACAGCAGCTCCCATCTCCTAACAAGTCAGACCAGGCTTCCCAAGCTTACAGGTCTCCTGAAGTGCTACAGGACACTAGGACCATTCACCATTTCCCCCACATCACAGACCTGTGCTCTGTCACAGATATTTCTGGCTGGTGTTTGAGAAGCAATGGGGCAGCACAGAACAGAGCACAGTGAAGCATTGCATCCAACTCAGGCATGGCAGAAAGCTTTTTGTGGGGCTGATGAATTGACCAAGACAGCCTGTGTAAAGCCTTAACCTGTCTCATTCCTTGTTCAGCTGTGCTGTGCAGTTGTTTTGGGATACCCTGCCTCCATGTCAGACGAGACATCTCCCCTGCACCAGCTCTAGCTTCTCTCCTACCCAGGGAGCATGCCAAGCACCTCTAATTTTTGGATTGAGCACCTTCCACTGCTCTTTTCCACCCATTAATCTGAACCAGGCAATCTAATTCTCGCACTGGCTGATTTCTTAGGAAGCTACAGATGGCAGCGGCAGGAAAGCAGAGTGTCCCAGCCAGCAGCTCCAGTTTTCTGGAGCCCCATGAAATCAGCCCCACACAGCTCTGCACTGCACTGCCAGCTGAGAGTAGGTTTGGGCAAAGCCTTTGTTTTGTGGCTTTTAAATAATGCCAGAGACTCTGCAACCTGCTGAGAAGAGGTGGCTTCCTTCTGAGCCCATCACTTCAGACTAATCCAGTCCCTTTCAGCTGCCCTTGTTTTTTGCCACCATAGGAGCTGAGGAGCCAGCAGCGACTTCAGTGGAAATTCAGCCTTCTGCAAACCACCTCATGCATCTCTCCCCCCTGTGTCACAGAAGCCCATTTCTTACACTGCTCTTATCTTGACTTACCATAGTCCAGGTGCTTCTTTGTATTCATGTAATGGAGCATAAATATTGCAGAGCACCATGTTTTATCCCACCAAAGCTGCTGACAGCTCCTCTGACTTCTGCTTTGAACTGGAACTGCCATATTTGGCCCAAAGAGACATGACACTGCCACTCACTGCTCGGCCATCAGCTGAGTTGTCATCACCATGCTGCCTTTTGCTCTGCAGAATTAATTCCCACTTAAGCCTTGTGGCATTTATTTGTTTTCCTGTATTCTTTGCCCATGAATGCATGCACTAGTGCGGCAAGATCAGCCTGTGGATGTCACTCAGTGCCTTGTACTGGTGCAGGACTGGGGACAGTCCCCTACAATCTGTCCCAGCCTTCCTGCTCCACTTGAGTTTTCCAGCCTTATCCCACCAGGGGAACAGCTGATCCGATTATGTCCAGGCCATTCTTCTGTCTCTGGCTTTTGCTGAGCAAAGGAGCAAATTGGCTGATTTCAGCTGAGCAGACCAGCTTGGCAGCAGCTGCTGTCCATGCTGGAAAGTGCCAAGCTTATTCTTATTTCTATATTCTATATTTCTATTTTCTATATTTCTTATTCTGCTTTGTGTGTGAGCGGCTCTTCTGCACGTCCCTCCAGGACCTCAGTCCGTGCTGCACCCTGGGTTCAGGCTCTCTGGGCTGGGATCTGGTTGGGATCAGGAAGGAAGATCCTGATGATCAGCTCTGCACGTAGTGTAAAGCTGCTGCTGTTAAAAAGCTCAGCTGCTCGCTGAAAGGTTCAGCAGACATGAAGCAAGCCCTAGGCTGTCATCGCACAGTGCTAAATAGTTGTAAATGTCCCCTTCTAGCAGCAGGGTTGAATTCTTGAAAGCTCAGGACCTTTTTTACAATGGGAAACCTATTTGCTGCTCAGCTCTGGGATGGCTTCTTGGAGTTTAATACTGCCAGACCAGCACAGGAGAAATTGCACAGCCAGCTCCTGTCCAGGATGGACCATCAAGAGGAAACACTTCCACATATCCCAGCTTAGAAACTGTCATTTAGAACCTCCAGGTTTTGGGTCTCAGGGTGATGTGTTTGACCACCTTATGCTTTATCTTCAGCAAATCCATCTTTATTCCACCTCCTCCTTCTTTTCGAGCCTTTAATCACAACATTTCAGAAGAATTTTGTTGTGAATACATACAGCCATGTATTAGCTCTGTGTCTTCTTGGTTGGAGTTAATTCTGAGAATAATGGAGGAGCTTTATCTATTAATTAAAACTAATGACTTTACAATATTGCAGATGTGTTAAACTTTGAAAGACTTGCTTTGGAGACCAATAGGAATAGGCAATTTGCAAGCTTGAATAATAAAGGAAATTGCCTTGAAATGGATATACCCGGCTAGATGAAAGCCTCTTCTGCTACTAGAAAAGGCGAAGAGAATTAATTGTGGCTGTTAGTTCTTAGATTACCGTGTTTATCACCGAATTTCAGAGGTGTGCCTGGGAATATTTTCCTTGTACCTTGCAAAACTAGGAAATGGCATTTGTGTCCTTCAAGGTAAAATCAGATACAAACCATTGCAATGATTTCCATTTGTTTTCTTCCAAATTGCTTCCAGATTGAGCCTACTCATTTTACAAACACAAGGAGTCCAGCTGGATGCTTCAGGCTCATCACACCCCCAACTGACAATAAAAGCTCTGCTACTTTTAATGTCACACATAACTGCAGAGAACTACACTAAGCCCAGCAAAGAAATGGATGGTCCTTCTGAGAGCAGTCAGGAATGATTGCACTTATTGTCACTGGGATTTTGGTGGTGGAGTAGGAACCCAGTGCCAAGAACGAGTACAGGGAGGTGTACCAAGTCCCCAAACAATTTGCCAGACCCTTTTCTGATGAATGACACAGGCAAGAATTCCCATGTGATTCTGTGATTCAAGAGCCACCCTGCTCCCAAGACCAGGCATCCCACCACCACCTCCTGGGTCTCCTCCCTGTCCTCTCTGTTAATGGCTCAGGGAGAGAATGGGGTGCCACTGAGCTGCTGCACTTGCAGACCGTTCCCAAGGGCCTGTTCTAGACTCTCTTGGGCAGAGCAGGGAGTAAACAGGCCCAGTATTTTCTGACTGTAAGAAAGCATTGCAAAATGTCAACTGTCTGCTCATTGCAGCTGTTGTGGGTGTCCTCCAACAACCTGCAGCAGCAGAGGAAATCACAGCAGCAATACAGAGAGAGAAAAGTTTCTGCAAAAGGGAAAAAAAACCTCATGAATATACACAACTTTCCTTCTAAGATTGCCAGTTCACATAGGCTAAGCAGTGCAGATTAACTAGGATTTACTTTACCCAAAGATGCATCCCAAATCCCTCCTGCAGGCTGCATTCCCCCAGATGTTTCCTGTAGCTGGATGATGGCCAACCTGATGCCTGCCTTCGCCAGATGTGCAGCCCACTCCTGCACTGCCAAGTGTTTTGCCTGCCGAGCATGTTTCCTTCACTGGAGTTGGATTTTCCTAATTACCCACCTGCTCTGTGTTCCTGCCTTTCAGAAATTATTTGTTCCTGCCAGGCACTAAATCTGATGGTTGTAGTAGGTGTTTATATGGGAATAAAAATGGCAGGCTGACAAATCCCCAGTGTCAAAGGTTTTTTCTGGTGGACCTTTCGCACTGAAACAGACGAAGATGAAGAGCACTGGGATGAAAGCCAGCCCTCCAACTGGGGTACAGAAAATTAACTGTGCTTCTCTTTTCTGTGCAGCGGCTGTTAAGCACGAATTTAGCACAGTGTCAAGTGCAGGTTTCACAATCTCAGCTTGTGTTCACTCTGGGCTGCTCTGGAGAGTACTGAGTCTGGGAGCACTCAGGGAAGGAGCACAGTCACAACTCCAGCTTTACTTATTCTGGAGGCAGAGCTGTGCAAGCAGTTTGAATGAAGAGAGCATTTCTAAGAAAATTGAGCTGTTTTGTTCTTTAGAGAGGTTGTAGATTTCAATTTCTTTAATGACAGTTGTGCAGTTTTTACAGCAGTACAAACTTAGGTTCTGCTTCCTTTAGCCCAGGTGCCTTTGCTTCAGCAGCAAGCCCTGCCCGCAGACCTGACTTCCCACCCCGTATCACCCCGGGAAAGCTCCAAGCTCCTCCGACCAGCAGGACCCCACACAAGCAACCCAACTCTTTGCCCTGCCAGCTCTCCTCGGGCTGGCTGTGAACAGGGAGAGATGCCCTGCCTGGTCTCCAGTCTAAGTGGCGTTCACACATAGGTGTGTATGTAAGGAGGCAAGGAAATGTGTTTCCCTCTGCAACCAGGGAGGGAGGATGGCATGTTGCCTATTAATAATTCAGCAGCTGAACTCCTTCCAGGGTCTCAGAGCTATTTGGGGGGTTTGCTTGCTGACTTGTCTCCTTTCGCTTCTCCAAAGCCACCACAATTCCTGATCTTTTGGCAGCATGTGCAGTTTCTCTTCCGGTTTCTTACCATGGGTGATACCAGTTGCTATTTTGTCACCCTCTCCCTGCCACCTCTATATAACAGTTTCTTATTAAGAGATAAACATAAGCATGGATTAGTCAGGGAAACAACTCTGGGCGAGGTGCTCTCATAATGCTAACAAACACAAGAGATGGCAAATATTGACTCTTCTTGCTGTAAGCCTCCAGCCTCCGGCTGCATGGGAGACAAGCGATAGCAGCATAGCTGCAGCTGGTGATAGCCTGAACAACCCTGAGTTCAGGTTTATGTATGGGAGCACACACAGTACTCACAGCTCCTGGCTTCTGCCCCTGCCCGGACAGCGCCTCCCTCAGCACTGCCCCAAACATGCACCCAGGTGTCCCAAATTGCCAAGTGACTGTGAGCCCAGGGCTGGGCAGCAGCTGCTGGGTGTCTGCGAAGAGCTGGCTGGCACCGCAGCGCTGGCTCTGCTCCTTATTTCCAGCTGCTACTTCAATTAGAAGTAGCTAAAAATACGCAAGTGTATTTTAGCTCCCAATACTATTTTCCATGTATGCGAGAGGAGAGGGATGCGATGCAGGCATGAAGGAGAGGTGTATAGCTTGTCCTCATTTGGGGAGCAAGGGGAGGAAGGTCTGGAGGAAGGAAATTTATTTCCAGGCACAGCCCCTGCAGAAACAAGTTCAGAAAGCTCTCTGAGGATCTTTGATCAGGGTCTTTGCAAGAGTGTCAGACGGGAGATCACACTAGTGAACAGGCTGCAAAAGAAATATTTAGGCACCTCCAACACTTCTGCAGGGAGGCACCTTTCCCCTCTCCCTTGAGAAAGCTGTATTTATTTGGAGAGGTTTGTTCCAGACTTGACAAATAGAAGTTGTCCAAGTAATTGCTTCCACATAGGGTTTTTGCACCGCATAGCTGCACCAAGCAGAGCTCACTCTGCCATGCAGCTGCCTGGCAGTGATGGGCAAGCAAAGGCTTGTCCTGAAGATCCAGCAGGAGGGTCCTCCCTGAGATTTGCTGCAGGCTACTACCTACAGCAGCTTTGCACCAGTCCTGCTGTGAAACCCATGTTCTTAGCGATCCCAGGACAAACTCACTGGGTGGTACAAACATATTTTGATGATTTAGGTGTATGTTGACTTTGTGTGACCCAGCCTGATGGCAGAAACATTTACTTGAGAGTAGATGTTCAAAGAACTTTCTCCTTCACAGAGCCATAAATAAATAAATAAAGCCTTAGACACTGGGTCAAAATAGAAGGCACAAAAATTCCTTCCTAGACACCTTCTCAGAAAAACTGCAAGTCAAAATAGAAATGCAGAAGTCTTCTTCGAATGTGGAAGTTGTGTAGGAAAGTTCCTGGCCTCACAGGTTGTATCTGAGAAAACCTAGTGCAGATGGTGAATGTTCTGGTGTCTGCCAGTCTCAGCCTCCTGACACGTAAGCAATGACAGGGTGAGACCTTCAGCTCTCTCAGAGCCCCATGGCCCAGCTGTTGGCCATGCACCATTGCAAATCAGGGAAGCTGGGCTGGTGCAGCAAGTTGGGAAGTTTGTGTCCCAGCCTGGAGGAAGGGAGACAGCCCCTTCAAGAATGGCTGGGAGACGGAAAGATATCAAATGCTCCTCCTAAAATAGCTGCTTTTCCACAGCACGGAGCTTGGAGGCACTGTCCAGATAAAAGCAGAGGAGAACGGCAGCATATGGTGAATAGCCTGATGCCAAGTGGAATTTTTCCAGCCGTGTTCGAGGAACTTGGTTCCAAGTGCTGCTTCGAAGGCCTCAGCTCAGAGCCTATATTTAACCATGTTGAATTTGCTGGCAGCCTGGATGGGGTGGACAGTGCCTAGCACCTCCCTGGCACATCACTCTTCTCTCAGAAAAGCTTCTTTAAAGGGCTGAAAGTGTCTTCTGGTACAAAGGCAAGGATCAGATGGAAAAAAAGTAAAGAACACACACAGTTTGGGGCAGGTCAAACACGATGTACTTCTTGCAGTGGATGTCACATGCAAGGAAGCGTATGGGAGCAGGAGTTGCCTCCAGACATCCTCATGCTGTTGCTTGGACACTCTGAAATGTTTTTGATTTTCTTAGAGCCCTTACCTAGCACCAGACATGCCCAGAGGGACAGCACAACCCTGGCTGCACGTTTCCAGCTCTCCCTGGAAGAGAACCAGCCCACCAACACCACCATCTTCAGCCATCAGCAGCAGCCCTGTGCAAACATCCCTGCTCCTGAGTATCCTAACCCAGCCCTAGACCCAACATCAAGCTTTAAGATGTACAGACAGCCACACATCAGGCTGTAAAGGGCTGGCTGGATTACTCAGGCTTTGAGCTCCATCTCCTGTCCTGTTGGCTCAGCTCCATCAGGGCACCAGGGCACGCTGCCTGTGGCCGAGGATCAGCAAACTGTTGCAGCAAATGTAACAGGGCTGGAGCTGCTGGCCTTGGTCCACAAACCTCCACACAAAAACATGTCTTTCATGGGGTGGTATCATCATTTCCAGGTCTGGATAAATAGCCCTCAGGATTTCTTAGCATCAGTTTCTGAGCCCCTTAACACGGTGGTTAAATGTGAGGGCAGTCAGAAGCTGTCTAGATTAACTCCAGAGTTTACATCATTGAGAGCCAGTTCACTTCTCCCAGCTCGGAAGTTTTATTTTGTCATTACTTTAAAGGTGGCAGTGCTGTATTCCTGTGAGGACCTTGTAGTTATTCAGTCCCTCAGGAGCTCCAGCATTTATCACATTAGTAACCGCTTCAGCACAGAGGCATTTTCCTGAAGCTAAATGCTGCTGGACTGTAAGGCGACACGGCTCTGATGGGGGTCAGATTTGACGTCAATGCCACACGCTGGCTTCTGTCCTGGGTGATATCGATGCACAAGCACCCTCCTGCCCTCACCTTCCCCCTCATCCTCCGATCCCCAGGAAGGGGCAGAGACCTCCGCTCAGGACCACGTGCCAGCCCCCACCACCTTGGGTCACACTCAGTCTCCTCAGAGACATCCAATCCATCAGCTGGAGACTGTGCCCAAATTCACATCCCCTCCCTTCTCTATATCGGTACCACTGGGAACACAAGGCTGCTGATCCCAAGCAAAATGGGAAACAGCACGGCTTGGGTGCAGCTGGGCCTTCCCCGTATGGGGCAGCAAGGCCCACATGCATCATGTCAGCCTTCGTGTGGCGTGTTCCTCACATAAACACCTCTGTGTGTATGCAAGTACAGCCACCAGTAGCTCCAGCAAACATGACGTCATCCAATAGGGCCTGCAGGCCTGGTTCCTTCTTGGGGCCTGGGTGAGAGAGCAGCTGGTGGTGGTGGTGGTGGTTGGAGCTGGGAGGACACTCGTGAAGAGCTTGGCAACTCTGTCAGCTGGAGGAGAGAAGAGAAGCCAAGCTGACAAGCTGCAGGACTGCAGGAGGCCATGGTGTGTGTCAGGGTGTGAGGCAGGCTGGATGCATACATGGTTCAAAATCAGAGCCAGCTCCCAAGCTGTCTCCTGCAAGCTCCACTCTCCCTCTCCTTTAACTAAGCAGATTTCTCCCCATCCTCCTTCCCCAGCTCAGGTTTGGGCTCAGAAGTCTCCATCCCACGCCAGCCAGTTCCCTCCCTTCCCCTTGCCTGGCCTCTCAGACCAAGGTGGTGTTGCCAGAGCTCTGCTCACGGGGATGAAGAGCTAGCCTTGAGCAGGAGGGATGTGGAGGCTGGCAGGCCAGGTGAATCCACCCCATTTCATGTGTACATTTCCTGACACAATGGTGGTTGGATGCTTCTGAGCCAAGGTTTTCCCCATATGTTCAGCTTTGTTGAGGCTTTCTGTATTGATGTAGCATCCTTCCCCATAGCTTCCCCACGTTCAATATTGTTTTCAGAGTGGTAGGTGTGAATGGAGATGACTCAAAATGGTTGAGGTGTTTAAATGTAAGAGGAGCACCACCAGCCCAGGCTGTGCATTCTTCCTTGCCCCAGGTGGGTGTTATTGCTGGATGAGAAGGCTGCCTGCTCCCAGCATCTTATTGCCTGTGCCTGGTCACTGCCTGTGACTCTCAGCTGGACCGCCCAGAAAGTTTCCCACCGTGGGCACTGTCTCACAGGGACACTGTCTCACAGGGACACTGGGCTGGATGTGCCTCAGAGGGTCACCCTGACTTGCCATGGGTTATCACAGGCAGCCAGCCCATTTTAATATTCTCCCACTCTTCAAACACAGCCTTGATAAAAGCCTCCCATTTCCAGCAGCCTTACTCAGCCACTGGCCCACAGAGAGCCAGGAATCAAAGCCCTCAGCAACTTCCCCCACAGCTGTTATTAAAGGCAGGGACAGAGTGAGGATTTGAACCATTATCTCAGCTACCATGTGGACATGATGAACCACTCTCTCACTTCTCTCAACAAGATAAAGGCCAAGTTAAAGGAGTCCTTCCAGCTCTTTTCCCTCAGGCCACAGATGAAGAAGGACCTCAATCCTGGCGGGACACCAAGTGTGCTCTGGGTTGGGGACTTGAACTCCAAGAACTCTGCAATGCCAGTTTGCTGCTGAGCTCCTGGTATTGCAAAACGCACTGGTGTTACAGACAGCTGCCAGGAACTGTGGTCCTGCAGAGCAGAGCAGAGAGAGAGCAAGAGGAGCAGAGACCCAGGAAGCATCCCTAAAGCATCAGCTGACATTAAGATAGCTTGGGAGTCTTCTCATTTTTTCTCTTAAGTCTCCAGCAAACACCTATGAATTACCCACCTCGGGCCACCTCCCACTGTATAGAGCTCACAGTAGGAGATTTTTGTCTTCCATCATTGTTCTGCAGCAAAGTGGGATAAAAGACAATTAAAATCCTGGTTTGGGAGAAGGGCTGGAGCCAAAGCCGAGTGTGGGCAGCGTTCTGTGATGCTCCTGCTCTCCACGGGATGTCAGGGTCCCCCCCCCTGCTGCCCAGCCTCGGGGCCTGGAGCTGAGCCAAGCTCAGCTCTGCACAGGCAGCAGAAGGGAAACAAAACCAGAGCTGGCAGCCTGCAGACAGGGCCACACACGCTCCCAGGCCATGTTTTGCTGCCTTTCTTCAGAGAAGGACTCCAGGTCTGAGTTCCAGCACTGTCAAAGTCGCTCACATCGCTCCCTTAGCCATAGCCTCCCAGATGGAGAACTCATCGGTTCTTCCCACAGATCCTGTTCATGTTTGTGCTGAACCCGCTTGAATGTTGACGTGGCTGCTCCTGTTCTGAGCATGTAAGCTATTGGACTTGAATGGCTGCGTCTTTGCTCTTATCCTCCAAGGAAAGTTATGAACAACCCATTGAACATCTGCTGATGACACCCCTTGCAGGACTCCGGATGAGGTTATTTGAAAGCCCAGGTGCAACATGTTCTGTTTGCAGCTGCACAGGCCCCTTGCGTGTCAAGCCTGTGCCGCTGCTGAGGTCTGTGCCACAGGAGAAAAGGCTGGGTGTCAAAAACTGCAGAAAGGGAAACAGTACCAAAAAAGGACTCACAGACTTTATCTATTAAAGAAATAGGAATGGCCATCTGTCCTGATCCAGAATGTCTGCAGCTTTGACGATTTGCACAGAATAGCAGCTCTGCTAACACAAAGGACTCATTTACTCAAGTGTATTGGCTTGCACCAGCAAGGAGAGCAAGAGGTTAACCCTGACAAAGGGTTTGCTGCCTGGACACCGTAGAATGCCACATACTGACACTTGTGCCATGTTCAATTTATACCTTTACTAAGGGTGTATGTATTGCACAAGCATGGGGTGAAGACGAGAATCATTTTCACACTAATAGCAATAAATAGTAGATTCTGGCCAAAATCAGAGGAAGGGCACAAAAAGAGACCTGGAAGAAATAAATAGCGCCATAAAAACCAGAGACTGCAAGAGGCCAGCTGGTCTTGCTCCCTGCTCCAGGTTCAGCTTTTCCTGAAGGATCCCCAGGGGAAGCTCAGTGCCCAGGCTCCCCAGCAGCCCTCCCAGCTCCCCCCAAACACCAGCATCAAAACTCAAGCACCACAGATAAAATGCAAGGTGAGCAGAGCAGGAGGAGACAAGATGGTCAAAGCCTGCCGGCCCTGGGACAAAAAAATGAGTAACTTGTAACATTTCCTTTACTAGTACTGAACATTTTTGTGCTTCCAGTGCATCTCTGATCCTCTCACTCCTTCAAATGGAAATGAGAAAATGCATCCCATGGTGCTTTTACAAAACAAAACAACACAAAGTATTAAGACGATAAAGTTACTTCATTTCTGGCAATCCGTTTTCAACTCCCCCCGATTTGGTAATAATGTTATAATTGAGCCTGCAGTTATGAACGGTCTTGTCTTCCTTTCCTACAAGTATTTCCTCACCTCATACAACAATATGAAAGCTGACGTGTTTTGATGATTTTCTGGAGGAAACACAGGGCACAGACTGATGTGTGTTGGGGAAATGCAATCCCTAGAGAAGCCGGCTCTACTCCTGGGGCTAACCATTTTGCAAAGCTATAAATGAATCCAAATTTGTTATTGTTTTTAATTAAGAAAAAAGAATTTGCACAGCAAATGATTTAGAGTAGTAATAATTACATAATTGGGTCTAAAATTATATATTCCAAAGAGAAATGTACAGGGTGATTCTCATCATTACTGGAAAAAATAGCAGCAAATGTGAGGGGAGCTAAAGCAGGGGAAAACACAGAGCCCCCAAAATAGCACCTATGAACTAGCTTGTATTTTTAGCCTCCTGCAAGTCAGAGGGGGGCACAGGGAGCCCAAGACACACAGGATCTGCCCTTGGGCAAATCTGAGCTGCAGACCTTTCCCACAACAAGAAGAGCCCTTGGATGGCAGCAGATGTCCATACCAAAGATGCTGAGCCAGCAAAAACTTTCCTGTCCATATAGCTCTGTTTACAGCCTGGCTGTATGGGCACAGCGAGCCAGCCCGGCTGGGTCAGCAGGATGTGACAGAGGACACCTGGTCCAAGGCAGAGAAAAGAAAGGAAGAAATAGGATCCAGTGTTTTCTTGCCCGCTCTTGATTTGGAAATGCCACGTGACACTTAATGGTCTATATAATTACAAAGTGCTTCCCTCTGAACATGAAGCCTCTTATAAAAGAAGCAGTGCTCTTGGCTAAAATTTCCAGAATCCCTGTGGTGCAGTAATAAATAAGATGAATGCAGGGATGTGGGATCCTCTCATGCAACAGCTGAATCTGGATGCCAAAGTGCAGATATCTCGATTGCCTTCGAGCAGGCAGGCTGTGCCCACAGCTTTGATATATGAGCAACCTCATAAAAACAAAGGAGTAGCAGCATTACCCTGGAAGCCAAGCAGCATCAACAGCGGAGAACGGTCTTTAAAACTCCATCAGTTCTAACCAGAAGGCAGGACCTGCCCACACAAGTTTCCTGGCTGCTACAGATAAAAACTCTTCTATTGATTGCCAGCGGCACAAAGAAATATGGGGACCATTCTGGTTATCATTCTGCTTCAAAGCTAATGAAAAGGCATTGCAGGTCTGTAGCACTGCAGAGCTGTCTCTAAGCAATGTAAAATACATCCATGAAATCTAACAGCATGGCGAGAGGGGAACAGCTAGAAACTCAGCTGTGCCCTTGGCAGACAGCAGGAAATATAAGTTTCACTACATTGGGCATGGCTGGTCACATGTACCCAGATCTTTGCAGCTGTGTGTGATTTCTGGGATGGCTGGTTTGCTTCCATGGCATTGCAGCTCTGCCTCTTCAGCACCGTCTGCTCTGTAAGGTCCCTCATGCTGCCTGCTGCACACAGGGTGGGTGGAGGGAGCTTGTGCATGCTTATTTCTTGATTCCAGGGACTGGACAAGGCAGCTTGTCCATAGAATAAATATGGCCCTGAACCGGTGGGTTTTCCCAAGCAGTTCACTTCGTGCAATGAATTAAGGATCAGACCTTCTATTTTTACTCACTAGTATCCATCTATGAGGTGAATTCAGAGAAGTGATAGGCAATGAGTTACAAAGCCTGCTTCATAACAGACACCTTAAAGTGTTCTCAAGCTCCAAAACGTGTCTTAGTACATCTGCTCTGTAAGTCTTTGGCTTACTTCAAATTTTGGTCTACAGATTAATTTCTGGATCCCAGAGCTGGGCCACAAAATCAGGTGTACCTCATATCCCAGACTCCAAACTTGAGCTTGAGCATCCCCTGATCATACCATGCTTGCTCCAAAGTCAGTCCAAGAAGTCAAACTCAGGTAAATTTTCCCCAAAATGACCCATGAACCCAGACGCTTCCAGAGGGTTCCCAGAGCTCTGCCAGCTTCTGCAACCTGCTGTTTATAGCTCTGCAGCCTCTGACAACAGCTTGTCCTTATTCATCTACTGAGAGCAAAGTGCTTTCAGCCCAGGGATAGATGTGTCAGGTTGTTGGTGACTAATGGAGCTTCACTCCCATTAAGTCAGCACGTTAATCTACTGCGGGTCACCAGAGAGCAGGGGCTCGCTGCCTCCACAAGGTAAGTGCCTGCTAGCACCTGTCCTGCTCCCGAGGCTGCATGCAGGCTATTGCCTTCAAGAAAACCTCCAGTGTGCAGGAAGACAGATGGCCCCACTAGGAAGCAGAGGGAAGGCGTGGAACTGCTGTTGGCCCAAAAGGATAGGCAGGGAAAGGGGCTGTCAGCAAAGGTCGAGGTGCAAAAAGCCAGAAGCTCTGCTGTGGCAGCCAAACCTGGCTTATTGTGTACCAGTGGGGCTGAGTGTCCCCGTGCAGGACACAATGCCTGTGAGGCCAGCCCTTCTGGAATCTCTGCTGCCTGATAAGACACAAGCTCCTACCAGCAACTCCAGTGCTGGAGTTGTTCCCACATCCAGTGCCCATGCCTGTGCCCTGAGATCTCAGAAAGTTTTGCTGACGCTGCAGCCTCTTCCTCAGAGATAGACTTAATTTCTGATGCTCGGTCATCTATTTTCACAATTTTTTTTAAGAATTACGTTCTCTTTGGCACCCGTGTCCCTCTGGTTGGTGAAATTTCTCCAACAACCCCAAAGTCATCAGTGGGACAGGTAGTGAGAGAGAAAGATGATTGAAGCCTTATTTCCTTATGACACCAGACCAAAAAAAAAAAACTTTTGTGAGGTTTGCCCCCCATCTGGAATTACAGTGTATAATTTTTGTAGCTGTGTTCAGGTGACAATGGGGAACAGCCTGAGGCCATGCTGGAGGCATCGCTCAGGACCTCAGAGCAGGGTCCTGAATGTCTCAGGTACGCAGAAAGGCAATGCCAGGCCCCTTCCAGGCTCTTGCCTGTGATGCACGTGGCCACATCTCCCTCCTCTTGGCCATGAAATCAATGCCTGTCCACCTCCACGTGCAGCCTTCCTGGAAAGGACCGAGACGCGCTCAGAGGAGGGCATTCAGACGGAGGCAGGAGAGATGCCAGCACTAATCCTGGCAGCGGAACAAGGAGTCCTTCCTGTGATGAATGGAAACGCAGGAAGATCAACGTGGAACAAGAGAGCTTTCCAGTCCCTGGGCCTGGTGGCAAGCACCCAGCCCTGGTACACTGGGCGGTTTGTTTAATGCCCAGTGAGGACAGAGGGAGGGTGAAAAGCCATGCAGTGAGCCATGAGCCAGGTTCCCCGACTGCATGGGATGGGTTTTGGGGTATGAGAGGACAATCCCCTGGTTGGCACAGCCGGGACACAGGACTTGCTGTGGAGGCTGGGTAATCACTGTGTCACAAGAGGTTCTGCCCGGTAGCTGTACCAAAATAGCAGCAGAAATAACCTCCCCAAATGAAAGGACCTTGCTTAGGTCCAGGGCTCCACTCTGGGCCACTCACAAGTTGAATCCCTCTCTCTCATTTCACATTCAGGTGCTGTACTGAATTAATAATGGCAGAATATTAATGATTGTGCTGTTTTCTCTTGGTCAAACCTGGCTCGCCCTCACACTGCAGCAGCAGGCAGGCAGCTCGGAACCCCAAATGCTGACGCAGAGCCTGGGCAGGATCCGTCTGTCCTGCAGCTGGAGCCTGCTTACTGTTCTTGGCCCCAACACCAACTTTCCAAGCTCCCGTGCCTGCGATGCTCTTGGCTTCTTGTCCAACCCAAGAAAGCAGCAAAGCCACCAAAACACAAGGAGATAGAAAACAACGAGGCAATGCAGCACCCTTCGAGCCCTGCGTGGTTTCCCACTGAATTACAGATTGTCTTCCATGTTTTCTGACACCAAAACGTCCCAGCTCTGCAGCACTGCCTTGCAGCTCTGCAGCACCTGGTGAGGGCAGCTTTATTTACCCCAGAGATGCTTGCATCGAAGGCTCCCCACAAATATTTATCTACTAATGTTGGTGGAGCTGATGGGCAACAAACAAAGGGACAAACAACTTGGAAGGGTCCATACCTGGCAATCAGCATTGCACCAAGAAATCAGGTTTTCCTAGCTCTTAATTAGGATTTATTTCAATACAATAGCTGATTGCACCACTCTAAAATGCCTTAGCACTGTCCATAGCCTGTCTTTTCGGACAGGTATGTGGCTGGTACAACCCCAGCCATGGGACGGAGGGAATGCCCCACCAAACGTCAGCTTCACAGCTTTCAGCTGGTGAGGTCTGCAGTCCGCTGGTTACAACTTCCAGCAGAATGCCATGGGGCAATAAAGGACACGTGGAAATGGGATACTAACCCTGGGGCTGGCTTACATATAGGCAGGGGAGGGTGTGGGGAAAGCCTTGCTGCACCGTAATCATCCTCCTCTGCTGCGTTGTCTGCCTGGCACATGCCCTTCCCCGAAGGCGACAAAACATAAAACATTTCATGAGCTAGAAGAACAGGGAAAGTTTATGAAAAGCTGCTGGCATTATATTCACAAGCACACAGAGGGAACGGAGTGATTTTTATTTTCCACCACGCTTAGATTATTGTCATTAAGCTCTCAGAGATGCCTGGCATGAGGGGATGTAACAGCAGGAAGACTTCGGAGAGCGTCGCTACAGGGCGAGCAGCATCTTGTGAGGTCTGAGATAAACAGCTCCGCGAGCACGACTGTGAGCAATTCCCTGTGGAACAGGCTGGGCACACATACACATTTTTTCTCTGTATTAAAACTTGCAGAAGATTTTTGGGCATAGTCAGCATTTGCATTTACTGCACCTTTTTTCTTCTCTGCTTGCTGTTCGTACACTGCCTTGTCAAAATGCAACCTGCTCCTTGGGTAAAGGTTACTGACAGGCAAAGCAAAGGTCTGTTTCATATATGCTGAAGACCACATTTCAGGATATGAAATCTAATGTCACAATTTGTTTTTCAAGTACGATTGAGGACACAACATGCTCTGTCCATCCTTGGGCCTGCACTGCTTCTTCCACACAGCTTTTGAAGTCAGATCCATCACAGAGTTACTCTGGCTGCCCCACAGGGGATGCAGCCCATCACCCCGCTGCCCACATCCATGTCCAGCCCAGCCCCATCCAGAAGGATATTTTTCCTTGGGATGGCCAGTAAGAGGCAGGAATGATCCCGCTACAAGGCTCCAAGTCCCAAGGCTGAGTCTGGGATGTAAGTAAATAGGAAAATCAGCTCCTAATTTCTAGTTGGAGAAAAAGATTGTCTGGCATTGCTTGGCAAATGAACAAGAAGCCCTGCATTGTTTGTTTATACAGTCACTCTCCTCCTCTCCTGGTGAGCTGCAATTATAGGAACTTAATGAACCTTTTTCAGGTCATAGGTATTTATTTTAGAGAGCCCATGCAGCCTCTAGAGAAGCAGAATACACACTTTGGAGAATGGAAGGGACTTTGAGACAAACTGGCAGAGCAGTCCTTCCAATCTGTTGTCCTTTCAAATTCTTTAAATGAGATAGCTCTTTACAAATTAGGATCTCCTCAGCCAAACCCCAAACCAAACCATCTGCATACACAGTGGCTTTAAATAAGCAATTCTGCAACCTCAAATAGTATATGGTGAGAAATAGTTGGTCGATTAGCAATCCTCCTCCTCCCCGTGTCCCAGAGGAAGCATATGCAGGACAGAATGTTCATTTGCTGGCATGGATGCACGGTATTCCTTTCATTTCATCTTGCTTTTGTAAACAGACCCATTTGTGTGCCACTGAGGACGGGGGATGTCATATGGCCTGTTTCCACTTACAGGTTCCCTCAACATGCCATCACACTTCATTAAAAAATGAGTGGAAGGATAAGGAGCCAGCCCGTTAATCCTCCTGGGGTCACAGGGGTGAGAGGTTTCCTCTTGGTGTCACTGGGGTGAGGGGGTGAGGGCTCTCACTTTCACAGGAGCCAGCCTCTGCACTGAGCGAAAATTAAATATTGGACTCTTGGGATCATTTAATTCATAGCTTCAGCAGCTGCCAATAGCCTCCTGCTTCCATTTTCCGAAGGGCAGATTGTGTTCACAGGCATCTGTAGGACTAAGGAGGTGTGCTGCTCTATCTGCCTCTCTGCTCAAGGTATGTTTAAGGTACCATAAGTGCCTCTATGGAGATGACAATTTCCCTCTTACTGCCTCTGCCTCTGGTAGTCATTGGGAATATTGCTGGGCTCCAAAATTTAATGGAGATAAAGAAAAAAAAATCTTAATTTTATAAAACTAAACACATATAGTAAAATAATAATCTGTCCTATGCTGTGGTTAGATTCAGGCACTGCACATCCAGCAGTCTTAGTCTTAGTGCGAAGCTTAGCTCTATCATCAATTTTATCTTAGTATGTAGGCTTGGCTATGTTTCCTGACTGCTCTATCAATTTTCCCATCACTAACAGAAGAATAACAGCTCGGAGCACTAAGGATTTGTTTGTTAATATTTGTAGACCATTTTGAGATCCATTCTGAGTTCTTGTTTATGGATTTAGAAGAGTTCCAGCAGTGATTTCAGAGCACGCTGTGGATCTGAGGTACCTCCTACGAAATGGATTTGGCCTCTGTTCCTTCATTCTCTTCTCTTGGTCAACTTCTCTGTGCCAAGGAGAGCAGTAAAAAAGAAAGGATGGAGGGTTTAATTCCTGCTGCATTTCCCAGTTCAGAGGAAGGATGCAGCTCCTAAGATCAGAGAACATAACTTCCAGCTGATTAACCAATATACAAGCTCGATATACAGGCTAGGTGTGCAGTGAGCACTGGCTGCCTCTGGGGAAATGATGGGAAGGCAGCCAAAGACAAACGTGCTGGATGTCTGCGGGCTGGAAGAAGAGTAGACAAGGGAAATTGGAGTCAGAAGCGGTTCTATGTCCTCTGGTTTGTTGTTGTGTTCAGATCCCCTAGCCTGAGTGGGATCTTTGACATCTGAAGCATCAGTAGTGACCTTTAGACATGCTCGTATTGCTGCCAGCTGCCTTCACATCCATACACATCCTGCATACAGATGGCCGGACTGAGCATCCTGACTTTCTCCTCCATCAGTTGAGGTGATAAAAATGATTGTATCAAGGGATCTGTGATGAAAACTATCATGCACATAGATGAAAGGAGAGGATCCAAGTAGGAAAAATGCAGTCTTGTGCTCCGCATAAAAGCGGTGCCCATTGACACACTTACTTTGTAGATCTATGATTGTGGCTTCATTAATCTAAGCCTGTTTGAAGAAAGCAGTGTTTCACAGCTGACAACAGCAAGGCCAGCGAGGAGCGATCTATTACGGAACAGGCTGTGTAGTTCACCGTGTAATTGGGACTTGCTGCTGAGCTCCCTTCTTTGGAAGGATATTTCTAAAGCATTTCTTATCACGATTAATAGGAGCCTGCCAAAGTGTGCCTCCTCTTCCCCTCCTACAACCCACTCCAGTGGGAGAGCTCCCATTTTTGCCAGCCGGTGCCATCTGTAACCACCCCTGTGCTAACAAAAGCATATTCAACCCATAAATTCCCAATAAACTAAATATAGTCGAGGAGAGAAATTGAAATTCTTCTTACTGAGCAGAGATATTTTCTTATAAAAGAGCTTTCTTGAAATGAAACCCAACGTGATCCAGCCTCCAGAAGAGAAAGCAAATATTTATCACCAGTGGTGAATGTGAGGAGAAGGAGGGCACTCACATTAACTCAGCATGGGCTGTTCAGAGAGTCCATTCATTTCTCTATAATCAACACAACCTGGCAAAGAATGTTTCTCTCTTGTCCTCTCTCCTTGTAAGTCCTGTTTCTTCGGGAGGATCCTTATGGCCTTTGAAATGCTTTAAAAGGTCAGACTACACAGCGGGAGGAACTGCAGAGACTGGGGGGGGGAAGCAGCAGAGGGAAAGGCCATCAGTGGAAACCCACTGAGAGGAGAATACTGGCTAGATAAATAATATCATATTAAGTAGAATTCAAGAGCCAGGCCTGCCATGCTCCACTAACAGAGAGTGAATAATTATAGGAGAGGTTAGGAGGTGAAAGCCTGTCTCCTGTAGGGGATGAGGAGAGGATAATAAGCTTAGCACGCTCACAAAGGCAGCCAAGGAAATCTGACCCTTTATCACACTGTTATCTGTAGAGAAGTAGATGAGATTAGGCCCATAATGGGATTGGTGCCACATGAAGCTTTGCATTTCTGACGTTGCAAGGAGGTTACTGACACCAATCCCTGCTAATTTATTGAATTGCTGCAATAAAAATGCCTTCTCTACTGAAAATAGCAGAGAGTAACTGAATAAACCTCTTGAGTAAAAGGGGATTCATTGCCTGAAGAGGATTTGCAGGGCACAGCAGTTATTGAGTTAGCAGATTCAGAAGCAGCCAGCTGCCCTGGCGAGGGCTTGAACTGAATAATGATGCTTTCCCGGGCCGTCCTGCCTCCCACCCGCCGTGTGTGAGGAGCTGGGCTCCTGCTCCCGTGTCAGAGAGCGGGGAAGTGACCTGCTCAACAGTCAGGCTTCAAGCAGAGGTCGGCTTCACCTTTATTCTTGTGCCAGACTAACACAAGAGTCAGAGCAGGTCCTCGCGCTCCCTGCTGTCCTCTGGGACCAGTGTGCTCGTGATGCTAACCCTAACCTGGTACTTCCATGCTGGCTTCCTTCTTCCTTCCCCACCTGCCCCTGGCTGAGCTGCCCCATTGCCCCTACACCTGGTGGGACCATGGGCACCAAAAATTCCTCCAGGCTGGGGTCGCAGGTGCCCTGATGGTGAGCAAAACCTACAACACGGGGACTGCCCCCACTTCTCTGGGGACACTTCCCCTCCTCTGGGCTTTGCAACTACATTTCAGGGGTGTTTTTTTTTTTCCCTTTGGAAAGAGCTTTTTATTATTTTGGATGACTGATTTTTTCCTCCCCACAATCTGTGAGCTTCTCATCGTCTGTGTGGCCCAAACACATTAGTATCCTGGGAGCTCCTGACAGCTATTGACAGAAAATATTGTTTAAATAGCGGCAACTGATAAAGCACAGATGAAAATGGGTTGAAGTTGGCTGTAAACAATTATTGTGTGAAAAGCATGTGATTACAGTAGCTCTTAGTGAATCAGCTAAGACAAGCTAAAGATGAAGAAAGCTGAGAATAATACTGTGGGAACTGGTTTTCAGAGAACAGTAGATTTACAACCTCCTCCCCCCCAAAAAAAAGAAAGCTGAATTCTTTGATACTTTGAACACTTCCAGAGACAAAAGCCGAGATGGAAGAAAAAAACATCTTGAGAAAGTCAAAATGCAGTGTTTCATCATTTTCAAGATCAGATGGGCTAAAATCTAAGTGGTCAGATTATAATTTCGAAATGATCTTTGTTGCCAAATTGCCCCATTCTGTGAAAAAGACACACGCACAAAAAAAGAGGCTTTAAAGGGTTAAATTAGCTAAAAATGATACTAAATGAAAGCTTTTGAGTTGAGCCAAAATAACATTTTTCATCTTTTTTTTTTTTTCAGAAGGAAATAAAAATGTTTTGATTCAGTGCAGGAAAAATTTTTATTAGCTTTTTCTGTTCAAGCATCAATAAAAAAAAAAAGCCCTCTTTTTTTCCCTTGTGCTAATTCAGAGCACTCTTGGCAGGAGAGGGTACATCCCCAAGAAGCAGCTTTTCATTTGTGCTTCGTCGTGTCATACCAAGAATAATTTTTCCACTTAACCTAACCATAACTTGGTGTGTTTAGCAAATTCCTCCTGAAGGAAACTGGGATGGAGCAGGAGGCAGCGGGGGCCAGGAAAGAAGTGCTGTGACAGAGCGGTGTGGGAAAGCGAGGGCCAGGAGAGCAGCTCGAGATGTGCAAAAAGCAAGGACCAGGAGAGCAGCTCGAGATGTGCAAAGATCTGTTCTGCAAAGATATGCAGAGACAGGAAGCAGGCAGGGCTGCTTCCCCCTCTTTTATATCACGTTCGTTTTAACTCATCAGTGTTTCTGTTCTGATCTGGGGATATAGTTGTGGGAAACTTTCAGCCCCTTAATCAT
Source organism: Cygnus atratus (assembly GCF_013377495.2). Lineage (NCBI taxonomy): Eukaryota > Metazoa > Chordata > Aves > Anseriformes > Anatidae > Cygnus > Cygnus atratus. The sequence continues at coordinate 10,958,761 of NC_066375.1, read as the reverse complement.
CCAGCTTGGAAAACGCCAGCGAGCATTATAAACAAACCCTTCAAGATGACAAATGGAGATGGGCTTATTCCTCGCAGAGGACTTTCTCGTTTGTGTTGCTGGGAAGATGGGTGTACAAGTGGACAAACAAAACAGCCATTCCCACAGGGGAAGACGCTGTGAGCACAGAGCTTAGCTCTTGCCTCCCATGGGAGCGAGGTTTAAGTCTCTGGCTGTAGAATGAAACTTGTTTTAAGTGCCCCAAATATGACACTGACAATAACTTAAACAAGAGTCTGAGAGCCACGGGACGGTGAGAAGCTGAGTCATGCTACTCAGCCAAGTGACAAATCTAGAGTGCAGAAGGTAGAGTGTACAACACGGAGCACATCCCGTAGGACACAGACACTTTTCCTTCTGGAAACACTGGGTATTTTACAGTGATGATATCTCGGAAAAGTGCTTGACCCCCATCGTCAGCTCGTTAAAAAAGCAATCTTCCCTGACACCAGCAACCATTGGTATGAAATGTTATGAAACTCTCACCCTTGCTCTTCTTAGTAACAGAGTTTTCCAAAACAACCTCAAACACAAACTTTCTACCAGAAGAGGGTTCTAGTCTGCAAAATAATCCTGCAATCACATGTAAATTTAACTCGCAGTGCAAAGCACCAGTTGGCCCTCCAGCACCGCAGGCTTAATAGCATCTTCCCTCCTGCAAGAGCCAAGACCAACGAGCAGGACTAGGCTGATAAGGTGTAACCAGCCAGGCTGCAGTGTCCTTATTCCCAGAGTCAGCATCTCAGTGCTTGGAACCAGAGCGAAAGGTTACCATTTTGATCTGCTTGCTTCTTACAAGCATTTTCCACTGGCAAAAAAGATGACGCACAGGGAAAAAAGCCACGAAGAAGGACCTCCTGTCCTCCCTCCCCTCCTCTCGTGTAGTCCCCTCCATTTCTTTCTAGCCATTTAATTGGAAAGTATATTTGCTCACCCTTGCTTTGTGACGCACTCCAGATATCATGTTCCCTCCTGATTGCTTCCACTTTGTTTGCCTATATATAAATTCTTACAGCTCACTGCCTGGCTCTGCGGAGCCAGCCTCTGCCAGGAGGACAGCCCCTCCACCAGCCCCAGGACACGTACCAGGTGAGGCCATCCGACCTTCTCACCACCCGGTGAAAGAACACCTTGTTTGGGATGGCAGCTTGGATTTTCCACTGGGGGCAGACACAGGACTTCACAGGAGGGAGGTGGCAACGGACTCGTGCCTGTCCGTAACAGGAAAATAGGATGTCTCTTATTCCTGGCAGTGATAAAACCCCGCAGCCCCAGAAACGAGCAACCAGGACATCTTGTCCCACTTCCCAGGCAGCAGAGGTGATGTTCTTCATTGACCTCAGCCCTGAAAAAACAGGGAGCACACGGTAGCAGAGTTTTGTCCTTCCTTTGCAGCAGGAAGGACGGACACACACGCTTCCTCTACCCCAACTTTTCCCTTCCTAAGCATCCTTGCTCCATTGCTACAGCGCTGTGGGCTCCCAGTGTGGTGCCACATAGCAGTGCAGGAGACATCTCACCGCTTCCCCTTTCTCACATGCTCTGTGCACTGGCCTTGCTGTATGAGTGTGTGATGAGTTTGATGGGAAAACACTGATAGGAAAACTCCAGAGGCTGGTGCAGAGACCGTGGCTGAGACAGGAGTAGCTGACGGCTCTTTCTCCCCACCTTTGCCGTGGGGGACACAGCATCCTCCACCCCTTCTGAGGTGAGGAGAGCCTCAGATGGTGGGGGGACTGTCACAAGATCTTCCAGATGCATTTCTGTTTCTTACTTAGGTGGCAAATTGCACAAAGTGAGGCTTGTCCCCCTCTGCACTCTCCAGACTTCTGGCACTCAAGCTATATCTGTAGCACAATTACGTCTCCTATCAGCTCTGTAAATAAAGTCTTGCAGCACAAAAGGCGGTTTGGATTAGCAGTTTATCAGTCCAGATGAGCAACACAAAGGAATGCAGGGAAAAATCCAGGAACAGTCTGAGGCAAAAACTAATTCCCATTTATTCAGCTTTGCACTGCAGCCCAGCAATATCGGCAGGAACAGCACAAGCACTTATATCAGACAACATTACACCATGCAAATATTTTCATGGAGCACTTCCTGGGTATTCCTTTCTCTCTATTGCTTTACCTACCTAAGTTTTCATAAGTGAAAACCTTTGCTGAGGTACACTTGCTGGGGGAAATCAGGAGCTGGCAAGATAACAGGGCTATTTCCCAGGTGTAAAGTTTGCATGGGGGAGAAGGAAGGCACAACTCCTCAAATTTGTTTTTCTGCACCCCACCAAAACCAGAGAGTGAATATTCAGCCGTCAGCCTTTCCCAAGGCACTCAGCTGGCACACATCTGTGGGTGTGCACACTGGCACTGACACACACACGTGCACAGATGCCACGCTTCACTGCAGCCATCTCTGGGTGGGATTTGGCCGGCACTACCTCCACGATCCTCTGCAAGCTCAGCAGAAGGACATCAAGCATGCAAGCCAGCACGTACAGAAGATGGACTGCTTCCCTGCAGCCTTCGGGGTGGTTCACGCTGCTGCAGGAACGCAGAGCACCCTCTGCACCTTCAGGCTGGCTCCCGAGTCCTGAAGGAGCTCCTCTCCCTCTGGTTGATGCCAGCACAGTGCCTGGGCTGAAGTCACGCTGCAGCTCTCCAGAGGCTGGATGGGGAGCAGAGCTGAGTTATTCCCTCCTCATCTGCAGGGTCCAAAAACTAAGGAGATAACGCACAGATAGCTTGCATTGCAGTCAGCTCCCTGCAGCCCTAGAAGAGCTGAGGGATGGTGCTGCAGGACGGCCGCTCTGCACCGGGACACTTGCACACAACCTCCTAACTAAGCCCAAACTGTCCCAGCACTGGTACCCAAAGGATGCAGTGGTGCAGCACTGCCAGGAATAACGTGTGTGTTTATACAACGTGCTGTGTGTCTGTCACAGAGCCTGGTGCCCCGGGAAAGCAACGACGACCCCAGGCTGCTGGATTTCAGCAGTGGCCAGGCGCAGATTTGAGAGATCAGCAGAGGAGGCAGCGGTGTCCCCATCAGCAGTGACTTGCAGCTGGTGGGGAGCAGGAGAGCGCCCATGTAGCTGCACATCCCCGCAATCACGTCCCGGCTGTGTCCACCCCAGCTTTGACTGGAAATCAGGGAACACAAGCACGTCAAAGAGGCTGGGAGCGGGAGGCTGCCAGACACGCACACCCCGTCCTTCCCTGCCGGAGTCAACAGAAACATGGAGCATTTGGGGGCCAGGAAAAGACACCTCCCTCTTTACTTTTTCTGCCTTTGGACAGGGAGGAAATGTTCTCCTGCAGCTGGTGAAAGAAAAACCCTTTTCTGCCAACCCCCTGCTGGGTGAACAGATGAGGGAGGTGAGGAGCTGGGGTGTGCTGTGAGCCCTCCGCTGAGGCTGCTGCTCTGCTCATCTCGGGCCACTCGCACCAAGCACGGAACCACACAGACAGAGCAATTTGTCGAGGCGTAGTCTCAGTTATTTTGGGAGCACTTCAGAAACTCCTCCATGGCTTCTGGGAAAGGAACACATTGAGCTGATTGACCCTCTGATTTTTCTGTGGTTAGAGGAAAAAAAAATAAAGAGGGCATTATTTTTAAATGCTTGAAATTATTGCCATGTTCTATAAGGTGGCATTTCCCACCCAGCTGGGAAGGGTGAATGACAGCCACCTGCTTTGTGGGAAGAAAAGGAGAGGAAAATTGCCACGTGGAGGAGTCTTCACCATGCATTGATCACCCTCTCCATATGACTGGGGTCTGCACTGTCACATCCCCATGTCCCCGTCTGGTACAGGAGGCTTTCACGCCTCTCCAGCTGTTTGTGTCCCTCCTGTCCCCCTGTTGTTGCAGGCTGGCCCTTTGCCCCAGCACAGCCCTTCACAGGCACTTGGGGCTGTCCCACACCCCAGCCCAGCTCTCTTACACCTCACTCCCTGGTCTGAACATGAGCTCACATCAATTTGTTGTGATCCAAGCCAAGTTTGTGTCTTCTTCAGTTCTGTGTATCACTGGCCTTCAGACGTGTGAGTTAAAGCTCTCTTAGCTGCACAGGGTTATGGTGCCTGTGTAGGAAGTTTTGGTTATACCTGGGAGAAGGTACGTGCTGCATGTGCCTTCAGGCATGGTGCTGCTCACAAGCACACAGCCAGATAAATTTGTCCTTACAACTCCACATGCAAAAAAAGACACACCCTTCTTTTATCTTCTGGTTCATCCTGACTATTTCTCTGTACACCACAGGAGATTCTGGCCCAAATGTCGCTTAAAGAGGGGAGGTGATACAGAGGATCCCATAGGATACTATTGCAGACACTCTGAACCTCATGGTCATTAAGCCCTGAAAATGTTCTTTTTTTTTTTTTTTTAGGTATGTATTTATTGTGTCTAACACATTGATACCCAACAAATTATTTCTCCCTGCAAGAGTTAATAGAGAAGCAGAAACAGTGCCCTGGAGTGGAGCAGCCTTCCCAGCCGGTGGGATTCAAGGGGCTTCTCTCTTCTTGGCATTTCAGAGCTTACAATGGAAGCTAAAAAGTTTGTAAATGTTCCCACTTGGCAGAGTTTTCGTGTTTACTTAGACTTTGATTTATAAAGTGCATCTCAAAGTCCCCTTCCAAGATGAGCTATTTGCTGTATCAATCAGCGTGTGCGTGGGGATCAGATGTGGATACAGGGCTCCCAGCGTAATTCTCTTAAGTGCAGCCTGCAGAGCTCTCTGTCATTTCATACTTAGTTTCCTACTGATTGTCCAATACATTTTGCTTCGGCCCATGTTATTAGATAGATGCAGAGGTTTCTCAATGCTGACTTCACTCCAAAACTACTTGGCAAGCATCCCACCGGCACACAGCATTGGCCCTGCTGTATATGTATATTTCATGCTGGGTCAGACTGGAATTGCTCGGATATTTCTCACTGGACACGCAGCAGTAGGTGGGTTGTCACCTGGTTCTCGAGGACCAATGACCATCTGCTGGCTAGAATTAAAACTGGACAAGCGTTGGTCATGGGCCTCCTATCACTCAAAATAGCTTTGCTGGGGATCAAGTGACTGCTTTGTGACAGTTCTGACCAAGGGGATATTTTGCGACATGAGCTGACACCTGGAGGGCTCCCGAGAGGATAGGTGGAGTTTTCTTGGTGGGCTCGAGAGATGGTTGGAGAGCTAGGTTTGGGACAGCTGGCCAACACAAGCCATGAGGAATACAGTCTGCAGTGCAGAGAAGCCCCCAAATCTGTGATGGGAGCCACCTTAGGACAATGCACGTCTCTCCCCCAAGGAGAGACGTGGTGGTGGTGGTGGTGGTTTTTTTTATTATTATTATTTGTTTGGTTATTTGTTTTGCTTTGGTTTGGTTTTTGTTTTATTTTATTGGTTTGATTTGATTTGTGTTTATTTTATTTTAATTTTTTTTTGGTGGTGGTGCTTTTTTTTTTTTTTCCCCAATTGTTTTCACAGGCCAGTAAACAAGGCAAGGGACATGCTTTGTTTCAGGGCTTCCTCGCACAGCAGACACAGTAATTCCCTCCTGCTTTTAAACACAGCAAGTCCAGCTAAGAAACAGGAAGAAAGCTCTTTTGGTCAGCAGAGCCCTTCCCCAGCAAATGTCTCCCCTGGATCTGTTCTATTAAGCCCTTGGGATCTTGGAAACACTTTCCAGGTGTAAAAATAGTGCCTGCAAAGTCAGCAGTCAATCCCTGATCTTGGACAGGTTGTATGGCAGGGGATTTTTTGCTTGATTTAATCCCCCAGACCAGTTCCAAACTCTATTCAAGGAAACAGGGACTCTCCCTGGCCATCCCAGTACATGAAATACTGAACAATATTCCACCTGAGCCATGTCAGGGAGGAAATTACAGAAAACAGATTTCCTGGTAAATTGAGCTCAGATCTGCGTTACAGAAATGATCCCAAGCAGCAGTGATGCCAAGGAACCCCTGGGACCCCAACAAGGCTGCCACCCTGGGAGCCAGCCTCAGGGTCTCCCCAAGCCCCCTCTCAGCCCCACTCTCCCTGCAGGCTCCCCGGTGACCCCAGCCTGACCGACTGCTGTGTTTTTGGATTTAAGTCAGGAGGCCATTCACTGAGGCACAGACTGGAGGGAGGTTTTGCTATCCTGGAAAGAGCTCCCATATTTCCTAAGGGTCCTTTTTGTTCTCTGTCACGGCACTGCATGAAAGGAGGAGGCTGGTGGGCAAGAGGGCGTTTACCAGGGGTGCCCAGAAGTCATTACTGGTCTACTTGGGGTGGATGTAATCAGCAATTCCCAAAGAGGAACCTCCATCCCAGCACTTCCAGCCCAAACCCTGGGGTTTAGCAACACTCCTAATATCCCCTCCAGAACCTCTTGCACAAAGAGTTCCCATTTCAGTAAATCAGCATTTTCTGACAAAACAAAACCAAAAAAAGCTATTTCTCCAGAAAATTCTCAGTTGTCTCAACTGCTAATAGCCCATGCAAGTTGAATGCCACAAGGACTTATCACTTTGTTATGTTCCTGGCACCACTTTCCATGTAACTTGCAAATTGTTGTTTGCCCAGCTCTGCCTCTAACAGATCAGGAGAAATTCTGGCTACTGCAGCAGAGGAAAATAGCAGAGTGTGTCCACTTTTGCTACTCCAGAGTTGTTCAACCAAAAAATAATGAAGAGAGAATTGTTTTTCCTTGGCTACGAAGTGTAAGTTATTGGTGAATAAATAAGCCCAGAGGCCAAGGGATGAAGTATTTATTGATTTTTGCAGTGTTTATTTCTGAGTTAATTTGCAACCCACACAAAGAGAGAAAGAAATCACTGTGATAAATATAAAATATGCTTTATATTGTGTGTATTATGAAAAGAGTTTCAATAAAAAGATTATTACATCTTTCTATGGAGCGTTCACTGGGTTTGGCTGTTATCATATCCGACAGTATAATTTGATCAAATCTTAGCAGTTGCAAGGCAGACCCACACAATTTTTATACTTTGCTTTAAAGCACACAGATGCCGTTCTGCAAAGCTGAAATTTAGTGGGAAAAGGAGATGCAGGAGACATAAAAGGAGATGAAGGAGATGTAAAAATGCACTATCTCAACTCCTTCTGAGATGAAATAATAGTCCCTTCTAGCTATGTATAGGTGTCTGGATGGGATTCCTCTATGTACAGCAAGCTCATATTGCCATCTCCTCAAATTTTCAGCGACTCGGAGATGACAAGGCTTAATACAGCAGACAGTTATGCTCTGACAACTCCATCTGACTGCACTGTCTGCCACAGGTCCCCAGCTAATTAACTATTGATCTAAACTTTCGAGATTTTATTAGAATCTTCTGGATGTCACATTATTGCTAATAGGGCTTTAACATACAGCAGAGAGAGAACCGCCTGTGAAGATGAAATGTCCAAAATAATAATTTCTCAAGAAGCATTACCCTGTTTGCAAGGCAGGCTGTGAGCGTATACGTGCTAGCTCCGTGCGTGCTTGCAGAGAGTGCTGGCTGGTTCAGCTGCTTCGCAGGAGCCCCAGGACACTGCAGGCCCTGGCTCCTGGTCTTAAAGTCTTTGGACCCGATGTTACAAGACCTTTTATCTTCCTCTAAACTAGCCAGCAGCTCGCTAAATGGATCCCGTGAGTACAAGCATTGCACAGCAGCAGAGGGGAGGAGGGAGGAGAACCAGGCTGGGTTTCCTGCAGCACACGCAGAGGTTCAGCAGAAGATCTCAGCAGGCATCTCCCATCTGAGGCTGCATGTGCCAGAGCCTGTTCTTCTTTGGCACAGAGCAGCAACACGAATGAGGAAGAGAGGCACCAGACCTCTGATCAGCAAGGGGACCAAGCTGGCTTCAGCACAGGGCACTTTGAGCTATTCCTTCGGCCTGTTTCCCAGTCTGAACTCCCAGCTGGTTTAAAAGAAGGAACATGCTGTATGGTGAGCTACTGTTCCCATATCAACACCCCTACAGCAGCAGAAAGGGCACATCCTCTCCTGTCCGGGTCACGCTTCTTCGCCAAGCACTTTATTGTCAGGGGACGCAGCAGGTTGTGTGCTCTCGTTGAACAGGAACTGGCCAGCACTTCTGAGCAGCTTCCAAGTAAGAGATGCTGGAATCTACTGAATAAATACAGAAGGACAGGTCTAAACAAGCACGGTTCAAGTGGCACAATTCATCTAGCTTCCTGTCAGGGCCTTATCTGTTAGCCTTTCTATTTTTGTTTATTTGCTGTAGCATATTTTCTTTATTTGTATTGTACTTTCTGGCAGTAGTTCTCTAGTGCTGCCTCCAGCTACCTTCCTAAAGGTGCTCTAGCACATGAAGGAATGATATGCCTGATATTTGTAGCCCTAGTGATTCACAATGATTCTTCTTCATATCAAAAAAATAACATATTATGAGGAAGAAACCTAAATTCCTGTGCTCTGGATGCTTGCCATAGAAAGAGAGACAGCAAGAAGCTTTGATGCCTTTGTTCTTCTCTGACACACTCAGGAAAGGCAGCACCATACTGTGCCTACGCGAATTAGACGTGTTCTGTCTTTACAAGAGCTTTCCCAAGTGTCCCTTAAAGCTTTTCCATGCTAAGCACTGCCATGCTGCTGTTCAGCATCCAAGGCTGCTGGAAAGCTTCCTGAACATTCAGCAACAAAAGCAGCCTGTTTTAGGAAGAGCCTTGGGCCAGAAGAGGGAAATACATTCAGTCCCTCCCATTATCTGTGGTGGTGCTTTGCCTAGGCTGCCCGCACTAACGCTGGCAGAAGGGCAAAGTTTATCTTGCAGCAGTGACTGGAAGGATGCTGTTGACCTTGGCAAACCCATAGCACGTTGCACTTCTCCACAGCTCTGTGCTTGTTTTGCTACTCTGCAACAGGGAAATGGTAGAAACTCGTGGTGGTGTTTTGCTCATACTGTGGCAAATGTAGCAGAATCCTTTGTCCAGATGCTCCCCCCACAATTCCCCTTCCACTTTAGCTTTATTTTTCAGACCAAAAAGAGAAATGCAGATGATCTTAACAGTGGTAGACTCTAGGGTTGTCTTCATTATCTGCAAGGAGCATCCCCACAGCCATGCTCATGCCCAGCCTTGCTGCTCTGGCTGGAGAGGTCCTTCTCCAGCAGCAGAGGCCCTGTGCGCTCAGGAAGCAGTGGAGGTGGCAGGGACATGATACACATCGCACCAATCCTCAGGATACTCAACAAACCTCGCTTTAAAAGTGGAGTGAGTGCAATTTGCGGGATAAAGGTACTAGTGGTGGGGAAATCCAGCAGCATTTTTCTGGAGGTGAACACTGACGTGATTGCCTGGCTGATGCCACATCCAGGGCTGCCTCTCCACCTTCTCAGAGCCTTCCCTTTTGCTGGTGAGATGGGTTTCAGGAGCTGACATATACACATGAGGAATGAACCTTTCCAGCCTGTGCTCATTTTCCTGTTTAAATCAGCGTGTTTTACCATAGCAACTACCAAAGAAGGAATCAGCAGCGTTTGAGCAAACAAACACCTATTAGAGATCCCTTCTGAAATATTTATGCTTTGTTCCCCAAAGCCCACTAAGTGCACTGATGAAGCAGCTCAGCACGGCGCTGCGTGGAACCGGGAGTGTCAGGAGAGCCTTTTCTCAGCTGCCTGGCAAAGTGGAAAAAACATTCTTCAGTGGACTGTTTATCAGCCCCGGAGTTTAACCAGATCCACACAGCATGATTGAGAGACCGAGAGGAGGAAGCCACTCCATCAGAGGCCAGGACATCCTCATCCTTCCTTTGCAATGAGGGTAGAGGCTGCACACAGCCTTGAAGACTGGCTGCAAATTCCAAAATTTCTGGTTTTCAAACTCCCTGAAGAATTCACCCCAAAATCTAACAAAACACCTTTGGTCAAAATCTGTCATTTTTATGCTGATGTTTATGAAGAACTGTAAGAGATAAGAAATGGAACTGGAGTTTGTGGGGTGGGAACTGGAAGGTGTTCAGGAAAGGAAATGCAGCTTACAGGGTATAATAGGAGAATCAAACCTAGGAGATGGAGGATGTCGTGACATAAACACTTCCTTCAGCAGTGCAGGCAGCCACTTGTCCACCTCTCTCTTTGCAGCCTCTTCAGTGCTGCAGAGGTAACCAGAGGCTGTTCTAACAGCCCTGAAAGCTGTTCAGGAGCACATCCTCCTTCAAACAGGACCAAGGAATTGAGGTGGAGACCATGGAGGGAAGGAAAGACTTTTAAAATGGATTTTACTGCAGTGTAACAGCAATCTGAGAAGGTAGTTTGTATCTCTCACCATTCACCACTCGTCATCCAGAACCTGCAGAATGGCCTCGTGGCCTCTTGTTCTCCAGGAAAGCCAAACACCGAGGATTGTATGGGTACCTGCTCTCCTGGTGTGTGTTTTCCTCCCTCAGGAAGCAAATCAGATGGCCTGTTCCTGAAAACACTCTCCCCAAAACCTCACTGCTGCAGGCATATGCTGACATTTGACATGTCCCTTGTTTGTCATTTGTGCCAAGTATCACTTCCTTGACAATGACGGAACTGCTCAAAGGAGGGCCATAAACCAGAATGAAACGACTCTGCCGAAGAAAAGTTGTTTATAATTGTGTATTCCCGGAGTTGTCAGCCAGCTCTTATGAGTAAATGTTGTTTTACAACTGAAAAAATTGTGTGAGCCTGCAGCTATTGCTGTTTTTGCTTGGGTTGAGTTTTCTGCATAAATCAAGTTAGCAAGAAAATTGTGTACCATTACATTGCCAGGAAGGTTTAAAACACTTGAGGTATTTAAACTGAACTGTGGGTCTTGTCAAAAACACCAGAAACTACAACAAGCATGAAATTGTACCAGCTCCCCTCCACTGAGGCTCTTCCATTTGCAGCTTCTGGGATTACCGCATGTTTGAAGAGAATGGCCACGCGAGAAGAGACGTGTACATTTGTATTTTATCTCATTTGGTAGTGGATGGATCTGTGGGGAGTTGGGTACTGAGGAAATAGTGCCTGTTTTCCCAAATATTTTCATTTGAAAAGGAGCAACATAGTTACACTGCTAAGAAGCATATGCCAGAGCACCGCAGGAAAAGGGGCCGCCGAAAGCATCGTGCATTGCTCCCAGACGCAGAAGGGGGGAGTGGGAACAACTGATGGAGCAAACATCTTGGAGGACGTCAGCTTCGCCGGTGGGATCTGCGTCAGTCCGGGCGTGCAGACTGGATAGATACAGAGAAGATGCTGTTCTGCCTGTGCAAAGACAATATACACATGGTCAAAGTATTTCAAACATCCTCCAGCGCAGGAAGCAAGGGAATAAGAAGCAATGTAAGCAGAAGAATTAAAATCAGGCCGTACATTGGTATACGTTTAAATTGGCACTGCCATCCAAGCCCTGGTGTCCTTCATCCCAGATCCGCTCTCTCGCATGCATCCCAGTGATGCTCTACAGGCACAAACACCCGCGTGCCCATGGGAGGAATCCCAGCGAGGTGTCCCTAGGAGAGGCTTGCAGCAGGTATTTCAGTCTGGCTGCTTGCCTCCCCGCTGTGCTGGGTCACCTGCACCTGCTCACGGCTCCGCTGTGGAGCAGAGCGGGTGGCACGGTGGTCCTGGTGGGTGGCCTGGGTCCGTGGAGGCAGTGGCAGCTTTTCACTGCCACCTTAAACACAGAGCCAAGATAAAGAGCTCGTTTTGCTCTTAAGGCACATCTCCCCTCCACAGCTCATTTGCTGTGCCTAGGTACACGAGGAGGATATGTCTTCTGAACAGGATGCCACGGGATATGACGGCTAACTATGGCCATATTAACGTAGGTACATAGCTTCCTGGACAAGCAAATTTCCTTGGAATGTATTATCTAATCTGCATTCTGGATTACAACGTGCTGTGAAGACACAGACAACACTGAAGGAAAATGAGGCAGGATTCCTGTAAGATTTATTTCAACATAGTAGAGATCTCAGTCCTTTCAGTCCCCACTGCCACAAAATAGCAGCAAAGGGTTCGGAATGTGACCTCCTAAAACTGCCTGAAATTTATCATTTTTCAGCCCTAAGAGCTCTAATATTTAGTTGTGAGTTGTGTGCTTACAGCACAGGAGATGAGTCGAGCAGAAATGAAATGTGCTGCGGCGCGCGGTGCTCCAGGCACCTGCCTGAGCCACAGGATCCAGCATCGCCTCTCACTGTTACAGCACAGCGAGGAGCCTCCAAGCTCTGGCTCCAGCAAAGCAGAGATTTTCAAGTCAAGCTTTGGGAAGGAAAGGCCAATCACTGGACCAGTTCAGCCACCTGGGGCCTATACAAAAGCCCGGTGACAAGGACATGCCACTGCCAGGGGAAACCTTCAAGAGCTGGAGTACCACACTGCGGCAGCCATGGGCTCAACCTGCTCTCAGATAATAGAGCACATTTTCTGCAGCTTGTTCAGGGCAGTAAAGCCCCCAGAAGGGCTATTCAGTGACTGACATCAATGAGTGCAGGGGATAAATAATAGCAAACTGCTGCTTTGTTTTCTGGTGTTGGAAGGAGATGAAGAGGGAGCATTATGTGACCATTTAACCTAAATGATGCGAAGCCGGCTGTGCTCGCCTGCAGAGCCCTGTTTGTTTATCCAGCGATGCTATGCACAAGTATTTGGCAGGCTTTTCTCAAACTATTCCAAGAAGTTTTTCCTTAAACAAGAGACCCCTGCTGTCCTTTGCAATGTTCTCTAATGCAAGGATTCATAGGGTTTCTCCAATGAAAGTTATTACAAACCACCCAGACACCCAGCATGGAGAAATAAGGAGGAAGGGGCACTGTTTGATTTCATGTATTTTTAATTGCATTGCATTTGCTGGTGCCGCCTTCTCCCATGAACTCGGGCATGATGACCAAGGAGAGGTAAGTGCCACCAGCAGTCCTGATGGCAGCAGGGGATGGCCCCCGGCAGCATGCACTCACACCACACACACACGGGTCACATCACACAATGCAGGGGTCAGGAGATGGCCAAGGGGCAGCGCACATATGCACTACCTTAACCACTACAACGACACCTTCCTGCAACATCTAGGGATCCCACCCACACATCCAGAAGGTTGTATGTTTTGTCCATTGACAAAGATGTGGGTGAAACCAGTCCACACACCCAAGTGAATCCACCCAGGCCATTGCTAAAGGACAGAAATACCCCGTGAAAAGTGGAGGAACGTTTCTCACAGGCCACTTATTCTCCTACTGATTTTCCACAGAAAACTGAAAATTGCTTCAGCAGACAAGGGTGGGAACTATTTTAACAGTCCCTGGTATTAAAAACCATGGACTCAGCAGAGGTTTTTACGGCACACTACAAATGTTGCCACCCCTCATCTCCAGCTCCATCCCTCTCAGACACTAGCACCTTATTTCTAAGCAGGAAGCCAATATTTCCCATTTCTCTGTGCCCTACCAGCCCTTTCTCTTCTCTTGGCCTGCTGGTTAAGTTCAACTCAGAGCCATTGACCTCAGTTGGTATATAGCATGAAGTTTGCTCTTTCTCTTCCAGACTTAAAGAAGATACTGTGCACCCAAGAATTTGTCGGCCTTTCCTTTTCCCATGATATCAATGTAATACAAGTTACCATTTTTCTCTGCCAACTCTGTCTCACTCATACCCTTAGATCATCAACACTACCTGCAGAGATTTTACTATTAAGCATTCATGTCTTGTTTTTTTTAGTACCACCACGTTCCAGCATTTCTTTCCTGAACATGATTTTGCACAATTTATGCCATCAGTGGACAAGGCTGATTCTTTGGTAGGGGACTGCCAGATGTGTGCTCATATTGTCCAAAGGGCAGGCTATGGAAGTGCTGACTCAATGTCAGCTTAATGCTACGATGTAATTCCCAAATTGGAGCTGTTTTACCTCTGGTCCCTAGACCAGCCACCAGAATATGTCCTTACATGGGGCAGCTGATTCCAAATCTGAACTGAAATGTTCTTTATTTGCTCATCACATTAAGTCACTTTGTATGTGCCCCAGACTGAGGTGACAAAGGGGACACTTTGGTAGGTAGAATTTTTAACTTTCCTTAGTTAAGAATTGCAGCTAAAAGATTTTATTTTATTTTTTTCCTAGCAATACTGTGGATAAGATTAGAGAGTTCCTGAGGCACAAAATGAAATTTAGTACCAGAAAGCCCCAGGAGAAGAAATGGGTGATTGCAAGCAGCCAATGTACATTATGCTCAAAGAGGGCAGAATTTCCGAAGCGCTTGCAGGAGCTAATTCAACCACTTCTCCAGGTGCAGACAGACTTCCACAGGAGGTAGGCAATCCCTTGGCCCATAAGCAAGGGGAAAGGTGAAGTCCTGAGTTGATGGGCATTAGCTGTAATCACACAGTTCGACTTATTTTTTCTGGATCTTACGATCTGAAATGTCATTTCCATTTCATGCTACACAGCAGTTGGCATTGGCTATAGTCTGGCTCACCCTAGTGGTCTGAAGTTTAATGAGATGTATGTAATGCTCTTTAATAGCTTTGGATGATTTAAGTATTAAGGAAAAGTCATCCGATCACTTGTGAGCAGTTAAATTAAAAGCAAACTGGATTTTGCTAACAATGGTATGTTTCTAGGTGATAAATGCTTTTTAACAAATCTCATAAAATGTCCTCTCTCTGCTGCCCTGAATGTAATTTGGATTTTTATGGTATTTTTTTCATAGTTCTTCAAATAATTTCATCAGCATAAAGTCTCCTCCTGGATGGAAATTTAATAAAAAGCTGAATTGTTGTGAAAGGTATGAGCATGATCTAATCTTGCCCACTCTTATTCCCAGACCTTGTAAATGTATTCCTAACAGTCTGAAAGTTAATAATTAATAAATGCAAGAAATTACTTGGAAATTTCAAGCTCACACCCTACTCTGCCCACCTGCCTGGCCAGTGATAATTAACACTTTCATGTTTGAGTTGCATGTCCCAGTGCCTCTGTGGTGCAGCGTAACCAGATTCACTACCCAAATAAAGATGCGGCATGTCCCAGGTGTGTGTATCAGCACATGTGTGGCTGTGCTTTTGGCACCAGTGGGATCTCTCAGGTTTGTAAATCTGCTCTTAGAGTGAGTTTGCTGGGTTCACACCTGGGCAAAACTGCCCCCAAGTAAAGATGCAGAAAATGCCCGGTTCTTTTTTCAGGTCATGACATGGCAAAACAACTGCCCATGGGCAGCAGCCATGATCTGGACCATGACTGAAACAGCAAGGGAAGAGAAAATCCCCCATGGCAGCAGGCAATCTGTGCTCCGATACTCCAATACCTTTTAGAAGGTACAGTTTCAGCTGTAAGGGTTTCAACTGCCAGAAATCCTTGAATTCTACATTCTTCTCTGGGCCATAGATGTCCTCATAGAGCAATTTGGATGTAGGACCAATTTTTCAGTTTCACAGTTCCTCTTTTAATTCAGTAGCCTTATTATTTGATGAATAAACACATGATCAGGAAATTATCCCTGCTTGGTAGCAAGAGTTTTAGGGCTAAGTGCTGCAAAACCATGGTCTTATTTTTCCTGCAGATGTTTAGGGAAATGAACCTCCAGCTCAGAGGTTTGTTACAGTCGGCCAGACCAGGTCTATGCTGTGGAGGCCAGGACTTCCCAGCTCCTTGCCTGGGTACTTGTCTGCCTGCACGCACCCCCAGTTTTGGATCGATGCAGACACGCTCCACCATGGTGTCCTCCCTTGCAGGAAGCAGCACCTGGTGCAGGGATGGGAAAGGAGCCACATACACAGGCTAGACTAAGGGAAGAGTACATGTGAAAATGGTTGGAAGTCAGCAGAGCTAATGGAATTCATCCCGGAGCACTTGGGAACCAGCCAGGGGGATTTCTAAAGCACTAGTGGTTATCTCTGAGAAGCGGCGGTGGCAGACCCCAAGGGACGAGAGAAACAAACAGTGCCCCAGCTTTAAAAAGGAGAAAAAGAGGCCCCAGGAGTTATCCACCACCCTACCTAACTCTATTTCTTGGAAAGATACTGGAACAAATCATTAAATAATCAATATAAACACCTAGAAGATAATAAAATGACAAGAAAGAGCCAGCGTGGATTTCTCAAGAACAAATCACATCAAATCAATCTAATTTCCTCCTCTGACAGAATAACAGGCCTGGTGGACAAGGGGGAAGCAGATGTGATATATCCTGACTGTAAAAAGACTGTGTACTCAGTATTACATGACAGTCTCATGAGCAAATTAGGGGCATGTGAGCAAAATGGGAACATAAACGGAATTACCATAATCTGGGCGCATAAGCAGGAGAAAAAGCACTTCTCAAAGAGGCCATTTGAAGTGAGGACACAGGAGCCTAGTTTCTTCATCATGTTCATTAGTAACTGATTTGTATGATAGCAAAGATAATACAATCTTATAAGCTGGGAGGTATTGTAAACAGTACAGAGGAGAGGATCTGAATTCAAATTGATCTGGATAATGGGATGAAATCTGTAAGCTGAAACTCAATGAGGACAAATGCAAAATACTGTGCTTAGGCAGGAAAAATCGAACGTACAAATGCAAAATGAGAAATAACTAACAAAGCGTCGCTGAAAGGGTGGTGATACCAATTACTCTAACACTTCTGCCTGCATGTACAGTATTTTTTTGCTGATTACAATGGTTAACCTAGAATTTACTGTTGTGTACTGATACTATTGATGTTGACAGAGCTGGAGGCAGCTCACACATTTTTATTTTTGGCAAAGAAAATTTCTTTTCCCGAGATTCATTCATTAAAAAGTAACTTTGGGGGGGGGGGGGGGGGGGCTAAGTGGAGAAAACGTGATGAGTGTGAGGGTTAAGCATTAAGCGCCAGGCTGCAGAATCACAGTACTACAGTCCTGTCTGGGATGGATGAGCTGTGGTGTGTGCACTGTGCCATCACATCCCGATGAGCCCTGTGAGTCCCAGGCCATCCCTACCTGAAGGACGGGACTGGAGATGCTCTGTATATGGTTAAGCCAAAACAGGAAATCTCAGCTATGGTCACTTCTCAGTACCATACCCAAAAATGTGTTTCTTGCTAGATCCAGCAGAAAGGGGTTGATCCAGGTCCTGAAGCAGAAGTTTAAGAGTTCTCTTATGTTTCCATACACAGTAATATCATGCTCCTTTTTACTACTATCAACATATAAACCATTTTTCTCTCTCTTCAGGTTTTTTCTATACGGAGTTTCAGGGGGTGGCATTCACTCTTTCCCAGCATCTCTCCAGTTTAAATCACTGGAAATGGTTCACAGAAGAGCTTGGAGTTCTGAAGTGGAAATTAAAGCAACTTGTATTTATCTGAATTCACAGATTTCCAAACTTCGCTGTGTGTGTCCCTCATCTGGTTCCCTTGCATGTGCTGTAGGCCACGTCCACCAAGACAGGACAGGACGGGTCCCTCGTGCCGTGCTCTGTCTCACACAGTCATCATTATTTTCCTCTATTTATACAAAGAGTATCTAATAAAGCAGGAGGAGAAACTGCCTCTTTGTTTACTGGAAATATAACAATACGATGCTATTCTAAAGCAGGAGGCAGTATACAGCACAGGGGACAAACAACAGTCAGAGGGACCTCTTCTTGCTATTGTTGCTATTGTTGTCATTGTGTATCGTCATCAAAAGTTCAAAACAGATTTTGAATTATCCCTGACATAATTCCACTAACTCATTAGAATTACAGTACATATGAAATAAGCTTATCCTCAGAGACAATAGGGATAAGAGGAAACAAGCTTTGACGTAAATCCAGGAAAAGTCATTGGACATTTCAGGGTGAATATGTCTTGCCATGCTGGATTTTTTTTTCCATGCAAAACTCAGTTATATAAAACAGAACAAAGTATTTCACTTCTGAATACCACATGTCACAACTAGGAAAGCCGGCATGAATCTGGAAGATGTCTTATCATTCCTCTTCTTGGTAGTGTCTGGGTCACCAACATGGGAAATCTCTCCCATACCATGAACACGACACACTCACGGGCGCCCTGGGACAGAACTGGCTTTGAGCATTTCACCATCTGAAGCAATCCTGAACATCATTCCCCCATGGGTGAGAAGCCACAGTTTCATCTTCCCTGCATGGGAAGGATAGGGAGGGAGGACAGCTAGGGGTGGGACAGAGGGACAAGGAGTCAATTCATGGAGAAGCGGGCTTGCTTATGCTCCTCGAAGCCATGTCTCAGCAACAGCTACCATCACCTAGACCTCAACCCCTCTCAGAAGCAGCATTCAGTGGGTTCTCCAGACCTCCAGCACACACAAAGCAGGCAGAAGGTATTTGAGCTACTTGAGTTACCTCAAGCAGTGTCCACTTTGCCCTAAATACACTGTTTGTGATTGCTGCTGTGACTTCTGCTTTTCCCTGTACGACTGTCAGACAGAATTGAATTGGTCTGGAGCCAATGCTCATTCACCCCTGCTCCTTTTCCTCTCCCTCCCCTCAGCTGCCACCAGAGCCGTGCAGGAGGCATGTCCACACACTGCACCTCTCCTCCGATGTCCTGCACCGCTGCAGAACGGGGACTAACTGGGGCTGCCAGTGTCCCTGCCCTGCCCCTGCGTGCCATCAGCCCTTCTCCCTTTCAGTGTCACCATTTCCCTTCCAGGCAAGCACCTGCCCAGCCACATACCCTTGTGTGACGTGGGGAGAGCAAAGCAATAGCTAGGCCAGATGTTTCCTTCTGCTGAGGAGAGTGGTGGAGGAAAATCCCCCCGGCGTGCAACGGCAGTCCAAGCAAACGCTTCCTGAACACGTGCATCTTCTCTCAGCTACAGAGCCCATGAGAATGCTCAAGATACAAATCTCAAATATTTGGAATATTAACATCTATCAGTTTCACACGTTCCTTAATGTAGCATATTTCTTGCATGACTGATCCTGCCATATGGTAACATTAGCCTGTACCATTCCCATCTGGCTCAGCTTTTATTGTATGAAAAGCATTTTGACAGGAGGTAGCATCTTTCCTTTTCCACCCCTCCTTCTCCTCCCACCAAAAACTGTATGATTTCTCCTCAGATGAACCCCTCCTTTGGTCCTGTGTGAGAAGCTTGTCTGGATATTCTGTCTAGGCTTTAGCTCAGATTTCAAATATTTTGTATTTGGGAAGCAGAGCTAAATCCCCGGAACAAGTGAACACAAACTTCTTTCCAAAAAGAATTTTTGGTGTTCCTTAGTGCTAAGCCAAGAAGGAAGCAATGGGTCATGAACTAGCTGCTGGAAAGCTTATCCGCACCCTCTCCCATCCCCTACACTCTACTCCGCAGTCAGCACACCTGTGTGCCTGTTAGTTTGTGACTCTGCCACTAACTTTCTTCCCTCCACTCTGCTCTGGACAGGCAGGAGACCCTCTTCCTATGGATCAGCAGAGCAAGCAGCTGAGAGGCCGTGTTGAACCTGGGGTCTCTCCCCTTCCAGCACCCAGCATCCAGCACCAGCTGCTCCGCAGGGAGGTGCAGAAAACCCTGAAGGAGGTGCAGATAAGACAGGCCACCCCCTGACACGCCTCCAGTTCCAGCTATGAACCTCTGGGAACTTTTTTCCGTGGGGCTATCACTTTCTTGTACTCTCGACTCAGTTACATGCTCCATGGAAAAAAGTTCCTTTACCAGCTCTGGCTTATCCCGTTATCATTGCCAGCATGTGTCTTCATTCTTGCACTACAAAGAAATCCAAATCTCTCGACGTGACTCTTCGCACTTATTCATGACCACAGATATTTTTATCATGTCCCCTGCTACGTTCCTTTTCTAAAGTAAACCACATCCCACATTTCCATGTCTTCCCTTTGAAACTTCAGCATCCTTTTGTATGGTGATATGGGACCCTGGCTGAGCCCTCCAGATATCAATACAATATTTATAATAGTAGCAAGTGCAGAAATGGTAAGAATACAGCCCATTGTGCTGGCTGTCACTCTGTGCTGGGCCAGCAGCCTGTAAAACAGCTCATGCTGCATCAGTGTGCTCTGCGAGCAGGATTATGGCCTTCATCCATGCTTGCTCCCTTTGTCCCACTGCCACTAATCTACTTCATTATTTAGCACACTGAAACACAGTACTCATGCCCCCCCCAAACACAGAATCAATTAAAATGCAGCTGAAAGAGGAGAACTTGTCCATAAACAGCAAGTCCTAATGAGACGCGAGTTCGCACATCTTCTATCATAGCCTATTAAAAGTTGACACTGTGTGTGCTTAAACAGCACAGCTAAACTTTGCAAAGAAAACCTCCATCCAGCACTGTAACAATAACAGCAGGATGTGAATGACTACTTGGCTGCAGGTCAACAAGAAAGTGATAGTCTGCAAATGTTGTCAGAATAACACGAAAAATAATCACTTAATATTTGCAATGTATTTTTTTCTATACTAATACAGCATTTCAGTGTGCAATCAGGAAAGGACACCACAAGAGGGAAGCAGTGTTTCACTTTCGTTTCTTTAGTATTCGAGGCTAATTCTTTTTAAAAATGTATATTTTGACCATTAGAACAACCTCCCTGATGTGACAAAGCAATAAATATCACCCAGTAAGTCTCTTATTCAGAGAATTTAAGTTGACAGGAGCTGTTTGGGACTGCAGGTTAAAAAAAATCTGCTTTCAGAACAGCTTGCAGAATTCAGAATTTATTAAAAATGAGAAGCGTGTTTAAAAGGAGAAGAAGCAATAAAGCTGTCACAAAACATAAAATGAAAGTGGACAGCTCACTTGCCAGCTGCCTTAATGTGTGCCTGTCATGACAGTACCTGCTGGCCAAAAGCTAATACTTTAGGATATATGGTCCTGCTCTCCATTTAAAAAATGAGTTTGTCAGTTCTTGATTTCCAGTGCAGACAAGAAATGGAACTTACAGTGGAATTGCTTATATACTTATAGCCTGAAGATATAGCAACTCTTTTCCGACATAAATTATTTGACAAACATAACTTCACAATTTTCTGGTTTTAATGGCATTGATGGAGAGAGAATTATCTAATTAAACTCCGTGCTGAGAAGCTTATCTATTTTCAAGGTTATCAAGTTTAAAAAATATAATAATCTATGGTCCCTGTAAAATAGTACTGGTACTGAAATGTTCAATGGAAAATTACCATTTTCTCTGAAGACTGTCTGTCAGCAGACAGTACTGACACCACTGGACAATGTGCACTCTGGACATCTGGGTCTCCTGCAGAATGAAACAGCCAGCAAGGAATATTTGAGGGAATTTTGTCATTTCCTGCAGTAAACCCCTGCTCCTGCTGGAGATTCCTACAGTCATCTCTGATGCTGCACATTAGAGAGCAATTTTTAGCCTTTCCAGTGAACCCTTCTCTACGGCTACTGAGGAAAGAAACCACAGAGCTTTGCAGAAATGTATCAAAGAAGGCTGAAATATTACAATTACTTCTGTTATTAGCAGAGAAGATGAGAACAAAAGCCAGCAAAAGTCGACCACAGGTGTAGGAGCTTGGCAGAGGTCAGGAGAGAAACACAGCCTGCTTTTGACAGCAATATGCTCTCTGACCGATGGAAGATCCCCCAGAAATTCGACCTGCGCATCCCAGCACTTCATGCAGCAGAAATATGTGCCAAGGCATTCCGAGTGGTGTGCTTATGCTTCTGGAGATCTGCGGAAAGGCATGCTCTACCAGAAGGCACAGGACTGGGCAGACATTCACTCTGTCTGTATATACTCAGCCAGCTGTCAATGTCCTGATGTCTGATGGGTTTCTCAGCCACAGGGACCCCACTGTGCAGTAGATTTCTTTCAGCTTGTGATTCCATGAAAACAAACTCTGCCCAGTTTAACATCATTTCTGACACAGCTTTGCGGTCTCTAGGTGGTAGGGATTGGTACCAGATGCTTTGGTATGGTTTTCTAAAGGACAGATTACACTAGCTTGGAGTCAGCCTAAAAATTGCTGGTGGGAATTTTGGAATGGGAGCTGGCGTTCCTCAAAACCGCATCTAAATGAAAGCACTATGCATCATATGGGGGCAGGGGAATCTCGATCATGTTGCCTTTGAAAATGAGGCTACAGCCTCATTAGTTTTCAGGAAGAGAGCCATGTGGAAGTAAATCTGAAAATAGCAACTTGCTAAATTTCTTCAGGCTCTCTGAGGAGGAAGACAGGCTCAGCATCACACGGTGGTTGGGCTCTATCGTTCTTTCCTGCTTCTGCTTCCTGTGGGACTTCTGGCAAATAACCTCATCTCTTGTGTCTCCCTTTCCCATCTGTCAAAGGAGGATGAAAGAGATCTGGGCAGACTTTCACTTACAGTGATAAGACTTTGATACTACAGTCCTGGGTAGCACGGATAAAAATCAAAATGTTGATGCCTGAGACAGAAGTTTCAGCACTGGTGCAATTTGTCAGTAGCTCATTCTTGTTCCCACGCAAAGATGAATCATGAGAGAACAGGGATTTATCATACTGTATCGTCGCGTGATGGCATAAACCACTGCCATTGACTGCAAGCAAACAGTGAGATTCCAGTTGGAAACGAAGCCAGGTGAAGTATATGAAATGTTTTAATGTATAGGAATGTACAGGAAATAACTCCGACAATGCAAATGCAGATTCACTTCAGACTTGTCCAGACACTGCATTCCTTGGGTCAGGAACCCCATTGTTACGACCCTCCTGGTACAACACACAGTCCAGTAGCATCCTATGCCAAAAGAAGATTCTTTAGCAGTTAGCGCTGTAGGGTTTATGGCCTACAAAGAATAATTTCCAACCATATAGTGCCATTGCACCTGTATGGAATAGTCGATTCATTACAGCATCTAATTTGTGAAATGACACTTCCGATCTTCAAAGTGTTTTACATCCCACAGATTGCAGGCAGTTAACAAGTAATGAAGAGTAAGAATTAATTAATCCTAACCATACCCCAAGAGATAGGTAGACAAACATTAATCTACTGACAGAAATAGAGCAATTGAGGTTATGTGACTTGTTGAAGGCCACAGTGGATATCTAGGACACAGCAAAGATTAGACTGCAAAAACTTTCATTGCAAAGCTTAGTCCTCGCTTCTCGTGAAACGTACTTTGAGGAGTATAATCTTCAAAATATATCATTTGTTTAGGAAAAGCCTTTGTTTGTCTTCTGTACTTTATTAGTACATTGCGACTGCATCCAGATACACGGGATCAAGCAGTAAATATTGACCTTGGCTAATTTGAATATTTACATAGACACTAATACATGTATATATCTACCTTGTACTAAATACAGTGCGTGTGTGAGAACAAGGTAGTTAACGGAAGGGTTTAGTACCAAATATTCAGAGCATCATGCGTCAATGTGTTGTTGCAATGCTCCGCAAGCAGACTGCTGTGTCAGGGTGGACATACTTTCCCACGCCAGCTCGCTGTCCTGCAGCCACTCCGTTATGGAACAGAGTCACATTCTGGTTAACCCCCACCAGCTTCACCGACAGCCGTTTTTGGGATCTCACTGGGCAGGATGATAGCCAGCGGAAGAAGCCCTCCCAGTACCTAAGCGCAGTTCATGCTTTCTCTCTGTACAGTTACACTCTTACAATGATATGCACACATCAACACCTACTCTCATCAAAAATTGTAAACATCCTTTATTTTATTCTCTATTTCTACAATTTTGAAACAATTACATCCAATCCAAACAAACAAACAAAAAAAAGTACCCAGCATACTTTTTAAAATACCTGTGCACACTCAAGCAGACAACCTGTGTGGCCTACAGATACAAGCTGAAAAGAAAGCTCAAACAACTTGAGTGCTATGTGTTTCCTTTCTCTGGTTTAAATTCACAGAGAAGAAAATTTTGCTTTTCTTGTAAACAGCGTGAATGCAAGCAGATTCTAATGATCTTTCCCCACATTTTCTTACGATTTGTGAAATTCCTATTTGGGCCCATAAAGCAGATCAACTCTATGTCATTTTGTTCTCAGATGATAAAGTGTTCAGCCTCTTGAACTCAGCTTATCTCATACATTTGGGATTTTAATTATTGACACAGGTGTCTTCCCAAAGGTTGGCTGGTCTTCCAGCATGAAGAATACATATGAAAATTAATGGTAGAAATGGACCTGTCTGTATGTTCCTCTCATGTGGTGACTATGAGCCCTATGAACAGCTATGGCATTTTAATTAAAAAAAAATATGTATTTGCATTGTTATCTGTAAGTAGGTAAAATACGTTCAGACTCGGTTCCATTTTCTGCTTTTTTTTTGTGTGTAGCGGAACATTAAGCTGCTGTGTATAGCAGAACATAGGGGAACCCAGAGCTCAGTCTGTTATCATGTTTTATTTTTTGCAGCGTCTGCTTTCATTTTTCAATGTTCTTACTTTTTTTCAATGTTCAATGTTCTTATTGCTAGCTGTTTTGAAGAGCGACAGTACATCTGATAGCGTACGAACCGTAATTCCACAGTGAGATTGCTACTAAAATAATATAACCTCTCTGGGCATGAAGTGCACAAAAAAAGCAAACTTTTCTTCTCAGAGGATTGAAGACAAGTCCTGATTCGCCACGAGGCAGTATTTCTTAGTGTTGTTTTTAATTTAAACCGGCACACTATTAACACTGAGGCGTTATTAGCAGGATATAGATTTATCCGAGCGTGTGTGTACTTTCTATGTAAAAATGTAAACGGTATTGGCAAAAGGGGGGGGCTGGGGGGGAAGGAAAGCCCCAGACTGCAACGCAAGGTCAGGGCAGGCCCCGCACGACCCCTGGGTCTCGGCCTGGACCCTGCGGGCTGCGAGGAGCCGGGGGCGGCCCCGGTTCCCCACACGAAGCCCCGCGGCCTGCCCGCCGCCCGGCCCCTCGCCTCGCACCGCCTGGACGGGCCCAGCCCGGCCTCAGGCTCCGCCGCGGCCTACGCCGGGCCGGGCCGGGCCGGGCCGCGGGCAGAGCGGGCCGGGACGAGCCGGGGCCCGGCGGCGGAGGCGGAGCGGCGCGGTGCGAGGCAGGCCGCGCCCCGGGGGCGGCGTTGCGGAGCTCGGAGGCGGCTCCGGAGCCATCGCGCCTGCCCGGCCGGCCGGCGGCGGAGCTCGGCTCCAGGGGGAGGGGGGTGGGGGGGCGGCAGCGGAGCGGAGGGGAGCGGAGGGCGGCGGGTCTGCGGGCCCCATGGGCGGGTGTGTGGGCTCCCACCACGACTCCTCGGGCAGCCTCAACGAGAACTCGGACGGCACCGGAGGTGAGAGCCGGGGCCCGGAGGGAGGGGAGGGAAGGACGGAGGGAGGGCTGGCTGCCCACCGAGCCGCGCGGGGACCCGGGGCCTGCGGCGGGGCCGGGGCCGGGGAGGGGGGGAAGCAGCGCTGCGCCCCCCGGGCTCGGGGCGCTGTGCCCGGTTCCCCTCCCCGACACACGGCCGGCCGGGCCGCAACTTTCCCGGGGAGGGCACTGAGGGGACCGGGGGCGCTCGGAGCCCTTCGGGGGGGTCCCCTCTCGCCGAGAGCCGTCCCGGGACGGAGCCGGGAGCTGTGTTTGCCCCCCGGTGCCCCGAGGGAGCGCGGACGAACCCCCCCCCCCGCCGCCCCCAGCCCCGGTGCTGGGGAAATAAACACGGGCTGGGGGAACGGCCTGCCCAGGGCTCCCAAACTTTGTTTTCCTTGGGCTCAGCTCCTTGTGGTGTGTGGGAAATAATTCTTCAGATAACTTAAGGTCCTGGCACTGCTGTGGGTTGGGCTTTTTTTTTTTTTTTTTTTTATTATTCTCTCCGAGGAAGATGGATGCTTTCCTCTAGCCTGGATCACCCGTGCTAAATAGTCAGTTTCCAGGGACTTCAGATGCTGGAGCAGCGTGTGCGCGCTCATGTGCAAGTGCACACCTCCTTAGCGAGTGTAGCCTGTGTGGAAACACTTCTGCAGTGTAAGTGGCCTCAGCCTTTATGTTTTTCCCTACCTAAACATCTGAGCGATTGCTTTTTCAGTCTTAGGTTTACGGACCCCTGATGTTCTCCAGCAGAGCTCTGTATGCTGTGTAGTCATTTAAAGTCAGCCTAACAACAGGACACTTGTATAAGTATTCCTCACACATGCAGGGTCCACAGATTTCAGGTTGAAAACTGCTGACCTAGATCTACATCTTCCTCTGTACCTTACGGAGTGTTATTTATTGGTCTGTTTTTACCTCAGACAGCCCAGCTGATGGGTGTTCTGTCACAGCAGTGACTTTATCGCTGTTCCATAATGTCCAAAAAACGCAGCTTTTACATCTGAAGCAGCCACCTGCTGATTAATGCCAGATACATAGTTCACAGAAATACCAGGAAGTCCAGATGTGTGGGATTTAATCACATCATTGACATTAAAAGGAATTTTATAGCTTTGCCTAATGTGAGTTTTTCTTACTCTCCCCCTCCCCTTTTTTTTTTTTTTTTCAAAAAAAAAAATCAAGTTACCTAAAAACTACATCAGTACTAAGCAAACTTACCAACCAGTAAGAGATGCAAGAGCTAGTAAGGGACTAGAGCATACTAGATGTCAAGGAAAAAGAATGGAAGAAATAGTAACATACCTGTAAAATCTTGACCAAAAAATAGCATTAAAAGCTGCGCTGACGATTTTTCAGAGTCCTGCTTCAGTAGCTAGGTGTTGCGAGGTGAGATCATGTCACAGAAATAGCTGTGGTTTAGTTTCCTCGCTCTTATCTTCCCTGTGATGCCCAATGAATGAGATGGGGAAAAAAAATCAGAATTTTGCTGATGCTGTAAAATAGTAATGCTGTCTTATTATGCCCTCGGTAGCAGTGTGTGAGGTAGGCAGTTTCTGTCCAAGTTGTCTAAAAATTGCTGTCCCGGGTAGACTTACTCAGAGCATGTTACTGCCTAGTGTTTACATGGCATGGCACGCTACAGCTTTGGGGTTAAATAACCTATTGTACTTGGTGCATTAGAACAGCAGCTGGGTTTTTCAAGATGTAAGAGATGCAAAATGCATGTCAGCTGGCTCATGTTGATTCATGCTCTAAGGATAATGTTCCTTAAGGTTGTCTTGCTGAAGTGAGAAGTGATGAAATTTCAGTGGAATTATGTGCTTCTTAGGACTGTCTTAAACAATGAGTTACAGTGTGCAATAGTCTGTTTTGTAATGTTGCATATCTGTTCTTGCTTCTCTGAAAGGAAACAAAAAAAAGGGGGAGGAGGGTGTTAAGGTGCAGGAACCTCAGTACATCTTCTATAAATCTAATTCCTGAGACGTTGAAGTCCAGCCTTCACTAATCCTTAGATTTCCAAATTCTGTGTGTGTGCCTGTGCTGAGTATGAAGTCTGGCTTGAGCTCTGGAGGGAGCTTATGTCTTGAGACATCAGAAAAGGAAACAGCTGAAGCCCAAGTGAACATGATTTTGAGCCCAGTGCTGGACAGAAGAGCAGCCTATTCCTGTTTCCAATACAAGGGTTATTTCCTCCAGCTCCTGTTTTGTGACCTAGTGCAGTGTAATCACTTTCAAATTGCTGTCAGTCAGCAGGGCTGCATCATTTAGAACAGAAACATCTCACTTACAGCCAGAACATTGCCAGTGATAGACTTGCTTTGGGGGAACTTTGTGTTTTTTTCCTCCAGAACAGGAGAGTTTTTTTAAAGAATTACAAGCAATTGTGACATTGATTAGATAGTAGTAGCATGCTTGATGTTGCATAAAAGTGGGAGCCAGATCTCAAGTCTAATTCATACCAGTCTCAACCTATTACAGTGCTGTGAGGAGCTGCTGAAATCTTGCTAGATTGTATCACTGGAATTGAGATGAGAATTTGTCACATCCCGAGACTGTCCTTGGTCCTTTTGTCAATCACTGGCACTTCCAGTTATTTCCCTGCTGCTCAGCAAAGCTGACAGTGCCCTGACCGTGTGCTGTGCCTTTGTCTTTTCCTATGGTATTTTTCAAGGTCAGAGAGATGCTTGCATTTACCCAGAGAACTATTTAATGTGCTTGGTGTGTCTCTGAGTGTAAGAATGAGTTAATCAAACATACCAAGCTCTCCTGCATGTGTACCAGCTCACTGCACATCTCTGCTCACATTGACCAAGCAGGAGGAGTCTGTTACTTAACAAGAATTAAGCAGATGCTGCTTTGCCCATCCTGCTGGAAATGAAATGGTCTTTTCAGATTGATACCAGCTGTTTCATTATCACTGCTCTTTTTAGTGAGTTTTCATTTTAATAGAATATTGCTGTATTTAGAGGGAAAGTTCCTGTCTCAAAGGTTGGTGCATTATAGTCCAGCAGAGCTGTATTGCGGTGTGCGTATGTCCTAGGTGATGAGATGGATTTATTGGTGACTCTTTAAAGGAGATAAAAGAACAATAAAAGATGATCGTTATATGCTTTATAGACACAGGTGTTTTTCCCCATTCCTTTAGCTCAGCTGTCTCCCATCAGATATTTCAGGAGCCAACCAATCTCTGCTTGCTGTGCCTTGTCAAAGGTGACTGAATATCTGCAGGAGAGAGAGTGGAGGGAGAAATAGCTGTTCTCTGGCTGCTTACAGGTTGTGGGACTTCTTCAGTTGTGCGTTCAAGAAAAGTATTGAAGCATCGGGTTAGGAGTTAGCAGCTGGAGAAGTATGCATCGTGCTTGTACGTATGGTTTAACAGCTTATCAAGTTATGTTTGGTTTAGCATAAATCAGGGAATTTGCGTTCCCACATGCAGGGCCTTTTCGGAGGTCTCCTCTTAAATTTCTTTTCCTCTTTTTGGAGGGGAGGAGTGGGAAGTTTGTGAAGGCAAAGGAGAAAAACGAGCCAGTTCATTTTCTTCTGGTGAACTCTTTCCCCTATTATAAGTCGCATATTACTTTGTCTGACTTCGTAAAGTTCAGCGAGACAGTTATTTGTGTGGAGTAACGAAAGGGCAGGAAATCCAATGTCTCGAAGCGCGGGCATGACAAGTCATTATAGATTAAGTCTTTTAGCTGCAGCTGTCTGATTGCTGCTGTGCTCTTGATGTGATGTTAGCCTGCCTGTTGGAGCTCTTATCGCTATTCTTTCTTATAAAAGACGATGATTCTGTTTGAAATTTGTCTTCTTTACTGCTGCCCCTATCACCCAGCAGTGATAATAGGAACAAGCGGAAATAGGTCTGCCCATCTGAGTGACACACCAGAATATATTAGAAGCGTAAATTCTTCCTGCAGTATTTGATGTAGTACTGGTGCTTCATTAAGCTCTAGAAAGCCAAATGCCAAGCTTGACCTCTGCTTTTGGTAACTGGACAACAGTTTCTTAAATATTTTCAGTCGAGTGCTGCGTAATGCTGCACATCACGTGTCTAATCTGAAGCTACAATGACTGCTTTCATGGTGCCTCCATGGCAGGCTGACCAGGGGAATTTGCATATTAAGTAGTCAGATTTGTTGCTCACAATTGGCCTGATACAGCGGGCCTATGCACAGCTTGCACAGGGTTTTTAAACAAGGCTCTTATGACTGAGCAGTTAAGAGCATTTGGTGCGGACCCCACGTATCAGCATACAAAGGATCTCCCAGATTGCGTTTTGCAGTGTTTTGGCTGTTGATTGCAAGCTGTGGGTAGCGCGTGCCAGCACGTAACACCTTCCTGGGAGTTTGCTGTTACCTAAAGGAGGTTGTTCTAGCCTTCAGGTAGTTCCTGCTGTTCTGTAATGCAACCCTGAAATAAGGTGCTGGATACGTTTTTGCAAACGTAACGCTAAATTTAGAGCTGGCATCAGGCGTTACGGCTTACTGTGGCTTTCCTAAAAAAAAAGGAATAATAAGGAAAGCTTAGTATGGTTTTCACAACTTGCTGTAAATCTCTCGTGATTTCCACAGCAGCATGTGTGTGTTTTATTGGGGCTTTGTAATAAAAGTAGCTGTTAATGAATGACTTGGTTTCCTAAGGGCTGGGCACCCACAGCCTGCTTGGGATGGGTAGGATCTGCAGATCTAGTGCAGAGAGCACCCAAATATCACTTTGCTGGTATGGCACTTTTCATTTGTAACCCAAGAGACCTTATTTGTTTTGCAGGTGATAACAAGTAACTGGTAGCAAATGAAATAAGGTGTTATTCGTGCCCTTAATAAGGGCTGACTAATGCAGCTGTTCTGTTTCCTTTTTGGCATTGTTCCTCCATGTAATTGTTTGTTTGGTTTCTAGATGAAGTGATTTGGTTTAATTTCTCTGTTTGGGCTTTCAGTGTTGAAAGCAATGAAATCCTCCCTCCCTGAATATTAAATATAATAAATTGAATGTTCTTTGTGCATTGGAGACTTTTGATAAATGGAAAATATTATTTGTTTTCTGTTTGAATAAAGTCGAAGTCAGCAATCCACTCTTATTACAGCGGGTAATGTGATAGCTATTATTTTTCATCTGAATGTTGAATAATACAATTTATGAGTCACAAGTTATAATGCAACTGAAGGCAGAAATAAAGATCTGCCTTATAGCTAAGTCTTGACAATTGCTGCAAGTCTTGCAGGTACAAGGAAGGATCAAGGTAGCCACAGCTGGTCTAGTTACCCAACTCTTAAAAATAAATATATAACTAAATCTGAAGAACTTCTGACCACATGACCCTGTTCAAGCAATGAATACAATTATTCCTTTGTTTTTAAGTATCACAATCCTTTTTTTGCTTAAAGGGCTTTATGTAAAAGGCACTTTCACCCTGTCTTGTAGGCTAACATTGTATTGGTCAGTTACATTTTTAGGCAGTTGTTACTAGTTTGCTGTGTCTCCTTCACTTCCTTAAAATTCAGACTGCTCCGATGCAAATTCTTATTCTTCATTTACTTTTTCCTCTTAAATGGTGTATGTGTGCCTGTGTGTTTTTATATATATATATATATATATATATATATATATATATGCACACACACACACAGAGATAAACACGTAATTTTGCAAGTTGCTTGTGCTGGCCACAGGAAACTATGGTTTGAGGGCCAGTAGGTGCTTTGTGATCCTCCCAATTCTCCCAATTCTTTCTCATCAGATTCAGATGACTTTTTGGGCTTGGCTGGTGCGGTACAAACATCCTGTCCTGCAGAGGCCAGGTACCAGTACCTGCTGCCATGCCTCGTGGCTTTCCAAAGAAGTGCTCCAAAAGAAAACACAGCAAAGGCTTGGTTTCCATTTCTGGTGGGATAGTCCATGAGAAGAGGTCCAGCCGAGTGTGCAGAACCAAGCTTCCCTTTCCCAGAGCTGGTGGCATCCCTGTTCCAGGGAATCCTGCCTCCCAGCAGCCAGGGTGAAGAAGGGGGCGAAGACTCTGCGTGGCATCTGTTGGATGCATGTTGCCACGGTGTCAGCTTAAAGGCAGGAGCCATTGATTCGCTTTCATCTTTCCTACACGCGGGTGCTTAGGGTGGAGCTTGTGGAGGTTTGGTTTATAATTCTTCCAGCTGGAAGCTCTGTAGGTCTCCTCTTTCTTTTGCAAAAGTCAGATTATGAAATTAAGCCTCTCTGAATGTTGCTATATCTAGTTTTAAAAGCAAGTCCATTTAGATGGCTGTAGTTATTTTAATCGTAGTAAAAACACAGTCAGCAGATTGATGAGGCAGTACTCAGGGATGCCTTGCCCATTTGGGATGCTGAACGTAAGTGTGCTGAAAGGTGGTTGACCTTGGGTGGATGCCAGGGCGATGAGAGTGTTATGTGCGTATACTCAGGGCTTTCAGTCATCTGTTTGCTCTGCGTACTGAAAACCTACGGGCTCTATTTACTCACAGAGATGCGAAGCCCTTGGAGTTTGCATTGTGACTTTGCAGCTGGGGACTTGGCGCGGCACAGGTGGATCTGCGCGTCGGGAGCAAGGACACGGCACGTCGGAACGGTTCCTTGGGGAATCGGCTGTGCCAAGGCAGTAGGAGACTGGTGCGGGCATCACTTGGCATGGGAGGGGGGGCAGGACTCAGTTACCCAAAATCAGTGAGGTGACCCACTCTGTGAAGCAGGTAGAGCAGAAGGAAGGATTTAAAAAAAAAAAAAAAAAAGCTGAAATCTTAAGGTTTGAAGGAACAGGAATGTTCCCCTGCTTGAGAAGCAGAAGAAATAGAGGATTGTTTGTTTATTTTTAAGAAAAAGCTTTCCCTTCACATTGTAATTGCATTTCCAGTGTGAAAAGTGCACGATGGAGTTCAGTGCTTCAGGCTGATTTATCAAAGATCAGCGGCAGCTGTAAGAGCGGCACATCCAAAAGCCGCCCGGGTGCTCGTGTTACGCTGCTCGTACGGTCTACGGCAAGCACCTATAGCACGGCGTAACGTGATATTTCACTGTCTTGACCTGCGTGCAGTAAAATATGCAGGATATCTGATGTGGTTTAAGGTTCAGCTGGAACCTGAGTTTTGCACGTTCTGCCTCTCGCTGACCTTGGGCTGATCTCCCAGCTGTTACCAGGTAGTCGCTCTTGCTCCTGGCAGGCTTCGAGTAGGTTTGTTTAAATGAGCGATGGCCGAAAGATGGGGCAGTGCAAACTGTGTAAATGGTTTTTCCTCTGTTTCCTGCCTTTGAAATAAATGGAACGGCGTTTTAAATGCTGAACGGTGCTAGAGTCTCTTAGGCTACCTTAAATATTTAAAATGACATAAGCAGCCTGTCATCTGGAGACTTCACAGTAGTGAGAGATGCAGAGCAACTGCAGATTCTGCAGGTGATAAGTGCAGAAGCCGCTAATACACGCAGCTAATGAATTTGCAGTTGTTGTACATCCATTTGACCTGTTAGGAGCTAATGTGAAGCAATTGAAAATTGTACTTCATAAAGTACAAATATGGGGGGGGGGGGGGGGGGTGTCCTTGCTGCTGTGCTTGTGCATTAGACCACTTTTACAGCTCCTCCGTTCTTCTTTTTCCCAGTGTCCTTTTCTATTCCCTTCTCCCCACCTCCTCAGTGAACATGATTTAAAAGGAAAAATTCAAAGCACTGCTTGAAAGCCGTTTGTGGGAGGAGATAGGCACGGTTTTGAAGAAATGAATCTTCCCTTCTGTAGAAACTCAGATGTGATGAAGGATTTTTTTATGCGTGTGTGTATATAAAGACATCCTTGTGCTTAAGATGAGGTAGAGGAGAGGAGGGTTGGGGAGTTCCTGCGTGATCTGTCATGTGGTTTTCCTACGATCCCAAACATGAAAGAGAAGGCCCTTAACAAATGGTAGTGAGGACTACTTCAGTAGTTTTCGGTGAGAACAGGTTCTGCCCGGGGGAAAAACATTTCCATGGAATAGCCTGTAATCTATAATGCTTTAGATTGCATGTTAATATTTCATGTTTCACAGGGGATGTTTACCCTTAGTATGATTAATCTCCTGTTATTGACACTCTTCAATAAATAACTAAAATACCGTTCATTATAAACATTTTATAATTCATAACCTTTAATGTACAAGAACTTCTAATAATTGTACGAACTGTAAATACTTCTTGGAGTGCTGCCTTCCTACATTGTCTGCTGTCATTTTTCACCTTTTTCTCATTAGAGATGCATGTTCTTTGAGAATACTCCCAGGGCCTGAAATTGCATCAGGAGCAGAGCACAATAGTTTGGGGTTGGAAGCTTGTTACCTTTGTATTTTTAAAATTCAATTCTGGAACTCAATTTTTGCTCCCATGCTGTGATCAAGGGCGCTCCGGATCCGTGAGAAGGATCTCTTCTGGCATTTACTTTGTCGTTTTATTTTTCTGTGGCAGAACTATCGTCTCCTGTGATTTCTTGTCTGTAGGGATAAATACAGTCTTTTATAAAAGACTACCTACAAAACATCGGATAGTACCTGCAGCTGGCGAATGCCATTTTCTCCTGCCAATTTTTATTTGGCAACGTGCCGCTGTTTGAGCGACTGAGCCTACTGTACAACACTGGCAATTGCAGGATAATGTCTGTCTGGTGAAAAGGTAAATAGTTGAAGTAAAAATCGCTAATTCACACACTTGGTATGTACCGCACCAAATATTTCTTGGCAGAGGTGTAGAGAAACGCTGCGTATGTCATATGTATTGAACTTAATGATTTCAGTGCATATTCAGCTGCATTTGCTTAATCTGTGGTATAAGCAAAAGCTGCGTGCATCAAAATAATGTCTTCAGTGCAGCATGCTGGGCTCTGGTTGGGCTCTTGCCCAACAGACATCTTGGAGCCCCTCTTGCGAGTGTCGCTGCACTGTTCCCCTGTCTTCCCAGGGAGCTGAGCTGTGCAGGGCCTTGCTGGCCCTGGGGAGGGATGCTCGCATCCCTGTTCCGCTCACCGGTGGTGGCTGATCCATGGCACAAGGGCTGAAGCGAGGCTGAGGAGGCAAGGGGCAAGAAGTATTAATGGGAAACAGCAAGGTTTAGTCTGAGGAAAACAGTTTGGAAACAGCAAACGTTATCTGAAGGCTGGGCGAACAATTTCACTCAGGCTTGCGGGATGCATTCTTCAGGAAGCTATATTTGGTGGCAGCGGTAGTTAAGCATACGTTCAGATGAAGCTTCGCGCTCCAGTCCTTCACACCTCTAACTAGCATCATCCTTTGCTGCTGCCGGATTTGGTGTGGTTGCCTCTTGGGGACGTGATCAGAATGTCCCGAGGGTGAGCAGATCTTCTCCTTTGCATTGCGTGTCTGTAGCGCACACAATGCACGCAGTGAGCGTACCCGCTGAGTGGCTGGTGGAATCGCGGGTCCTAGCTGAGGGTTAGCACTTCCAGGGGTGAAGAAGGGGAAAGCTGTCAAATATCTATTTAAACTTTTTTTTTTTAAAGAATTGGAACCGACTTGAGTTGCATGTTGATGACTTGGCTCAGTAAAATGCATGACTGATTTTTTTTTTTTAAAAGATTTTTTTGCTGTGTGCCTAGAGAACCACATTAAAAGAATGTGGGTTACTATAAATACAAGCAATTATTGAATAGCAGTATGTTGTGTAAAGTGCTTATCAATATCTGATATTATTCTAAGACAAGCTTAAATGCTCATTTCAGATAAGTTTTCTTATTCGTTTGTATGTCAGTTTTTCACATCTGTATATTTCCATTGTATCTTTATCCAAATCGAAAACTAGTTCTGGTGCCAAAACAGCGTGAATTCCAATGGAAAACCGCATGTGTATTGAAATCACATTGCTTGATTAAAGTCACATGCTTTAAATCAGTCACGTATTGTATAGCCTCACGCTGATGGTACTTAATGCAACGTTCCATCACTGTCTTAGCGCGGCTGAAACAAACGTGTTCATTGTACGTATCCAAGGCACTTCAGCTGCTGCACTGATATTACAGCACAAAAATAGCTCCAAAAATACTACAGACTCAGTTTTTGGCTTTAGCTGGAACGCCTTCGGAATGGAACAAGAGGGAATACAGAGTTTTAGTCTCTCCTCTGGGAGAAGACAGGAGCAGCAGCACTGTCAGAACAAGAGCGCGTGGATGTTGCGCATCGGCGCTGCGAGGCGGTACCAGCGTGAGGGTCCTGCGGGTGTAAGTAACCCTCCAGTCCCAAACTCTGTAACCCACGGTACAGACTCAAAGTGTGTTTTTTTTCTCAATATGAAGAAAAACAATCCAGTAAACAGTTGATTTTCTTATAAACCTCTACAACCAGTTCAACTCTATTGGGGCTATTTTCACGTGTTGAAATGGTATGAACCCTGTGGAAACATCTGGTGCTCCTAACCAGTGACAGAGCTGCCTAGGCCATTACCACCTTGAAGAGATCATTATGTAAATGATGACATTTGTCCAAATGCAGATTTCCAAAAGCTTTCATACATTTAGTTTTTTATGGACAGAAGCCTTGCCAAAAGGAAAACTCCAGGGTTTCGTGACTTGCTGCGACCTTGCGGTGCTCTCTTGGCTTCGGTCCTACTGCTCTCATTTAAAATGGATTTCTTTGGGGAAACTGTGCTTACAGATGGAATTATGCTATTTTAGTAAAGTCATAGACCGAGTCTTTGTTGGGCAAGCCAATGGATATGGAATAAATGGAACCAAAGGAACAGTACTGGCCCCAAAGACTTTAGTCTGATGATTGCAAACTTGCAGTTTTCTTGGAAGCAACATCTGCGTTTTCTGAGCATCCGTGCCCACTT
This sequence comes from Cygnus atratus, assembly GCF_013377495.2. Lineage (NCBI taxonomy): Eukaryota > Metazoa > Chordata > Aves > Anseriformes > Anatidae > Cygnus > Cygnus atratus. The sequence goes on along the minus strand of NC_066375.1, from coordinate 10,922,723 downwards.
TTTTTTTGGTTAAATAGGTCTGATCAAAAGCGAACGTTTTGATTCCTGATCTTTTCATCTTGCTATAGTGTTCTTACCTGGCTTATTTACCATTAGTTATGTTAACTGGTAAACCTGGAAAGAAACGCCACCCTTGTGCCCACCCCATTGCTGGGGGCTAGCTAATGTGTAGGAGTGGTGATGGCATGGGCACAGTGGGTGGCCTCTTTCACTCTCCCCATTTCCTTCATCAGCCCCAGGATGTGATCACTCGTGATCAGTTCTCAGGGAACAACTTTTCCTCAATAATTTATATGTAAACATAGTTAAAACAGTACTTACCACAACTTCCTCAAAATACTGGATCTGAAAACAAACAAGTTTAACTGTTCACTTATGCAATCTCGCTTTTCTGGCTTTATCCATCCTGAAGAAGTGAGGTGTTTCACTATGTTTTAGGAATGCGAGTGCAACTCTTTCACTCCAGTTACATTCTCTTTCTGTCGATTATATTCAGGGGGCAGGGGGGAAATGGCATGCTGCACAGCTGTGGAAGAAACAACATTAGCATCTTATCTTTTTGTGGTGGAAACTTATTACCAAGAGTTAATAATTTGCATTAAGCTCCACATTAGTTAGGAAAATGTTATAGATAGTTGAAGGTGGGGGAGGAAGTGTTTCGGTTCCTGCAAGTGTCCCACCTTGTTAATGTCTCTTGGCAAACTACATGGGGAGAGACACTGTGAAAGCTGCTATTTGATAATTAAACCTGTTAATGAGAGTTCTTTTGTGGCATTTTTTAGCAATGACGTTTCATATTTATATGAGGCTGTACAAAGTCCAAGATAGCAGTGCTGGCAGAGGCATCTGTATTTTCTAGTTCAGTGCAGCGTCAAGCAGAATATTCCCAGTACCAGCCGAACTAATCTTCTCTTAAACTCTTTCCAGGTTTGCCTACTCAAGTATGCTGTCACTATCTGATTGCTCTTCCTGCCAAATTTCCAAGCTGAATTCATCTTCCATTGATAAAGTCTGCTTCTAACTGCTTAGTGCAGAGACCCTTCCTTCCTTCACGTCGTCTTTCATTATCATAAATTAATATGAGGATTTTTTTTTCCAACTGGAGGAACTCTTGCCTTGCAAGTCGGATTTGGGTATCTGCACCACTTCTTTTCTTGTTCTGATTTGGACACGTTCCAGTGCAGATTCACTTGTTCATATTTAAAGCTAAGAAATAAAGCACACAGTTTCTCAGAAAGCAAGTATTTTCTAACAAGATATTTTAGTGCAGATTATTATGTATGAAAGTCAGTGTTGGCTAAAAAAAAAAAATAAGCCCACATGAATGGGCTGTTCTCAGCTAGGATAGCTCTGGTGAATGCTGTGTAGACACAAATGTTTCCTGGTGCATTTTTCTCATGCTCATCTTTAGCTTTTACACAGGTCAAAACTTTCAGATTATGCACATTCCTTTTTTTTCTTTCCTTCCCTTTGTGGCTGATATTACATTATTATCTGCTCTTTGGAAATGCACTTGGCATTGATTAACTGAGTCTTTAAATGTTCTGGGACTAGCTTTTCCAAGCAGCGTGACCGCTGAAAACATGCGTGCTGCAGTTGTTTCCTTGGGATGACAGTTTGGATTGAAAGCTTGGGACAGTTTGGATCCGATCCTGCTGTTCCAGTTACTGGTAATGTAAATGCCAAAAATTGCTTTGTTGCTGTTTTTCAGCTTTTGTTTATATACATGTTTAGAAACCAGATGGATTTACCATAATCTAATAATATTGTCAAATATTAGGTAGGCTTTCATCTTGAGGAAGAGAAAAAAGAAAAACTTTTTTGGTAAATTTTACGTTTGTTTAAAAAAATAGTAATCTGGATTTCTCTTGCATTTTTAGTTAATGATTTAGGGAAGCAGGGAAGGGAGCAGGGCGGTCCACCTTTCTGTGCTGATTCTGAATGCTGAAGCTATGTATATTTCTGCTGGATATGAAGGGATTCTGTCTTCATTTTCTTCTGAACAGGGATTTTTTTTTCTTTTCAGTTTGTCTGAAATCCATTTCTTGCAGTAGGAGATGAAAGCATAAGCTTTGGCAGTATGGCACATTTTCTTCTACAGTTTTCTGTAAGTGGGGGCCATTTTCTGTACCTGTCTCCATCTGCACCTGATTCTTTTTTTTTAAAAAAAAAAAAAAAGCTGCAAAGGACCTCACTAAAAATCCAACTCCTGCCAAAGCTGTTTTGACTCCACAAAATGTATCTTAAGATAATTCATTGAATGGTTTGGGGCAGTGAATATTTTGTATTGCTTCTAAGGACTACAGGAAGATATAAGAGATCCTTGCCTTGAAAATGAGACTAAAAATAGCTTTGCCTGACTCAGTCTAAATTAAATGTTTTTCATTATTTTTACAACTATCTGAAGAGTAGGGGCTTAGAAGGGAAGAGGAGGTGTGTGACATCAAGGCATGTTCAGTATAGGTGCTTAGAAAATTTAATCTTGGCAAATATTCGCTATCTGGGAATAGGCCTTTTGAAAAAGGAACAGTATTAGCTAGAAATGTGTCTTTTTTTTTTTTTTTTTTTTTACCAAGTTCATACCAAATGAATCAGAAGGCACAAGCTATTCTGTGGTAGCCGAGAGGAAAATGCTGTGATCTGGGGAGGGGAATTACAGCTCGGTCATAAAAATAGAAGTTGGTTCAGAATATGGGAAATCAATCTTTCAGGTGTAGCATGAAATGAACATGAAAAGCGGGTTATTCTCTCTAGGTGATTTTTTCCACCCGTTTCAAAATATTTTGCATTCGCTCATCTTGGACATACCCCAGCAAAGATCGCTCTTCTCACAGCAAAGGAATCTCTTGTTTCTTGCTGCGTTTTTGGTTATTTTTAATAGCCTCTGTTGCTAGTAGTGCCTAAACGTCGCTGGAGTAGGGCGGGTACTGAACGCTGGCCGTAGTTCTGTGAACCAAAGATAGAGCTTAAAAAGCAGAGAGAGAAATTGCTGTTGGAAAAATCGCTGCCTGCAGGTTGCCTGTGATAACAGGGCCGGATTGATGGGTTCCAGTCCTGGCCGTACGTTTTCGATTCTTAGTTGTGATACAGGCTTTTGAAAGCAGGAAAACTTACATACTTCTTTGCGAATTCGTGCTGTTCACTGGGGGATCTGAATGGTTTTCTTTCACGTTTACAATGCGATTTCTACTGTAAGGCAGGCAGCACTGGAGCCCCCAGCTCTGACGGGTCCCGTCCAAAAAGCGCTCCTGGATTCAAGGCGCCCTTGCTCAGAGCTGCAGGAGCAGCACTTGGTGTGCATAGTTTGCTCGGTAGAGCACAGCAATTACTACAGCAGGCTGGGCGGATCACAAATGCGCTTGCAGCCAGTTGTTTTGGGGAATTCTTCCTTTTTCTGTTGGAACCATCAACCAGCATTTTGTTCAGTGCGTTCAGCAGTCGCTACACCTAAATAAAATAGTTGTACCTCTGCAACAAATGTACGAAACCCGTGAGAGATCTGGGCTGTTATATTTAAGTGGCTGAAATAAAAATCTTTTTGCTGATGCTCTCATACTCATTACGTGCCAAAATTTCTCATTCTTACATTTGAAGCTAAGTGTTTTCTCATAACGTAAGGGGGAGAAGGGATGAGAAAAGGGTCTGTCTAATAATGATGAGCTCTGCCTTAACTTTAGGACCAGACTTTTCCTACAGGAGCTTAACCTACAGGAGCTTAACTCTCAAGTTCAGAATCGACGTGCACTTAGTTTAACCTGCTGTTACGACACTTGCTACTTAAATTAGAGGACAAGGAAAGGAAGGTGCATGTTTCCTGACAAACGATACCATTTCTGCCTATGAATAGATGGTAGAACGAGAAAAGTAAGCTGCCTTGAGTGTCATAGTGAACAGATTTTAAAAAAAAAAGACAAGGGTAGCCCATGTTCAAGGTCTGTTTCAGCTGTGCCTGGGAACATAGCGGCTGCTACCTTTGCCAACATAATCATTGCACTGCGAGTTTTTAGCTTGCTCTGAGTTGTTGAGAATTAAATGCATTTTAAATCAAATCACATTACACAGTCACCCCTTCCTTTAAAAGGAAGAGAAGCTACTTAAGTGAAGTGCTGTTGTGCCTGTTGGAAAGGCTGCCCTTTGTTACAGAGCGAGCATCGCACAGTCCATTAATAGAGCTAAAGACCTGTGCGCTCAGGGACTTTTGGAGGAGATCAAATTAATTTGCTAAAGGTGGAAGGGCTCTGGCTACTCTAATCTATCTTAATTCAAGCAATTTAAACGGAGAGGGTAGTTTCCTTGGCCTGCTCCTCGGTCCCTCCATCACAGGGAGAGCAGCGGGCTCCCGCAGGAGGTTCGCAGCAGGAGCTGAGCCATGTGCCGAGGAGGCTGCCGGGGTTTGCTGACTGTGCTAAGGCAGAAGGTTATGCTCCTGATTTCAACACCCGCAGTTAAATGCTTAAGGTTGGATTGCATCAGTAATCCCCCACCATAGGCTATAATATGCCTCCTTTTTTTTCTAAGTAGATCCAGAGGGACCTAACGTAGCCTTGAATGAATGTAATTTTAAGGCTACTTTATGCAAGTGCTCTGATTTAAGAGATGTTTTTTTGTTGTTGTTTTTTTTGCCTGGATGTATGAGAGACACAAGCCTTTGTTGCAACCTGTACATATTTGCGTACACTTTCCATTTTAGGTTCAGAAGATGGGTGATAGATTCCTAATTATCAAAGCAGCATACTAAGTATCCTAATGTATTATAAATTGTCTCTGACTCTAAGTTAAATATGGTTTTCTTAACAAAAAGTATACTTGAGAAGTAGGAATCCTTTGTCTAAGGGTCTTACATGTGTAATATAGACATTGTTTTTCAAAGGACAGCTTGGGCTCTTGAAGTAGAAAAGCTTGAGCATTTTTAGTAAATAGTGTAATTGTGCCATTTTAGAGAAGTCCTGCTTGCAGATGCCAGTTAACAAAACCTCCCCATGTTGAGCTGTTACGAAGCATCACCTGCTAAGAAAGTTCTTGAAGGACTTTTTGACACCCGCCCAGTCCCATAAATTCCATTAGTATTAATCTGAACAACACTGAGAAGTAACTAAACTTGTAGAATATGCCCGTCTTGTCCTTTGCTTAAAGAAAATCACCTCGCCAAACCTTTGAGTGCAGTTTGTTCACATTAACCGTGTATGCTATTGGTTCTTGTCATCTTGCATTATACGCGAGCAGTGCACAAAATTCTCTGCATTTATCACCAAAATAGGGATTACTCAAAGGTAATTGTGCTAATTAATGATGCAATTATTATCATTAAACTTATTAATTACATGGTAAAACGGTATGGAAAGTAAGCCCTTAGTCTGATTGCAGAAGAATAGTTAGCTGAAAGATTTATTTTTTAGTTCTTGGGTGTGATTTGTTTCCCTTCCTCTAAGTACTGGCAAACAAATGGGAGCTTTGTTGAACCTGTGGGCTGAACCCTCTGATGCTGTGTAACACTTTTTTTTTTCCCTAAAATCTTCTACTTTGGAGATTAGGGTTAAAATTTGTTTTCAGCAGCAAAAACTCAACTCCTGGCATGCTTTAACCTTTCTTCCATGACCTGCATGTTTACATATCCATGGAAATGAGAGGCAAGAGGACGGATGCCACCCTGTCAGCATAGAGTAGCAGTCTACAGGAGTCCTGGTGGCACCGTGCTGCCTCGTGACGCAGGAGGGGAACTGCATACACCACAAGACACGGGCTGGGATGTGTGTATGGATGGTGGTGGTAGTGGGAAATTACCCAGCTTCACTTAAACTTGAGAGAAAGTAGGCTTTTGTCCTGTCCCCATGCTGTCTGGAGATCCTACTATGGAGCTTCCCTTATTGAACTGCTTTCCTTTCAGGGTTTTGCTTTTTTCTTCCTGTGTTTCATAATCTCCAGCATCCTCAGCCAGAGAACAGAGCTGTCAGTCAATTGCTATAACCTGGTCCTGTTTTTTGGGGTCCTCTCAAACTCCTGTAAGTAACGTCTTTTATTTCACCACTTGATCCAGACACTTAATCAGATTCCGGCATCCACTTCAGTTTCTCTGGCTCTTACACATTGTTTTAATGCAAATTCCTATCCTTCCCCTGGGATAAAAATCAAACGTAGGATTGGCCCCATTGGAGTTTTTGACAGCAGTTAATTTTCAAGCAGATCCCAAATTTGTCTTCAGTCATTCTTCGCAGTACATTATAACCTCTGATGGGGGCATTGGGAGGAGCAGACTTTAGCATCCCAAGGCAGCTACTGATGCTTTGTATTACTCTCGTCTGAGAAGTCTGGATGTTGCTCTGTAAGCTCTTGATGCCGCTTGGCCTTTACACTGATTCCTAGACTTCCAGTTACTGAGCTTTCTCCAGTCTTAGGTTCTGGAGTATCTGGAAAATGACTGTCCAGTAGATCCAACTTGCATCATCATTTTTCCCGACGCCCCCCCCTTGTTTAACACGACGCGCTGTCGAATAAAAATTTGGAGTTTGCTTAGGCTGTGAGCATTGGTATGTCTATGAATAAATTTTCAAGCTTATTAACTGGCTTGTGGATCCAGAAAGTACTGACTAGAAGTGAACAAGTGTTTTTGTTGTTCTCTGGGGCATTAAGCCACTGTTCTGTGAGACTCCTGCCCTGCAGGGGTTCAGTGTGCGCAGTCAAATGGATGAAAACTAAAATGGATCTGGTTCCTGTGGTATCTCGCTGTTTGGGAGCACCTGGAGGCTCAGTGATGTGGTCATTTAGCTTCTGTGATCATACTGATTTGTTAATGTTGTGATGAATTGCTTTTTGCTAACGGGAAGCAAGAGACAGCAGGGGAGGAGGATGACTCTTGCTAGTGAAGCACATAGAAACCTTCTCTGGATGAAGAGCCTTTTGTGCTTTTGGGCAGTTGAAGTATACGAGGTTTTTGGTTTGGCTTTGGGGGGTGGTTTGTCTTGTTTTAATCAACCCATCTCAGAAATGAAGTCTTACCCTTGCAAGTCTGTATTTTTTTGGCTTTAAGCATGTCAGAAAGGACACACGACCCCAAAAGATGGGTTTTGTGATAGGCAGAAAACCAGGTCTGTGTTCTGGAGGAGTCTTGAGTGATGTTAAGGTGTGATGACTTGCGCCGTGTGCCCTTGAAGGGTAAACAGCGAGCAGGGTACTTGAGGAACTTCTGCTTCTAAATCACTCATGCTAGTCCTGTGTATGGCAGGACTGATTTGACAGCTATTAAAGATGATTTTACCACCTAGTGTTAAGAGATGGGTGAGAGATGACCTGGTAGAAAGAAGCCTGACGTTTGAGGAGCATCAGGAGCAACCTATCCCCCTCTTGCACATCGGCACACTGCCGTCTGCCCCTGCCTGGTCCAGCGGGTGCTGGCAGAAGCACTTCTCCCAAACTCCTGGGGTGGAGTCCTGGGAAAATGGGTGATAGATTGCAGCTAGACACCAAGATAAAACATCTCGTTAATGGGAAGCAAGTGGAAAGCATCTAAAAATTGATGAAGAAATAATTTGTGAATTAATTTGAAACAGTAACTTTATCGTGGAAAAACTACCTTGTAAAATAGAGCTTAGTAAAGCAGCAAGAAACACAGCTTGCTGATAGAATCTTTAAATGTTTGCTTTCGTGCATCTGGCCTGTTCCTTACACTGAGCAATTGGTTTTCCAAATGGCGTTTGTGGAACATAGTGCAGAACTGTAAAATTAAATCATTAAGGTAATGCATGTTTGGTATGTGTGTCAGGTAAGATTCCTATTTTCAGCTTATACTGATCTCTTAATTAACTGATGAGCTTAAGTAGCTGAGATACAGTAATAGTGCATTTAGTTAATTGGCTAATGTGAAACTATCCCTGCCAATGACTATGACACGGGAATAAATTCAAGACGTGGTGTTAGGTCCTGTAACTAAGCTAATTTAATCACTGGCCATTGGAAAAACAGTTACCTTGGAGGCTTTCTTGTTCGTTCCCCTCTGGAGATTGTGACTTCTGTGCACAGATGTGGCATGGCCAGCAGTGCCATGCTTATGCAAGCTCTCGTAGGAACGTAACGTTGCCTGTCATGGGCATTATACCTCACACTGCAGAACAAGCCGTGTTACACTTCAGGTTTTGGTGGAAGGCTCAGAGCAGCATTGCCTGATGCAAACTGCCACTGGTGAGATGGGATACGAGAATGTTATTAATATGATTTTATATGTTAATATTGTTATTAACATGAATGTTGTTAATGTTTTTTATCTTTTGGTTAGACCCGAAGAAGTCGGGCAGTTGGACTAGATGATCCTTGAAGATCCCTTCCAACTGAACTCTTCAGTTCCATTGGTGCTAGCTTCTGCAGCTCCTCCCGGGAGATCTTACTTTAGGGGGACCTCATGAGTTTCTGGGATCTCGGTTGGTTTTAAAGTTTAAAGAAGCCTGGGTTTACTTTTTGTGACAAAGTAAATTCACCGACGGTGTTTCCCAGAAAGTCTTTAGAAGTTGCAGAGTCAGTGCGCACACCCTGTACGTGGTTCTGCTGGTGAGGGTTTGCCTGTTGGACTCTGCTGGCTTTCAGCACTCCTGCACCTAATCAGGGTGGAGCTGGCTGCATTGTTTAAAGAAAATTATTAGCTTAATCTTTTCTGTAACTCTGGCAGGATGTCTGATAAGGCTGCCTTTTGATATTTTTTTAAATTTTTTTTCTTAAATGAAAATTGTGCTGGTATTGGAAGTACTTGTGGCGCATCAAATGGAGACCAGATGTACAGCAGATGTCCCTGTCTGTCACTTAGCAAATTCAGAGAATTTGTGATGACCTTGTGTGGTCGGTCTGTGGCTGCATGACAGAGGCTCGTGCTGGTTGCACGGCTTCCGTGGCCAAGGCCTCCATAAAAGCAAAGCTTCAGTTCAAACTGCACTGAGCCAGACGCCGGCTTCTGTCGTGCTTGAAGCACACAGATTTTGGCTGTTAGCTTGCAGAGAAAAGCTTGCAGCACTTCAATTATAATTTATTTTTTTTGACGGGAGATGTCAGCCTCCGGTAAATGTCTTTAAATCTTTCCTTAGCAGTTCATATACATGACTGTTATGCAGTGGTCAGAGGGAGTACATTATTGAGGAGGGAAGGGGGCTTCTGAGCCAGGACAGCATTCATTTGCAGCTGGAAGCACTAGATCGGTTGGTACGTTAAATCCCTGCTGGCAGGTGAGACCAGCCCGTGCTGCTGGCTGAGCAGCAGGCTGGTGCTCCCGTCATCGCCACCAGTGGGCACGCAGCTGACCCGCCAGAGGAACCATCGCTGTGCAGTTTGAGCTGGTGTGTCTCAAGTTCCCCTGTTTGAACGGAGGGGAAGGTACAAAAGGGTTTCAGTATGTTGAAAGTGAAGTTGCTGAATCCCATTCTTCCTCCTAATGGGAGACAGAGGGCCTTGGGGTTTTTTTGTTAGGCTCTGCACAAGCTTCCCACTGCATCACCACGTTTTCCAACTCCGCCGTGCAGCTTACTATGATGATTTTGGGTGCACGTGAGAAGCTGCATTGATGCTAAGCTCTCAGCTGTGATCAAGTCTTAAATCGTGTAATGCAGCCTGTGTCAAATAGAATATTTTCGTGTTGCTGACAGCTTTCTTAATGGTGGTTGTTACAGGTATCCAGTAAGATAGTCTGGTTGTGCACTCTAGGGGGTAAACACTGAAGGTCTTGGGGCTTGCATGCTGTGGTTTGCAGATGGATAAATCTTATCCCGTTTTGCATCTAGCTGAAAACGTGAAAGCTATTCCTATCTCTGGTAGATAGGAATAGTTTAAATTCTAGTGTAAACAGCACTGAAAGGTAATTGTGTTGATAATGGCAGTCCCTTGAAGCTCATCCACCATATCGCTGTCAGAGCATCACTGGGATGCCGAAGCTGGCACGGTGCAGTCAGTACCACCACTGCCGTGCTCCTTACTTTCTGTGGAAGCAGAATTCATGGCTCTGAGATGGCTCTGATGGGGTGCAGTTGGGCCAGGTGGGCATCACCTGGTCATCACCCTGCCTGGCAGCATTCTGGCTTCATTTGCAGTCCTCCCTTGATGGAGGAGCTAAGGATTTGATGTGGCGACTCTGCAGGGGTGTTTGCTCCCCTAGACGTCTTCATCTGTCAGAAGATACATTATATCTAAACTAAAGTTTTGATATAATTTTCTGCTTGTGCTTCTAGCAGGAAGCCAGCTGAGCAGGCAGGGCCCAGGAGTAACTATAATGTGCTTTGCAGCTTTTGCAAACTAATAATGAAGCCACAGAACTAATGCTAGGAAATAATGCTGAGCTTTTTGGTGGCAGACCAATGCGAAAAATTTCCTTTGAAAAACAGTATGAAAAGTTGAGGCAAATAACAATAGAGAACCTCACACTGGCTTTTCTTGCATTATTGCTCTCTCCTACAGTGCTTATTCAGAGCGTTTGTAAATGTCAGGGTTTGCCATCCTGTTCTCACAGCCTTGGAAGCAGAGAAATCATCCTCATAAAATCTGAATGAACAGACCAGAGGCTGAAGTTTACTCTCGCCAGCTGGCTCTCCGCTGTTAGACAAAATACACTGATGGGTTTCAGGTTTCTGTGAAAGGCCACCTACCTTATCACAGCCCATCCCAGTGTGAAGCAAGTGGCAAGGCTCTTGGCTATCTGGATGGAGCCTGTGTGCGCGTTGTGGGACAGGACGGGACGTTTGGATGTGGTGTACAGTCAGGGAGCAGATCTCACAACTTTGAAGCTTTTATTTCTTGCTGCAATACCACTTGTTCCTTTGAAATGTGAGAGGTGATGAGCTGCTTGGAAATACCAGGCTCTCTTGATTTCTTCTGCAGTTCCTGTTGAAAATGATGGGAGCAGTGGAAAATACAGTGTAATAGCTGGTAATTAGAGTCAATTTTCTTCTTTGTCCAGCACATTCATACGCCCTCGTCCTTTCATGTGTTTTGTATCTCATGCTGTGAAGCCTCTGGATTGACTCCGCAAAGATTTAGTGCCTTGTGCGTGACTTGTCCAGAGCTGACTGTAATTACCAGTGTGACTTGCGCTTTACTCACTACGGTTGTTTCTGTGCAATTAGCTGGTTTTGGAGGAAGGTGCTTGGTAAGAGTTGAGGAGAGACTTGAAGAAACAGGGAAGGCGTATTCCCTGCTCCCGCTTCGAGCAGTGCTCTGCGACATCCGCGCTCCCGGCACCGGTGAGTAGCCATCAGGGGACATGGTGCTGTTTGCCCTGCTGGCTCTCGGTGTCAGGATGGTGCCCACAGTGGATGATGCCCCTTCCCCGGGGGGACCCCATCGCTTAACACCAGCCCGTGAAGTGTCTGGTAGGCTGCTCACAGAAGAGTGCAGACCTGGCTTCGAGTGATCAATCCCCTGTTCTCCACTGCTTCTTCCCCTTTTCCACCTTTTTCTCTCTTCCTTCACCCCCGTTTCAGGAAGGAGAAAGGGAAAATAGACCTGGGGTTGCTTGGTGGGTTTAATTCTTCTGCGTAGGTTTGTCCTTGTTAGGTTTGCTGCTCTAAAAATCTTTGCACCACAGGTTTACTACTTGCGTGGCTTAATTTTGACTGTTTTGCCTACGCCTTTATAACTTGGATTTGTCTGTAACCTTATGTTTTATGACACATCTATTCAAATATGTAGCTTGAATTTCTACCAGGAAATGTAATTTTTGTGTTCATTCCTGTTGGGAAATGGAGTTTTTCTTGTGGCATTCATTTCCCAATCTCCCTTCATTAAAAAGCCTGAAACTTAGTTTCAAGCATCAAGATAGATGGACCTACATAGATATATGTACGTGCACAACATCTGGTAAGATCACGCTTTCCCAGTCCCTCAGCCCCACAGCATCCTCGGATGTGTTACGCTACCCTGAATATTCTCAGGGCTGTCCTAATAGATGTTTTCTTATGAAATCCTGCTGTTCCTTCTTGTTACGAAAATTTGATTATTCAGTGAAATATTTCATTTGTAAGGCTGAAAATCTTTTACTGCTGCCCAGGGACACTTTCTTTCCAAAATACTGTTCTTGCCTTGCAAAAATGTAACATTCTAAAGAAAAATATGGAAAACTAGCAATGAGCAGATAAGATTCTGCTGTTTTCCCATTGTCGTGTAAGCCTGTGCTACTTAATGTAGTTTAGATTGTGTGAGCCTATGTGACAATGTAATTCAAATTGTCTGCTGCTTAGGTGCAATGCATTTCCCCCTTTCCCCCTCCTCAGTTTCTGTTTTTCTGCACCTACCCTTTTCTGCACCTACCTTTGTACCTTTCTCCAAACCCTATTGTAATTCTGCTTCTGGAAGGATTATGCCACAGATGGATGCAAAGAAAATGATTGGGATAAATTCTATCTAGATATTGATACCAAATTACAAGATACCTTATGAAGAAATTGGAGCAGCATGGATTTAAACTGAGACTCGATTTAAAATGAGACTCATTTGATGATAGAGTGCTATTCACTGATTTTGGGGAGGGAAGCCCATGGGACTGTTACTAAAAGGAACTTTATAGGTAGCAAACTGTTACTTTGCATTTCATTTGTCTTCAAAAAGTAATTTGTTAGTAATCAATCCTCAACCGCAAAGCAATTTTATAAAGAATATTTTTGATGATTAGTTCAATTTGTATAATACTCAGCTAGCTTCTCATGACTGTCTTCAAATAATTACTCTGTGCTGTTTCTCAAATTGCTTCTCCCCGCGAGGGTATCGTTTCCCCTGTTGAAGCTGTGCATGCCTACAGCTTAAGCAAGCTGAACGGGAACTGTGTGCCACGCTTTCCTTGCTGGCCTCTGCTTCTGCAAAGCTTGGTCTGTCTTGTTCGATGGTGTATCGTTTCTGTCCTCTGCCTGTGGAGCCTGGCAGTCATCAAACCTCCCATTTCCACTGAGAGCAGTTCTTGAAAAATGTCTCTTCATTCCTATTCAAATAGACTGTTTTGTTAATTTTCTGCCCTTTCTTTCGCACTTCTTTTGGGTGTTCCTGCACTTTTCCCCACAGTTATTCAAAACCGTTCATCTCTCAACACTTAAACAGTTGTTTTCATCTCTTACATACTTAAAGGAAAAAAAGGAAAATTATCATATCTTCCCACCTTCTCCCGATACTGTTGGCACTTCAACATTTTGATGTTCTCTGCTAACGTTTGCCCATATCTGCTCTAAACTCCTGCTCCAGGCTCAGCGTGGTCCAGGGACCTCCATGCCAGTCTTCCCAGTGCTTGTTTCTTGATGCACAACGTTCTTGCTATGAGTCTGCAGAGGCGAAAGCACAGCAGGGCCCAGTTCTTGCAGCTCCTCTACACAACTGCTTGCAAATGCATGATCAGCAGCGTTGGGCCTGCAGCCCCCAGTCAGCATGCGACCGGTCCGTAAGTCTCCTTCTGAGATCTGTGCTGCCAAGCCCTCCCCACCCTGGTGGATTAGGTGCCCGTGGAGATGTTTCCAATGCATGCTTTGGCCAAATTTGGATGTGTTCTCTGAGAAGAGCAGCAAAATTCTTATGCTACAAGCATATGCTTCTGTTTCAAAAGAAAAGGAAGAAATTCGCTGCGGAGCATTTGCATGGATTTTAACGTAAGCCAAATGTTATTCCTCGCTTCGGTTTAAGGAATAGGTGAAAGATGCTTGAAAAAATGGGGTGGGAGGAAAGAAGCTGACGGGAGGATGACTGAAAGCAAAGGAGATGTCTCCCCAGATGGTTATGTTGTAGCTCAGTTTGAGGAGGTAACTGCAGACTCTTAAAATGGACCAAATCCTGTGGTCTTAGAGGGTTGCCACTTTGTTTAATAACAGGGAAGCAGGAAAATCGAATTTACAACTAACGCAGAGATCTACCTAGCCTTCTGTGGAGGGTGTCAGTTGCCTGATGTCTCATTCGGCTGTTGCGTTTGTATTATTTGATTTGACAGCCAGCCCCTTGGGGCAGAAATATTATCCAATTTGATTATCGAGTGCTACAGTTCATGGGTATATAAACTAGGAATTAGGAATGCTTTAGCTGGATGTTGGTATTTATTATGAGACTCTTCCATTACCAGCTGCTTCTGCTCATCTGGCCTGCCTCAAAAAGAGGCAGCAGTGCTCTGATCCGCAGCGATAGTGACATAGCAAACACAACAGCTGTTTAAAGAGTTCTACTTAGACATTTTTTGACATTCTGTGAAGAAACTGATTTAAATATCTGGATTTATCTGCATAAGCTCACTCAAAAGAAGCACAGATAACACTGATTCCACTGCTTTGACGGGAAGCTGCGGGGAGAGGAAACAAACCTTCACAATTCATGTTAAAAAATAGCCTGAGGACTGGAGAAATGTCTTTTCTGAAGAATAAGACTTCACAGTTTTTCAAGAGCTGAGGTTAGCAGGACAGGCAGGAGTGGCTACCTCCAGGATCCAGGGCTGTTCTTTACCTGGGAAGTGAAAGCACGTTATGTGCGGCTGCTGATGGGGCAGAAACAGCCTACGTGCTTGTCTGGAAGTATTTTTAGGTCCCTTGAAGACTTCGAGGGATGAAACAGTCTTATAAAGGACTCTTGACTGGGAAGGAGACTTGAGCAGTGCTTGGATTTTGCGTGTGTAGGAATGGCAGAAGAATGGACGCAGAGCTCAGGCGAGGCTGCCTCTGTTTCTGCAGCCTGTTGTCTTCTCCTGCCCCGACCCCTGCTGTACCCTGCTGTGTCTTACACAGGCGTTTCTTCTTCCTTTGCATGCTGAGCCCTGGGAAGTTCATTTTGCAGCTGGTAATTATCAGGGCTTCTTATCTTCTTAGCTGCTGCTTCTGCTGTCATTAACCTAAATGGACCCTGGCAAGTCCTAAAAATGGTGTTTGGAGTTTGTGCTCAGCAGTAGGTGGGTCTGACTGAACCGGAGGGGAGCAGAAGCAGTGCGAGAGGCATCTTTCAGGTCGGGCATCCAGGAGGATAAAGAGCATCTGTAGTCTCTTCGCAAGCAAGGCCTCTGACCAGCCTAAGGAAAACATCTGCGAGGCCACAGGAATGGCCTGTGGTCGTTCCTCCCTGAGAAAGGCTGCTCTTAAGCAAGGCCCTGCAGCTTGTCAGCAACTTCTTAGCTCCGCTTCAGGATACGCAGCACCACCTGGGTGTCCGTGAGCTGCTGGAACAGGAACACCCTGAATTATTTGGAGGTGTCGCTGATGTGCTGATCTTTGCCTTTTTTGAAAAGCAGACTGTTAATGGTCTTCATTTTTCCGTCTAAATAAATCTCATTAGATGGTGATGGTTGCTATTTTTTGGCAAGAGAAATGTGACTTTCAATATTGCTTCAGCAAGAACATACCTCTTTGGCATTTATAAGACAGTATTTCATATTTTCAAGCACGATATTAATAATTTGTTACTTCTGTTGAAGTGATGTAAGATGAAAAATTAATGGGGATGTTACCTTCTCTTCCAGATCTTGCAAGCTGTAGTGCCTCTGATGTACGTGGTCTTAAATGAAGTCAATGTTTTCTTTTGAGCTCTCGTTAACTTCAGAAGTGAGGAATAGAAAAGTGGAGTCATAAATACCTGACAAAGTGTTTTCAGACTGCTAACGTTTGTTTCAGTGCATTTTCTGTCATTATCAACCTTATTTTAGGAAAAAGTCCTTCAACGTAGTCCAAAACTTTGAGCATAGAAGTTTGTGTAGTGATGTTTCTGTCTAGTGACTAAACCTTGAAGTGAAAAATGGGCCATTTTACACGTTTTTTACGTGTCTTGTGGCTTTTTGTATCCTTTCTGCTCCATCTATCAACACAGCTAAAAGAGATTAACATTTTTTCAGGAGGGCCTAAAGCTTTTTAAAGCTTTTAGGGGATTCTTGAGACACTTTAATAAATAGTAAACACGCTAAAAACCTTTTTAAATATCAGCTCATGAAGCCAAGTTGTGTTTAAAGGCTCGGTACTGGGATGAGTGGCTTGTTAGAGTAGAAATGGCTTTAGCGGTGTTTATAGAGTCACTTCCTTCCACCATCCTTCTTTCCAGCTTGAGAAACTATCGCTGGGTTCATTGTCACCGCTGCCTGTGTGGGCAGGGTTGGATCTCCAGGGGGAAGTTTTTTGGGGACTGTTAGGATCTCCTCTGCCATTCCTGTCTGGTGAAGAGCCGTGTATTCAGCTGCTGTTTTGGGCAAGGATGGGAGCAGGGAGTGGGAACGGGAGAGAAACGGCCTGGAGCAGCTTGTGCTGTGTTGGTGGGTACCCGGCAGACAGGGCTCCTGCAGCAACCGCCGCCGTGCTCGGGGACTGCAAGAAGCGCCTTTAACCCGCTTTCATAATTAATGCTTGGGGAGGAGGAGAGGGCCCTGTGGGATAAATTAGCGGCCATTGAGTGTACGTGCTAACAGATGTTAGCCTAAGTAAAATGGAAGAAAAGATGCCCACTGACCCAAATTTGTTGCGTTGTCACGTTTATTCTGTCTGAAATTTTCATGCTCTGCCTGCTAAGCCTTAATAAGGAAACAGTTCCTCGTTCGAGTGTTTCACCACATATGTTTCTACAGTTTCATAATATACTGCTTAATGCACGCAGTCCTCCTTGTCTGGGCTGCCTCCTTTGCCATTGTTCTAGGCTGAACCGTCCTCAGCTCCCAGCTTGCATGCGCTCAACCAAGGCTTGGACTGTCAGCGGTGGGACTCTGCCAGGAAACTTGGTGTTTTGTAAACACTTAGGTTTGCTGCTCCGAAAGCTGTTAAATGGTCAGCGCTTCTCTGAAAAGCAAATGGAAGCAATCTTGTGGAAGCAATCCTGCGGAAACAAAAGGCAATAAATGTTTGTGGTCACTTGAAAGGGTTCTGTTTCAGAAGTTGGTTATTGGGTGGGGTGCTGTGCAATTGTCATGTGCTACTTTTGATTGTGATCTGATTTAGACGATGCACTTGTATGGAAACTGCCATGACTTCTTTTTATAACCTGAAGAAGCCTTATGGATTCACGCAGTTGGAAATGTCACCTTGCCATCAGAAGTTCCTTTAAATACCCATTTTTCAATTAAGTCACAGCTTATTAAGCATGAATGTCATTCTGAGCTATGAGTTGAAGCTGGCGCTTCCGTGGTCATAGCAAGTAGGACTGTATAAGGGGGCAAGCCATAACCGTGAGTATGTGTTTTAAAGACTGTGAGAAGTTGAAATGCCTTCTGCGACACCAGATGCTGATGGTCAGCCCCCAGGCACAACGCTTGCTGTTGGCTGCTGTTCTGAAAGCAGAGCTGAATGTGTCTGTGGCAGAAAAAGTCAAGGAAGGAATGGGAGTATTTGAGTAAAGTATTTTTGCAAAGCATTACAGTTTATCTGAAATTAGTATTTCTAGTGTATTGAAACTTAATGTTCTCAGTCACGTCCCTCACCCTGCCACACAGACATTTGTATTAAAGAGCTGTAGTGAATTGCCATAGGTATGGTTTGTAGCTAACTGGAGATACAGCGTAGATTTAGATTAAGAACTGAGGAATACTTAGACATGAGATTATTCTTCCATTGAAATCTGAACGCTGGAGTAAGATTGAGGAGAGACGTAAGTTTTTTTTATTAGCTATTGCCAACTCTGTGCCGGAAAAATAAGAGGGCCTGGAGAAAGGCAGTGTTCCTTGTTATCTCTAAGGACAGATGTGGGATGCAGGATGCCGGAGGTAATTCCTCATGTTTGTCCTGGGGCTCTCTGCTCCTTGCAGATGAACCAGGAGCGCCTGATAAGTGGCAGCTTTGCTCCGCGGGCCTTGACGCCGCGGCAGCTGCGGTGTCTTGCTTGTGTGAGCTTGTTTCAGCCTCGGTGCCGCAGACGTCGGGTGACAGACCAGGTCTGCTCGTGCTTCCCCGGCCTGGCAGCAGCTGTGGTCCCTCTGCTCTCCTGGGACTGCGAAGGCTCCTCACGGACGGCATGGGAGGGGACATCTCCCCAGCAGCACATGTGGTGGGATCCCTAATGGACTTCAGGTCTGGTAGCTTACCTGTCCCCCAGGAGCATTTGGTATTCATCACCGAATTTTTATAATGCTTCCATGTTGATGCAGCTGCTTATTTTCAGCTGCAGACACCCTTAAATGGGGTTTAACTGTTGAAGGACATCTTGTTTCCTCTGGAGACATTTAAACTATGTATTCAAGGTTTTGCGGTATCGAGCCGTGGTGAGAGCTGTTTTCGTGGTTTGTCATTGCTCTCTTCCCCATACTGTTGTCACAGTGTCCCGTTTCAGCAAGGTCCCTGCTGCCAGGAATGGATTTCAGTAAGTGGGGTTTTAACTCTTGCAGGGAGAAATTCTTCCCCGTGTGCACTGAATTTTGTTCCCTTCGTTGTCGTTGTACTTCAGATAGTAATAAAAGCTTCTCTGTACCATCTCAGTGTTCTGCAGTTGGACAATTAATTTTTAGTCTCTGCTAAGTAATAAGTGCGAAGTAATGTTTGGAAAGTACAATTTTAATTTTCCTGTCTGTAGGACAGTAGAAGCCAGTTTCGTGTATTTGGTCTCCATCACAATGTTAAAATGTTGATTGAAGGTTGTCTTTGGAACTGGTCTCTTCCAGCTTTCTCACATGAACCACAGCAGGAGAGCCCCAGTGACAGACTTCTTCAGTCCCCAGGATCTGTTTTGGGCAGATACTAGCGACAGAGCCTCTCCTATACGTAGGAAAGAGGCATTCAAACATCTTGCTCCCAGGCACCTCTGGGCACTGTGCTCAGACAGGGGTTGAACTAACCCCTTGCTCACAGAAATGAGGCAGACAAACAGAGAGAAGGCTTTTAGCATGCTCTTAGCAGTGCTGTAATTTACACTGAGCAGGTAGTTTTAATCCACCAACATTAGACCTAAGTGATTATCTTAACTGGCTATTACATAAACATAGCGGTAGTTAAAATAAAACAAACACTCTTACGTTTATTGTGAATGAAGTAACTACTTACTAAAGCTTGACAGATTCCTGGATTATTCTTCAGGGATTTGTCTTTGACGATTCTAGTCTTTGTGCATCTTATTTGCCTTTCCACACTTACTCTGAATTGAAACCATTTAAAAGCAGATAATGCAAAAAAATAATCCTTAGTCTCTCAAAACTCTGCATGTAATAGAGTATCCCATTTGCTGAGCAGAGAGCATTGCTGGCGGCACAGAGAGGAGATCCTGGTGCAGCATTGTCTCCCTGCACCCTGGTGTGCAGATAATGGGCTTCTGCCTGCAGCGCTGCTGCTGCCTTAGAGAATTTCTGTGGGGTATGCGTCAGCCAGCCAGGTGCACGTGGTGCAGGAGGAGGGATGCACTTCCCAGGAGCCTGGAGAGAAGTTGTGGGGTGCTCAGATGTGCAGGTGGAACCAGCAAGCGTGAGGTCGTCCTTAATTTTTTCTGAGAGGTAAAAGCAAACTTGAGCCCAGAGGGAGGAATGGGCTGTCCTGGAGAAGGTTGGTGAAAAAAGGATCAGGATTACCTGAAAGTAAACTTTCTCGTCTTAAAACCTAGGCAGAATAACCAAGGTACACTTGAGTAACTTTGTGCTGTTACCATTTTTTTAATTTCTCTTCCTCTTTCTACTCCACAGTTGCTCTTGGTCGGAATCAACCCTTGAAAAAAGAGAAACCGAAATGGAAAAGTGATTACCCCATGACAGACGGACAG
This sequence comes from Cygnus atratus, assembly GCF_013377495.2. Classification (NCBI taxonomy): domain Eukaryota; kingdom Metazoa; phylum Chordata; class Aves; order Anseriformes; family Anatidae; genus Cygnus; species Cygnus atratus. The sequence continues at coordinate 10,903,100 of NC_066375.1, read as the reverse complement.
TTGCGCAGTAAGAGAGACGAGTTTTGGGACACGGCACCAGCTTTCGAAGGCCGCAAGGAGATTTGGGATGCCCTCAAGGCTGCTGCACACGCTTTCGAGAGCAATGATCATGAACTGGCGCAAGCAATCATTGATGGTGCAAACATAACACTACCACATGGTAGGTTCATCTGAGATGGATGTGGCCAGTGAGAAGTGTAACAGGAGGTTAAGCAAATGAGGTTTTAACATCAAAATCAAATGAGGCAAGCAGTAGTCTCAAACACTGGTATTTTGGCATGCACAATGTCTTCTGTTTGGTGTTTCAAAGCAAAATTATGTTAGTATGTAGAGAAGAGGATGAAAAACCTTCCCAAAAACTTGGTGCTGACAATCTGCTTTAAGATTTTGTACAGGATGCACTGTAAGCACTTACCATTTCAGTTGTTTTCCCTTTCACTCTGTCATTCTGAATTCTGTTGTTTTTTTTTCAGGCTCTGTGCTTACTCTGTTCCTCAAAAATGAATCGCTTCCCTTTATGCCAAATAGAAATACAGAAAATTAAAAAAAAAAAAGTTTTAATGGATTTATAGGTTCACTAATCTCAAGAGAAAGTAGAAAGGGAGGGTGGGGTGGATAAAAGAGGCTGTTCTTGGTGTCCCTTCTACCAGAAGGGAAGTGAAGAGGTTTATGCCAAGTAATGAACTACTTCCAGACACCTGGAACTGAATGCAGTATAAAAGACACTATGTATATGCTGACTCAGGTCTCCTGGGAAGAGAAAAAGGCTGACTTGGAAGATCTCACACCTTCCTTTCTGCGGTAACTGCTCTTCATGAGGTTGACTACTCATGTTGCCCTTTTTTTCTTTCATTGCTGTGTTTAGGGTCACAATTTCCTTAAGCAGTCACAGTTGATCACCTATTTCCTTTGGAAAGGGTGGATTTGGTGTCTTTTTTCCATACTGAAGTGTGGAACATTCCTAGTCGTTGTGGCTCAGGATGTTCTTTTTCCCACTCCTGTTCAGCTGTCAGTAGGATGTCACTAACATAGCTGAGAGGTGGAAAGTTTCAGTGCTGCAACATGACCTGTCTTTTCCATAATTCATGGGCGGCATGTTGTAGTCCTCCAGATCCTTGTTTGTTTTCAAGGAGGTTTGTGTTTTGCTGGTTTGACTGATAACGAGTGAGTTTTTGTCAAGGGCAGTTATGCATATGGAAATGGGTTTTGTCAATTATTTCCAGAACCTGCCAATGCCAAGGAAATCTCAGTGTTCCTCTTATACAAACCTGCAACAGTTCTGTCAATATTCCAGTCCTAATCAATTGGAGAGAGAAAAGTAATTCCCCTGCTTATCAGCTAGTGTGATTTTTCAAAAGATAGAGACAGGAGTCAGGTTGTCTAATGTGGAACTGGTAACATTTTTGTGCCTCTGTTTGTCATACCGTTTTTCTTCCCTTGCAGTGATTCATAAAATTGGTCAGAATATGGAAATCCTGAATTACCTACTAGGTTTCTTGATTTTATGCATCAATACACATTTTATGTATCAAGTTTAAATAGCACGCTATATTTACTGTGTCCAAAACCCAGAATATTCTCCTTCTAAATTGATAACGTTACTGAATTGTTGTCCTTCCAAAACATCTACACTGCTGAAAATATGAAGCAGCTGGATATTTAGGCAAGTTGTGAACTAGTGGGAACTGCCTAAGTGAGAGGGGTCTGGCAAAATGGATTGGTGAAGATACTGATAATTTTAAGATACCCCTCAAATGGAAATAATATTTCAGAAACTGAGTATTTGCAGACCTAAAATAAAAAAAATATCCGCTGTATTGTCTTGCTTAGGAGGTGAAATAAAAATGGTAGAGGTCAGGAAAACTCGATGTTACAAGTGAGTTAAGATGAACAAAATGCAGATTACCTTCCACCATGGTTTCTTATGATGGATGTGAGCTGATCTCCAGATGGGATTTTAGCTTAGTATGAAGAATAACCTCCCTCTGCAGCTCACCCTCTGCAGAGAGGGTCTCATTCTGCTTATGACCATACACAAAAGACTGACGGAAACATAATTGTTTCAGTAAATGACAATCTGAGTCACAGAGCACGCTCTGGCGGAGAGAGGGATATTATTTGTATAATGCAATCGTGGAATTTGACAAGACCCTGATAATGAACTATTTTGACAGCATCAGATTATGTATTCAGTTTAAGTGTTGCACAAGTATACATACGAAGAGCACTTGCAGGGAAATGTTAAATTTATAGCGTCAAGTCATGCTAAGAAGCTGCTCAACGTGTTAGGTCCCTACTTCCTCTGGTTAGAATGGCACAACAACTTGTTGCAGAGGAGGGTTTTGAAGCAGTTCAAGTCTTCTGGGAAGAGGGAGCCTTTGGGTTCTGAGATGGAGTCACTTGTGTGTCCGTCCACTTTTCGTAGCAGGAGAGAGGATGTGCTATGTATACTTCTGACACTACCGCATCTTGAAAATAGTGTTTCTTAGTTTCTTGAATAGCAGTTTACTAATCCCGTTCAGAGTTTCAGACTTGAACTCCCGGACTTTTAAGTTTCTGGTTGCAAGCAAAAATGCGAAACTGGGCAGATAACTCACATTTCTCCTCCCTGGGCAGTCTGAGGAATTTAGGATGAATGCCCTGCCCTGGAAATTAGCCTTTTCAATGACCCTGAGTGTAATACTTGAGGGGGAAGAAGTATGTGCGCTGTGAAATTCTGGCTCTTCGGCAGAGAATTTGCTCGGGGTACTGCCTACTACTGGCAGACTGCGGCCTGCTTTCTGAGGCCCACATACGGAATATTCAGAATATTTCAGAAATAAGCCAGGAATCAAGCTTGTATCAGAGCCTCTGTTGCCTAGGCAGGCCTGGCCTTTGGTCAGATTCCAAATAGAATATTTTGAGTGTTTATCCGGAATCTTGAGTTGAGTGCAGTGATTTTTGTACCCACAAAACTGAGTTACTCGCTCTTTGTCCATCTTTCTGCTGGTGACACTTGTCTTGTGCATCAGCTGCTTGCATGGTTCTCAACGTTGTGTGACCTTTCCACTACAGAGAAAGTCACTTCATTTAGAAACTCAAGTGTTTCTTAGTCATCAAGCATTGTTAGTGTCATGCGTGAATAGATTATGAATAAAACCCTTTCATCTGTGGGCTCGGTAGCGCCTGTTATCAGCAAGCTGAGCTTATCCCCAGGCAGGTAGAACAAACAAACTGTCCTTGTTCCAAGTGACACCAAAAACCTCCACATCTTTGTTTACAAAAACCTCAAATTGGGTGAAATTCAAAAAGAGGGGAAGCTAGCTGTTAAGTAATCTGACTGCTTGCATATGCATTAAATACTGAATCCTGTGTGTACCTGACTGGTGCCACCACCTAGATTTACATGTGTGCTTGCCAGCAGTGCAGAGCTCTTCCCAGCGGCTGCAGCTCTGCCCCCCAGGGGTGAACTGCTCCTTGCACTGACACTGGAGCATGGCAGGTGCCACCTGTGTCACCGCTCGCATCCAGCTTTTGTACCCTTTTTTATTTTCTACAGCAGTTTACTTGTCTGTGCAGCAAATACACATCCAGTTCAGGCTGTCTGTCCTGCACGGTTAGCATGAGAATCGACTGCTTGCAAAGCCTCCTGAAATAACACACACAAATGCCCACGCATGCTTTTGTTGTCTGGTCCACAACAAGCCCTGGTAGGAACTGCTCCGGAGTGCCAATGTGCCTCCTTGGAGCTTAGGCTTTGCTCCTTCAGGTAGGAGGAAAAAAGGAGGTTTACTGATTAGGCTGTGCATGAAAACACTGTTTCCTCAAAGCAAGAAAGCATTTAGTAAGATGAAGTGTAGAAATCACGTCAAGATTTTTTTTTTCTGAATAAATAGCTTGACGGCGTGGTTCTGGTAATTCTGGCCATGAAAGCTTCTATTCGTGGTGGGATTTTTTTTTTTGACAGACAAGGATGGGACATCCTCTTTTGATTTCATAGCTCACTGAAGAGCCTCAATTCCAAAGGGAAACTGTGTTACAAGCATCAACTAAGATAAATTACTTTAGTGGAAATAGAGAATGATGCAGTACATTAACGTGAGACTGTGGCATTTCCTCTCATTTCTTTTGTGTGAGCACAACCAAGGCTTTTAAAAAAAAAAAAAAAACCCACAACAGAATAACATAGCCAAACACCTACATTTTAACTGTCCCTGCGTGATGGGCTTGCATGCAACTGTATATTGCTTACAAAATTAAACCTTTGGGAAGTGGAGGAGTGGGAAGAAGGGTCTGGGGATTAAGGAGTGGCAGAGGTTTGCAGATAAAGATACTGGCCTGGCTGATGCTGCAAATATAAAATTGCTATTTCATGCTGAAAACCTGTAGGGAAGTGAGGAAAAATGCATCTCTCTTTATTGTTGCCTTCAGCCAGATATCTTCCGTGTCTAACCTGAGTGAGAAAAAATCTAACCAATGTAATTTTTCTAATGGATGCCTTTTGCTGTCTTCTGCAGTTAAAAATAGCATGTAAGTATTAAATAAATAAATAAGCTTGTGGGATGGGCTTAGCACTTCTCATCTATCTTGGGTGCCTCTGTGGGATGTACTTAAAAATAGAAATAACGTTCTCACCAATTTATATGTTTTTCTGATGTCTTAAAGTAGCACATCCTCAATACTTTATTAATGAGTCCATTTAAATTTAATGAACACTTTTTGCATGCTTCTTAGCTACTAGGAACAAAATGTTGGAGTGTGTAGTATTTTATTAGGGTCTGCACCAAACGCTAGTGCTGAGCTGAACTTGTCCTGGAAGTAGTTAATTTTAATTGGAATCTCTCTGGGGTTAAGTGGAGTTTTAAAATTTCAGGATGGACACTTAATCCACTGTAGCATAGTTACCAGTGTATTGAATTTATCTCATTTAATACTATTTGAACGATAAAAGGGCCTCTCTGTTAAGCCTGGTGGCTTTGTGCTCAGGAGCAGCCAACTTCTCTGTGCCTTAAAATACAGCTACTGTAGCTCGCAGCGAGCTTTTTCAGTGAGCAGTCTTGCAGCGTTGGCTTTTTGTGTGTAAGCAGAGCTGTCACATTTACTGTGTGTAACACTTGAGATCATGAAAAGTGGGGAGGTGAATATTTACCTTAAATGCTGGGGAAAAGTAAGCGAAATTACTCAAATGTTCTAGCAATGGGTAGAGCATTTTCTACAGCTTCAGGTGAAATATTCAACAGAAGACCATAAAAAAAAAAAAAGACCCCCCCAAACCAACGATGGTGATGTAAAGGAAGTGTGCATGTTCTGTTTACCCCCACCCTGATTCAACAGAAATATCTGACTCTGGCAAAACTATTTTTCTCCCCTGTTGAGCTGTAATTATACATCGTGCTGTGGTACTTGCTGCCTCTGGGCTGAGGGCTGCCTGCACTAAAGCTCAGCTCTTAATGTTTGTGCCTCAAGTCCTGCATCCCTCTGAGCACTGTCTATCATTTGGGCGCGTTTGGATTTCCGAGGCTTCCATCATCTGAAAGGACGCGTTAATGGCTTAATGTATGTTGTCCTTTAGTGCTCACTGCTTCTTGGTGCAGAACATCAGGAGATGGGGACCGGGATTCAGCAGACCATCAGGATGTGTCTACTCCTCACTAATTTTTTGTTTGCTTGAAGTATATAACTAGTACTAGGAGAACACTTACAGGTTTTATTTTATAAAGAAAGTTACCCTCTACAGTGTTGAAAACTCTTTCTGTTTGCAAATGAAGGTTTTCACACTGTTAGAGAAGACCTTGAGAGTGCAAGGTGTAGAGGAGAGAGGGTGATAGTTAAACACGATCAAACAGCGCATGACACTGGGTAAGTGGGAGACAAGCCCACAGCCTGGGTGTGTTTGGCAGGATGTCAGTGTTGCTTTTAGCATTGATTGCATTCGTTGTGCAGAAAGTCCTGAGGAGGTTGTTATACTACTTTAGTAAATCACTGGGAGTGTTGGAAAACTTCTGCTCCCTGCTGCAGTTGTTATTTCACCTTCGCTCACTGGCCTTGGTGTAAATCAGAAGGAGAATTGAAGCTTTTTTGGAAATGAAAGCTGCATCTGTGCTCAGAAGTGTTGGACAGGCACACAGGGTGTTGATGTTGGATATCTGTGTGCTTTTTAGCCGTTTATGGCTGACGTGCTATTTCTGTGTTAGCTTCATTAGAATTGTGTTATTTTACCTTCATTCAGATGACAATATTACCTTGTTTCCGTCCTTACTGAGATGATTCTGATGTTTGGGGAAGTTTCGGGCAGATAGACTTTGCCTTGCTCTGTAGAAGAGAATTAAGTAGTTATGAGAAGTTTTCATATCAAGATCACACTGGTACACGAGAACACATTTTGCTTAAAGCAGTTATCCCCAGCATGTTTGACTGCACAGGCTATACTGGCAGTAAAAGCAAACCACAAGCAAAATACCATTTCCTTCTTCCTTGCAGGGCCAAGAAGCCCAGTAGTGATGGGAATGCAGATCTGTATATGCCATCAGTACTAATTAGACATCCAACCAGCCTCGTCCTTGCTCATAAGGAGAGAGGAGGCTGTAAAGACCCTCCCTTGCACAACAAAACGGACCAAGGTTGCGTATGGCTTGGAGGGAGGGAGGGGAGGGAGTCACAGTAGCTTATTTTTGTAGCAACAGTAATTAAGGATGAAAATAATGTTCAGTGCTTTTATTGAAAAAGAACCAGGCAGCTCTCTGTCCTAGAGATGGTAAGTTAGCACCCGAGAGCAAGCATCCTCTTAGGGTTTTGTCAGCCCTTGGTGCCTGAGCCACTTGGCATTAATTTAATTAAAGATATTACATATCACAGACATATGAACTCATTTGCATTAAAGCCAGATCCTTTCTCAGAAGAAGGTTTCTGGTATACAGGAGAGAAATCGGACTTTTTTTTCCCCTAAGTGGGGCTGAAGCATCATCAAATGAGCAGGTATGAATTTTATTCTGCTGTAGATCTTGCGCATCACGTCCTAGAAAATACATCTACTGTGGTGTCTTAACTATTAATGGGGAACATCTGCTAAACTCTTTCTTCCTTTGTGAAGACCCCTGTGCCACACGCCTGACCTTTCCTAACATCCAAGAGGTGCTGCACGGGGATGCCAGTGGTGGGGTGCTACTGTAAGAGAGCTTCCTGCAAAGGGCCCTGCGTATCCATCTCTTAGCCTGATTTTCCGGGCTCCCAAAACTGTAATAACTAAAAGTGAGTTGCTAGACAAAGACGGGAGAGGAAGCAGTAGAAGGTAGTCAATAAGCTCAGGAGTTGGTCTTTAAATTTGTACAGTAATTCAGAAATATCCACTGCAAAATTGTATAGTAGATCTTTAACACTGAGCATTTAAGATACGTCTCACTTAAAAATAAGTAGCTACAAAAGTGGAACTCTAATTTTTGCAATGCTTTGTGCGTGATAGCTATATTCGATTTATTAACTGTTGTGTTGATGCATCTGTAGTTGCAAAAATCTATACAGTACATTTCACAGTGGCACCTTTAGTGTTTTAAATTTCATCTGCTGCTACCTGTTCAGCTGTAAAATCCTTGTGGGTTTTTTCCACCCTTGCCTGCAAGCTGCTGTATCCAGTGCTGGTGGGTTCAGAAGATAGAAATTGCTTTCTCAGTAGCTTGTTTGTCTGAAGAGATTTCTTAATTGTCATTAAGAAAATATTTTTAATGTATTATATTGTCTACATTCAAACATAAAAATCATGATGAGCCATGTGCTTTTCTGTCTGGATACAGAATCCTTGGTCAGGTTTTTCTAATGTCTGTTTAAAACGATAGTGAATGATATTTATAGTGACTCTAGCTGTCTAATTTTAGACTTCAGCAGAGTTATGAAAGCTTTGGGAGGTCTGACTCTGAAAGCATATCTGTCAATATGATCAGCAGTAGTACTGAGATGAGCATGCAGGCTGTAAAAGTTAAGGAAACTTGAAAATCTTTCTGTCATAGATATCATAAAATTTACAACAGAGGCTACTTAATTATTTTTGTATGAAGATCTCCCAAGCAGAAAGCAGTTCTTAGTTTGGGAGGAGGTTTTTCTCCTTTGTTCTTTCTTCAGTTAAAAAAAACACGCCACCACCAAACAAGGGTGAGGAATTAAAACCAAGAAGTGCTGGTGCATTGCAAGGAAGCAGTCTGGCCGCTGTTAGCGCCGAGGACATAAGTATGTATTAGGAGGGTGCTCGTTTTATGTCAGTGTTTCTTCTACCCATCGGTGTCTATTTTTAAAAGTTGTTGACATCAAGTTCCTCCCTTAGGCTTATCTTTGCTGAAATGGTTAGTGAATAAATACACTGAGTCCAGCTTTTACTAAAACTGCACCCAAACTGCGTTAATAGCATCGTGCCTGCGAGCAGTGCCAATAGACGTTTGCAGAAGGCTGGCACGCTTTGGGGAGAGCCACAGCTCGGCTTTGGTGGTGCCTCCCACAAGTTTCGACCGCTGGGTGTTGCGGTTTAGGTGTCGCTTTACTCTGGGGCACTGACACAGCGCAGGGGTGTGACAAGTGTGAACAGGAGTGCCACCGCCAAGCTGCTCGATCTCCAGCCAGATCTGGGCACCGGCTCCTCGCATGTTCAGCATCCTCTTCAGGGAGCGCCTCTGAGCCCACTCCTGTTGCCCTCTCTGTCCTCCCAGAGTACTGCCTGCTGGTGTGAAGCATCAGGAATGCTCTGGCCGTTTCGGTTCTGCTCAGGCATAGTAATTGCTTTTTTCTTAGGAGACTTCTTCTAAGTCAGGGATCTTCAACCAGTGCACCCCAGGCTGTGCACGCCCTGCTCAGACACCGAATTCAGCCTGCTGCAACCCGTGCCCTGGGGCTGTTCGGTGGCAGCTCCTCCTCTACCGCCTCTTGTCTCCTTGCTTCCTGGCATCTCCTTCCTCTGTCACAGAGCCTGTACACCTGGCAAGGTGTTTTTTTTCCATTTGTGAAATGCCTTTTTCCAGGAAGGTGTGTGTGCAAGCAGTGCTGGGGAAGAGTGGATGTGCTGTGCCTATGCTGCAGCCCTTTGCATGAGCAAAGTCCTTTAAAAATGTAAGACTTGAGTCAGGGAGGATCCCTCAGTTCTGTAGTTGCCATCGTGTAAGACTGGCCAGATATTTAGGAGGTCTAACAAGTTGTCTGGTGAAAGGGAGAGAATTGTTTAATTTTTGCCCTGGATCCATGTGACATTTAAAAAGACAAAAGTAAATCACTGCACCAATGATGTTACCTTTTACTGTCCTTTGGAAAAGGAATTAAATGTAGATGCAAACTATGAAATGTTTAAATGATTTTCGAAGCCCTGTTTTGCATTCTTTTCTACCACTTTGTGGTCATTTAAGAGCAGTAAGTCCATAAGCCTCACTACATGACTGTGTTGCACAATTGGCAGCTTCAGCTGATTTTATTCTTTTTAAACTAAAACTTTGAGGAGGAGTTAACATACAAAAATGAGTGAGAATACAGCTCTTCCTGGCTGAAAATACAGCACATTATTTCAGTTCCTGGATGCTTAAAGAAATGCATTTGTTTACCTTCACACTGAGAAGGGGCAAATTTGTAGCATTAATTTATAGACTACGGTGCAGCAGAAACATCTTTCCTAGTAACCACTTCAGAGCTGGTAGTGGAAAGCTTTGGAGAAACCTTTGATTTGATTTTTGTGTTTAAGTGGAGCTCTGAATGCTTAAGCTCTTGAGTACTTTACCCATTTCCCTTTTGAAAGCCATCTAGCGGAGAGGGGCAGGGAGATTATGTGAATAACGCAATCCAGCATTGACCTGGAATCTCACAGCCGATTGTTTCTACTCTTGAGGTGTGTTTTCTCCTGTGTTTGCTTCAGTTTTTACTCCAGAAGGACCCATTCAAAGTGGAGTGTTACTGGGAAGGTGGCTGTAAGGTATAAAATAAACTGAGATAGAGAGCGCCTCGATTTTTTTTATGTGAAGTGGTATAAAAGATTGCTTTCCTAAATAGTAGAGCTAGACTTTTTTTTTATACAATTGTTTGGATTGCTTTTACTGGAATCAGAAGATGGATGCAGTGAAGCATGGAAGCAGTACTGTACAGCAAGATGGGGCTGCTTGTTTGCCATGTTCCCATCTTTAGAGCTGTTGACACTTCGGAGGGGGGAAGAGTGTGTATTTTAGCAGGGCAAGCACCAAGAACTGATTACTTTGGTGGGGTGTGTGTGTCGGTGTTCATAGTTTACTACAGGTATGAGAGGCAGCGTGGAAGAAAGCAGAACATGCATTTTCTCAGTTCAAGAGAGCAAGGAGTTGGCTTCCCAACACAGATCGTGGCTGTGGACCCTGAAAGCTTTAAGCAGCGAAGCAAGACTAAGCAGGTTGCTTGCTTTCCTTTATGTAACTTCCTTGTTTTCCCCCAGTACATCTGTTCCTGGGGCCGCGGGATGGTGAGTGGGGTCATTGAACATCTCTAGGTTTAAATGTCCTTTGCCACAACCTCAGGTTGCTTTTGGCATTGATCAGTTCCCAAGTCCAGTTCTTGATGTAGCTGCAAGCACCTATAGCAGAGCAGCTCAATGGGTGATGCAGGAGCTGGGAGTCAGGCAACTGCTAGGATAGTTTTGCTGCTTAGAAAAATATCCATCTATCTACAGCCTCAAAAGTGGATGGGGAAGGGATCATTTATGAAGGACCTTTACTTTTACAACTAGCAGCTTCTGTGCATTTTGGACAAGTATGTACACCAGCACTGATTTAAAATGCAATGCGCTGCAGAGGAACCTTGGTCCGCCACATAACAAAGTGATTCTTAACAGCATCGTTAAATGCGTTGATCATTTCCATCCCCTCTGCTGGGGAGTTGTAAGCTGGGTGTGATGCCAGGTTTCTGAAGAGCTCTGGGACGTATCCCCTGTGTCCTGGGAGGACAGTGTTCTACTGTGGTGCGATTAGAGGTGAGAAGCAGAGGTACTTGGAGAGGTGCTTTGATTATCATCCATTGCTAGGCTGTCACTGTGCAGCTTGTAGCCAAACGAAAACCATATGTTTATATAGCATCGTTCATTAGAGGAATGCTCATAAAAGTGAGCCCTTCAAGAGATCCCCTGGCTGAAAACTAGAGAAATGCCAATAAATTCTTTTGTAATTGGCAAATTCCATTTGAGAAGGATGCATCTAGAGTGCCTACTGCACAGTGCTCCAAAGTGTGCATGTTTCTTTACTTCTTGAGGAAGGAAATAACAGCTAGACTAACATTTGGCCAATTTACTGTTTTTTTCTGTATTGCAACCACTTTGCATAGCATGTAGTGGAAAGCTCAACACAGTTTTGTGAGAGGAGAATGACAGGAAATGACAATAGCTGATCAATGAGCCATAATTATAACTGTTTGAATTGGATCGGTGTATCACTACTGCAGGTAGTTTTATTTCAATGGTGCACCCCTTTTTATTTTTATTATGTTTTCATCAGATTTCTAGGTGTTATGGATGCCCCATCCCTGGAATTGGTCAAGGCCAGGCTGGATGGGGCTTTGGGCAACCTGATCTAGTGGGTGGCATCCCTGCCCATGGCAGGGGGCTGGAACTGGGTGATCTTTAAGGTCCCTTCCAACCCAAACCATTCTGTGGTTTCTTACAGCCTTCGTGAGTGCTCGTGGCACTGTGGTGTGTCTGTGGCAGCTTTCTGAGGAATCGTGTGTTTTCAGTAGGAACTATACAACTCTCACTGCTGCTCCTGCTGAAGCATCTTGGTGCCAGCAAAGGACACACTACTGCTGTGCAGGCTGGAATGGGTACTTGGCAGGACTCCTAACCTTGAAACAGAGTGTGTTTTCTCAAAAACCTCTTGAATCCTGATGATCAGCAGCTAAGATAATGCTGTCTGACATTACTGCTGTGATTAATGTTTTTAAAATAGATGCACAGTATCCTTTCTGAGGGATGCTGGATTTCCATGTTTTCCTCAAATGGAATATTGAATCAAGTCATCAGGATGTAAAGCAGTTGTGGCTGACTGAAATAGTTACATATCTAAGTGCAGGTTAGAAGGCATCAACCCTTCAAGTAAAAACCCACTTATGGCTACATCCTACAGTTGTTTTCCTTAAATATTTTTAACTTCTGCTCTTGTTTTTGAAAGGTATTTTGAGGAGCTTCGTCAACATAATTGCTTGGACTCTTCTCGAGTCTCTTCCCCTGGTAGCATATGCCTGTCTGTTTTCTGTCTTTAGTTTCAGTTTGCCTTTTCTGCTGCGGTAAGAACGACTGTACAGCACTGTTTTCAAAACTGCCATTTTTTGTACCATTAACACGTGGCCAGGAAGGTGCAGCTAACTCCTTTAAGGTGAAGAAGAAAAAAAAAAGACTGACTGTACATGATGGCCATTAAACGCTCAAAATAAAATTGGCCTCGTGATGAAAAAATGCCTCAAATTAATTTCAGAAGAATCATTTAGGTTGAAAAATACCTCAAAGATCATCAAGTCTAACCATTTAGCAACAAACGAGCTGCAGACTGCTTGTTGATGGCGTGTTGCAGATCTTCCAGGTAGGAGTATGTCTGCCTTAGGTGAAAAATAATCCTTTGGCATCTGGTAGTGACCAGGACGTGATGTGTAGTTTATTAGATACTCCACAGTGGACTTCTATCCCCTCCTTGACTGCTTACAACAGTGAGAATAAGTATCTGCTTACTCTGCCTCGCTGTCTGCTAGTAAAATGAGAAAAAGAAATATGAAGCGTTTAAAATCTATTCCTCATAGAAAATGTCAGTGTAAGCCAGTGGGAGCCATCTAGAAGCTGCCTTCGCTCTGCACAGCTGGTCTTCAGAGGTGGTATTGTTTCTGTAATTGATAGAGACGTTTTCCCCTCAAACTGGTGCACCTGAAGCACTGTCTATTAGGAGGCTCGGGTAGGTAAATGAGGGCTCAGCAAGGCCTTAGGCGCCTCACTTGCTCCCTGCCCATGGGTGCACTCCGCTCTTCCTCCATGATCTTGAGTGGATAGTGGTCAGGATATCTGTCATCTTTCTGTTTTGACTTCAGATACCTGAATAACACAATGATGGTATCTTTTCTACAGGACCAAGGCAAGATAGTTATGTTCAGAAGTGTCTGAGTTGTGGGAGATGGTTTCTTTTGGGGTCAGGTGATGACTAAGGAGAAGTCCTACATGGTGTGCTTTACAGAGCCGCACGGTACTCACGAGTCTACAAGCGACCCAAAAGGAGCTGTTAGTACTCTAAATCTTCCATATTGTCTTTCAATAGACACTTTGAGGTGGTAACTTTAAGTCATTACAGGGGTTCAGTGAGTATTACAGAATAGATTTACCACTGGAAATAGAGAGAACTCCCCGGTTCCTGGATATCTTGCAGTGCCCAGTGCTTTGCAGGTTTACCAGGCTGGTAAGCAAAGGAGTGTTGAAGCCTCATGAAAGCATGTGATAGACACTGGCTTCATCTGGTGAAATACGGATTTACTAGTAAGGAGAAAAAGTACTAATTTCTAAGTAATTTCATTGTGCAGAAAAAAATCACAGGCCTGTCTTTAGTTGTTCTGTAGCAATCAAGTAAGTTTTTGTAGATTACAGCTGCAGCCAGGTGTTGCATTTTTAACCTGTCCGGGTTCTCATAATCTGTGCAGACTCCCCCAGATTTACACATTTAGAGGGTGATACAGATTTAACTAACATTGTCTTCTACATTTATGCTTACTCAGTATTTTTTTTAATTACAAGTAAGGTAACTCTGAAGGAACAGCATCTTGAAGGGTAAAAAGGACATTACGTGGAGTAAAAAGCAATTCTGCAGATTTGCTTTAAATCTTTTCTGTAACCTTATTTAATCCTCTCCCTCTTCCCCCCATCCCACCCCCTCTTTTTAAATAGTCCTGTATTGTAGTTTTATTTTAGGACATAGGTACTAATGTGGGATTATGTCAGTCTGCTTGACCTCCCTGGAGCCTTTAACATTTTTCCTGGTTATCCTTGGAGACTGAGCATGCAAATGAATGACTCGGTGCTCATTAACTTGGCTTTGAATGTCAGCACAGGGATATGAGCAAGTTTGGGAGTAGTAACAAAATGATACAGGGCAAACTTTTGTCTAGGTTATTCTGTTCATTCTTCCCATCCCCCTGTTGCATGTAGGTAGGTTGTGGAGGGGAATGGATTGCTGTTTAGTCTTAGAAAGCAGACGTTTTTCACATGTCCATCTCTCAACTGTAAACCGATGTGGAACTTCTGTGCATTCCGTAAAAGCCTACATTTGCTTTTGTGTTCAGTCTGTGGGGTTGTCTCTAATGCTGTGTTAGCTCAAGCTATAATAAGTACTGTCCTGAGCCAAATTTCCATCCATATCCACTTCTAGCTCATATTAAGCTAAGTCTCAAATATCACTCCGCTGCCCAGAGAGGGCATTGTGGTTGGCAGGGGGTTGCTCAAGGTTAAGCACCCCGACACTGGTCGTGCAGTGGAGATGGAGCAGCTCGAGTTACAGCAACTGTTTGAGTTGCTGTTGGGACCTCCCCTGTGCAGGGCACTACTTCCACTGGTCACACCATGCCTTCTCTGCCTGCCAAGCAAAAGTACGTGCTGTGTCTTGGGGTCGATACAGGAGTCAGTGCAAGGTAGAACAAGCAGCAAGGACAAGTGGTTTGCACCTAATGAGATTAGTCCCAAGCAAAGGTAAAGCTGTCTTTGCCTTTTGTCCTTTATTTGGAAAGGAGTGCAGCAGGCTCTGGCATATTTGTAGGATGATGAAGTAGTTTATGGTGTTGATCAATAGTGCCCTGCTAATCTCAGCGAGAGGAAAATCCTCTTAAAGGGAAATGCAAATAAAGAGCAGTTACCTTGTCTTCCAGGAGTAACTGGAAATAGCAAAGCAGTTTGTCGTGTTAGGAAAGTGAGGTTGAATAGCTGGACGTTCTTTATGTGGTTATTATGCAAAATATCCCATTGTAACGGACAAAAGCTTTTTTCCCCTCAGTACACCGAGAACAGTGCTCACAAAGCATGTTGCTGCCCATTGGATGATGGAGTTCTTTTGTAAATATAGGGGTCTAGTTTAGGTTTAACACAACTTCTCCAGTCTGAATGACGTCTTCTCTTCTATCTCTGAAAAAAGAGATGTTTGTAACTTAAGAGCTGATATGCTTTGTTTTGTGGTGGCCTTTCTGCTTCTGTGCATCCTCCCACTGACCAGATAACCAGGTCACATTGCCGAGTTAGCTGTCTGTGGAGGGATATGATGCAGGCTCAGATGATCAGAATACCATCCTTCCTTTTTTTTTTTCCCCTAACACCGCTTCACCCCCTTAAAGAAAATGGATAATGGAGAACGGCAAACGCAAATAAAAAGGGTATACAGAGGAGCTCTTTTACCAAAAAATGAAAATCTGGTTATCTAAGAAGCCTGTCTAGACAGACATCCATTTTAATGAAATGCAAAGCAGAATAGTGCATGAATACTTCATTAGTAAAAAGACTTGTCATCTTTGAACCCTGATGTAATGTTTCTTGAAAGCTGTTACCTTCTTGCAGTATTAGATTGAAGTTTTACTGAGTGATAGAGAAGTGGCAGTACATATGGTATTGTTAATGTGACAACTACGGAGAGTTAATACATAATTGACTTTCTCTATCAAACCTCATTTGGTTAAAGGAATGCTCACCAATGAACCCGTTCTAGAGCTTATAGCACAGCGAAAGCCCGCAAGGAAACAGAAGTGGAAATTTACTGTAAATGATGCTATGACCGTGTGACTGGTTAACCAGCCTCTGAACCCA
The DNA here is from genome assembly GCF_013377495.2 of Cygnus atratus. Classification (NCBI taxonomy): domain Eukaryota; kingdom Metazoa; phylum Chordata; class Aves; order Anseriformes; family Anatidae; genus Cygnus; species Cygnus atratus. Next base: position 10,887,331 of record NC_066375.1, on the reverse strand, counting down.
CAGTTGTGGTTAAAGTTCACTGTCTTCTTGCAATGTTTAGTTCACAGTTATTAGTGATGGTCCTGGTCTAGTTATTGGCTGTCCTCTGCCATGTTGTGAATTACAGGTACGCGTTAGCTCAACTTGTGGCTTAGTTGACTGCATCAACTAGAGAAGGTGAAAACCGAATGAACCTCACTGTAGGTACTCGTGCTCTGCTTGAAAGTATAAAGCAAAAAATAACTGTTCTGTAAGTTACATCGCTGTTCGACTTTGAGCTTTCTGGTGTAGTTCACCTCTTCTCTGGCTTCCTCTCCTTGTCCAGCAGACCACCACTGTGCCATTCACCAGGAAAGCAAGCTGAGACTGCAGACCTCAGTTTTTCTTACGGGTTTACCGCTGCTGTGGTCCCCTGCAAATTGAGGGGGGAATTGCAAATTACAAATTTCATGCTTGAAACACAATTGCTCTCTTATCAGAGAAAAGACAGAAAGCAATTTGTTCTGGCTAAAACGTGAATAGCAGAAACATGCTTGTGTCCTTCTTCCCTAAAAGACGAAGGCGTTAGCATGAGGTAAGAGTTCCTGGGAGAGTCACTACAAGCAGTGCATGCAGCATCCTGCATCCGTACTCTGGTAGCATCAGTTGTAGGGTCAGATCAGCTGCAAGCAAACCAGTTGCTCCCTCCTCTGCCCCTTAAGTTTTGGGGTGAAATGATGCATTGTCAGAGTTGACAGAGAAGACCATTATAGGGTCAACTCAGTCCATGTTATGTGGAGTGTGTAGTAGCTGGTGTGTATATCTGCATGCCCCACGTGGACCATTTGTGGTGAAACCCAGTCGAGTGGCTTGGTGTTGTACTAAGTGTCACACAGGGGGGCTTTGCTTCCAGCCTGGATTTGAGCCCCCCACTTAGAGGGGTTATCGGGCAGGAGATGCGCAGGGCTGTACTAACTGTGGCTGAAATTTGAGGAAGAGTGGATTGCTAATCTAGTGCTGAAATTTGTCTTTCAGAAGATGTTAATTAACTTTCACCTTCAGCCCAGTTAATCAGTGCTAATGAATTAACTGATGCTGGGTTACGATAGAGAGAGAGGATCAGCATGTCCAGTAATGCACCTTTCATATCTGCACCAGCCTTTTCCAAACGAAACACCTCTGCTCCTTCCCTGCTCCCTCCCACCCCCCAAATCTAACCCAATACAAATGCAAAGACAAATGCAGGTAGTAATGGCGTGCAGACAGATTGGCTTTAATTTACAACACATGCATGAGGTGTATCTCTCACTTGGGAAGTGATGGTGTATTCCTCTTAGCCAGCAAATCGCTGCAAAAGCTGCTGCACCAAACTCGTCTCGTTGCATCTCAGTTTCTCTGGCTTGTTTCTGTAGGCGCCCCGTGCTGCTGATTTGGTGAGAGCAGCGTGGGTTACCCTCCTGTGTTCCAGCCTGCAGGTGTGAGTTGCAAAACTGGTTTTAAGAATGGATTACTCATGAGATCTGGTTCGCAAACCCTGCCCCTCGCTAGGGTGAGGTCTGCTTCACTGGAAGCAGAGGGCTTAAACATGCACACTGTCTCGGGCTAGACACTCGGGCTAAGATCTGCTGTTAATTACAGCTAGTTGGGATCCTTCAGGTTGGAAGGGACCTCAAGAGGCTGTTCAGTGCTCTGCTGCGAACGTGTCACGTTATTCTTTGCAAGCTCCTTCAGACCGCTGAACATATGTTATTTTATCAGCTATCTTGCAGCCCAGGTGAGCTCGGCTTGCTGAAGAACACCCAAGCGCAGATATGAACATGAACGGTGCGGTAGCTGACTCAGTGCAGCACCCACTAGCTACATCTCCTGCCAGGAATGGGGCGGGACGATTACAAAGGCAGTAGCAGAGTGCCAAAATTTCCTGCTCCTTTCCCTTGCAGTACACTAAGTGCAATTCCAGTCTGTCTTGTGCCAGTTGCCACAAGCAGGAATGAGCTGGACCCTGCTCATCGAGCAGCTCCCAAAGTGCTGGCATCCCCTGCCGCCTCTGGGAGCGGCTCTTCCGTGGAACAGAGCCAGACTGATGATGCTCTCCTAATGGAAGAGCTTTCTCAGGGAACTTGAAATGGGAATTAAATGCTTAACACTTATTACTTACAAAACACATTTCTTAAGGTGCTGGAGTAAGTTCTTTGGAATAAAAAGAGGCTGAAGATGAGAGCAGAGCAGCGTTGGGTCAGCGGTCGTGCAGTGGCTTATGAGGCAAGTGTGTACCTTCATAAAGAGTGTGAGAAATGAGACTCTGTACTTAGCTTATGGCAGCTTAAATTTGCATGGCCCATGGAAATTTAGTGTGGAAGAAACATGAGAGAGGGCTCATATTTGGTTTATTATGAAATGGTTCGTCCACACCATTAATGATCATAGCTTGTTCTCCATACATGATATGAGGGACTGGCTTCCACATGTACTCCCACACGGTGCTCTCCAGAAAATGGGAGAGTACAGCTCTTAACTGCAGCATTAATCCCTTACAGTTGTTCTTAAGTTATATGGACTTTAATGTGAAATAGCTTCTTTCTTTTAATTTCTCCCAGTTTGCAATGGTTGTAGGTGAGCTAGAACAAAGCTCTGCGTGTTTTCACTTGTTTGTCTCAATCCTGTTCTCTTAGTGAGCAAAGTCACCCTTCACCACTCTTGCATGCTGTTGACGTCAGTGTGCTTTTTTCTTACAAGATTCTGCGTTTCCCAGCCGTGACCTGGAATCAGCTGCTAATACAGATGAAGAGAGAGTTCAGCTTTTCTGCCTGACTTAATCAGTGCTCTCTAGGAATTGTTGTGCTGTAGGATACAGAATAAGACCCACTTGTTTCCTGATACTTGTAATGAGTTCCAGGCATTCATGACCTGTTTTGGATAAAAAACAGCAGTCTACAGGTGAGAGCTCTGCTATTGCCAATTTATTTGGTGATCCAAGCTGAGCTTGGTTTTGGAGTGGAGTTTTTCAGTAAGAAAAACAAACAAACCAGCTGTTCCTAGGGCAAACGTGTTATACGCAGACACTTAAGCTCCTTTAAATTAGGTGGTCTCATTGCAATGCTAGATTTTGGGTTGTGTTGTTTTAATTTCTATTCCTGCAGCAAGTCTGTCTGGGGGAGGGGAGTAAGAAAAATCTGCTCGGTTTTTCTGAGCAACCCTCCGCAAAACTGTTCAAAATCTTAAAAGGCACTTTAGGAACAGAAAACGAGAAATTTGTTGCTTTTTCTGAAGAGAGAATGTCACTTTTCTTTCTAGAAATGCCATTAAAATGCTTTAAAGCTTTTCATGTTTCTGGATGGAGGTGCTCATATACGCCTAATTTCAGTAACTCTTAGGAAAGTTTACCTTCGTGCTGTTTAGGTCTCTAACTGGTAGTGCTTTCATGTGCAAAAGGCCAAGTATGTCCAAATTCGGAACTCGTTGGGGATGGAAACAGTGTCTCAGCCAGTCCTTTTTCAGTGTTTTCCCTTACAAATCCAGAGAAACATCCACATCCTAATAATCTTAGGAAAACAATTTTATGGCCTGCAAAGCAACTCATTTCAAAATGTTTCAATTCCATATGCTCGATGATCACATCTGCTTATTTTTCCGCCCTAAACTCTCAAGCTGTCTCCTACCTGGATAACAACCAGCAGGAAGCTCGGTCTTGTGGTTCTTTCCAGAATTCCCCGGTCTCCAGGGCTATATTACTTTTGAACTATTAAAAAATAGTAATAAACAACAACAAAAACACCACCTGCCTGTGGTTCTAGCTTTGGAAAGGATTAGTGTGTCGATGGGTTTTTTGCTTGTTTGTTTTTCTCATTGTCTTTGCTCAAAGGCAGTTCTTCAGACTGCTGCCCAGGTGCTTTGTACAGGAGTTTATTGAAGTCATGCGAACATCTAGAAAACTATTTAAATGCACGATGAATACTCAAGCATATAAAGTATCGATGTGCTTAATTTATTCTCTCCTTGCTATTGTTTTAGAGTCTTTTTATAAAATCTTGGTCTTTCACATGTGTGCCTCTCTGCGTGGCACTTGCTTTTCCTCCGTTTTAAGGGAGGCTGCATCTTTCCTGTGCCGTAACTGGCTGCTGAGGACCCTTGTTGCCTAGGGAACAGGGAAACCTTGCAAAAAAAAAATTTTTATTTCTGTGTTTTCTCATGAGAGCTTGACATTCTTTTCATGCCCCTTTGTGCCGAATAACTTCTGTGGCCAGAGCTGATGCATCTCACAGGAAGGATCAGAAACATGTTTTTCAATTATAGCAGGGAAATTACAAGGGGGCTGCAGTTCCGACGTGTAATTCGCCGTGTGCTCTGCCCTGTGCATGGGACGCTGCAGCAAACGCCTCGGTGAAGAGCTGCCATCTGGTTGGGGAGATAGGCCTGGTCTTGATGGCTGTGGGCAATGTGCTCGCTTTCTCTTTTCCTCTCCAATAACTTGCTTTGCCTGCATTGCTTAAAATAGCTCCAGACTCACTGTCCCTTCAGGTAAAAGCATTCAGCCATCCCTTAACTTCTGAGCTCTAACCAACACGATGCTTCTTCGCGCTGTGCCTTTGAGGTTTTTTTTACCATTGACAACGTTTTGAAGGTTGTCAGCAGAGCCCGATCCTCTTCAAAAATCCCTTAGAGCCCGGAGAAGTCCTGCGTGAACGAGCTGTCTGAAGAGGACGGGGCAGTGCTGCGTGCCTGTGCGCAGCCAGCCATCCGTACGTCTGTCGGGAGAGAGGGCTGACACCTCCTGACCCCCCTCTGGGCTCTTGTAGACGTGGTCTGGCTAAGCAGGTGCAGTCGTAAAGTCTCTTTGGCTTGCAGGAGACTTCTGCTTTAATCAATATGTCCGGTCTTGAAAATATCGAGTGGTATGTGATCCAGCTCAAAGGTCTGAGGAATATTTTTACCAGCAAGAGTGGAGGGATGGGCGTTTGTTGGTTAGGTTTATGGTAACTTGTGCTTGCATCATCAATTTGTCACAAACTGATTGTCAGCCTCGGATGAAACTGTGCAGGTTTTATTGGCAAGAGGTTTTCTGTACTGTCTTAAATAAAAACAAACAAAAAACCCCTCGCCCACACCTCCAAGTTAGCTGCTCTTTCAGAGGATTTTAATTTTGTTTATCTGATTATGATTAAGCAATTGCATGTTTATAGCATACGCTTTGACCTTGATGTTGGTTCAACTGGGCAAGGATATAAATGATGAATAAATACCATAGCAAGCTTACCATTGTATTTGAAATTAACTCTTTAATGTACTTCCCTAAAATAGGGACATTCTTTTTAAGATACCTAGCAATGGGACAACTTTATCTTTTCTACCTAAATTCAAGAACTATTGGAGTTTGGGTTTTTCTCTTCTCAGCAAAAAAAACAGTCTGCTTTTTCCTATGCACTGATTTAGAACGTAGTACTGTGGCATTTACTAAATTGATTAGGTGTACAGGATGAAATTAACGTTTTAAAACTAAAATATGAGCGCTTCAGGTCCTAGTATATAAATCACACTCGCAGTATCGTGGAAGCTCTGGATCCAATACAATTTTGATAAAGCTGGTTTGCTCTGAGATTCATAAATGATACAAGACCCTACTGAGTGGTATAACTGTATTTCTCTGAATTCCCTTTTTTGATTTTTCTCAGTAAATGTCACAGCCTGACAGCCTTGGCACTACTGGTACAAACAGAATAGCCCCCCAAAGTGGCTGTACCTAAAACACTGACATTTTAGCCAAAGATTTCCTGTGTTCATCAACACAAATTATCCTTAATAAAAAAAAAAGGGGGGGAATTTGTCTGAAAGACAGTACATATCTGGCATGAGAGTGAGCTAAGCAACAGTGAATCCCCAAGTTACAATTTCATAGTGCAGTAATTTTGCTGATCCAACAGCAAAGTTTTTAAGACAACTCACTGTCAGCATGGAAAAGCCTCCAACCAACAAAACAAAACAAGCCTTAGTTCATAACAAGGAGCAGTAGAGCGTTGTGTGCAGAACTGCCGAGTCAAAGAGGTTTTTTTAAATATTTTGTAGCTTAAGGTCTTGGCTTCTCTTCAAACATTTCCAACTACGAAAGGATGGAGAATCTTGCAAGTGAATGTGCCCCCTCTAGGGGCAAAAATGTGGAAATCTGTTGTAGCAGGTAAATCCAAGACGCTGGTGAAGCATTTATTTGGAGTGTGACTATCTGGGGTTTTTTAACCCCACTGAGAAGGGATTTGTGTTGGGACTGGGATGTAACTTCCTCTGCATCTTGTTTTCGTGGTTTGCTGCAAGAGGTGATACGTGCTGTGTGTTAGGGCTCTCGTTTTTGGGCTTCTGACACTTGAACTCTTAAGAGGTTATGAAAAATGTGCTGCTGTTTTTCTGGGGTGGTTCTCGAAATGCCTTTATGAAGGGTGTAAGGGTGTTTCATACTGTTTTTTTGTTGGTTTAAAAAAAAGGCAAAAAGCTGTTCATTAGTTCTGTAAGAGTTGTAATACTGAGCTGTTCTGTGTGCATGTTGTATAATTCTGTGTGCATGTTGTATAATAAGGGAAGGATATGCCATGTGCAAGGCAACGCACCACTTCCCTGTCTTCCTTTAACACAAGCACCCAGATCATCCTGGGGAACCTCTTAGGATTCTGGGAGGAGAAAAATCATTCCTGAAACTTCAGGGATTTGAATGTGGGAGCTGCTTTAAACTTGCATCAGTTCTGTGTCGCTGCATGTCACTGCTCCGGCGATAACACCGCAGCCACAGAGCTGTTGAACTTGGATGGTCATGTTTATTTTCTCTGGCAGTTACCACTAAAACACAAATCCTATATAAAACCGTTTCAGCAATTTTTGAATGTTTGAGAAGTTACAAAATCATTCTTTCATAGTAGTCTTTTGCCTCCAGTCTTTGCCATTTGGGGTTTGAGATCATGCATTTCATCCCAGTAGTACTTTCTGGGTGTTCGCATGCCCTAAATCTCATCCATGCTGCCAGTGAAATGCTCTTTGTTTAAATTACACGTGGAGAAAATAGTATCCTTCCTCAGCTTTTCCGTCCTGCTGCTTTTGAAGTTTATCCTGCTTTATCTGGCGGGTTGGGTGCGTTTGGCTTTTGTGGGGAGTGCTTTAACTCAACCCCAAGGTTCCGTATGAAAACAAGGTAAGCAATTTCTAATGATACTTGAGGGTTTTCTACTGATCCTTTAAAGCCTGAAATCAGGCCTCACCAGGTGCCTTAACAGTGGGGTCAACGCTTCCAAGTGCGACTGCTTCAGTTTTCAATGTGAAATGTATTGACGCTCACTTTTCTCCATTCTCTTACCTCCTGAAGGTGCTCTTACAGAGTGTTACGATGAACTGGGCAACCGGTACCAGCTCCCCGTCTACTGCCTCGCGCCCCCCATCAACATGATCGAGGAGAAGGGCGACCTGGAGACTCTGGATATCCCTGACCCGCCGCCTAACTCGGGGCACGAATGCCAGCTTCGTTTGCGCCTGTCCACAGGCAAAGACCTCAAACTGATGGTCCGCAGCATGGACACGGTGTACCACATGAAGAGGCGGCTGCATGCGGTGGAGGGAGTGGAGCCTGGCAGCCAGCGCTGGTTCTTCTCGGGCAGGCCGCTCGCAGACAAAATGAAACTGGAGGAGCTGAAAATCCCAAAGGACTACGTGGTGCAAGTCATCGTGAGCCAGCCCTTAGCGAACCCCACCCCGGTGGAAAACTGATTTCTGCTTGTTTATTGATTCTTCTTTCCTCCGTCTCTGTCATGGGATTGGTTTTCACTGCCCTCTCTTCTTTCGGTTTGTCCTGCTAATGGATTGGTTCCAAGAAATGACCAGCAAAAATTCCATCTGTGATGGAGATCTGCAAAAACAAAACATAAAAATGTAAACTGGCCTTTGGGGTTTGCCTGATCTCATATTTAACACAACAGCAAGCAGCACAGGGCAAGGGCAAAGAAAGGAGTGGGGAGGGGAAGGGAAAAGGGGGGACACGCAAAGAGGGTGGGAAGAGGTGGTCTTTCACTTAAACAATACAAATATGTAATGATTCTTAAAACTGTAAGTGGTGTCCTGATCTACAGAGCAGGAGTAACAGAGAGCACTTTTATTAAAAAAAAAAAATAAAATATGAAAATCAATATTTCATATCAGCACCACCTGCAGTTCATGCAAGACTTGCAGCTGCTCTGAGTAGGAGCTGTGCTGCGTGTCCATGGGGATTGTGTGTGGTTTGACCTAACTTGTGTGCTTCGTCCGGGTGCTGCCGAGGCACCGCGAGCCCTGGGCGGAGGACCTGGGCTGGGGGCTCGGTCCCTGCCCCACGTGGGTGGCTCCTGGCGATGCTCAGACCAAGCAATTGTACATTCCAAGGTGGCAACGCAGTCCTGTGCCATTGCTGGCTCCAGCGCTGGGGACGCAGCCTGCTGGAGCCTTAGGCAATAACTTCGTAAATGTATAATTTCGTGTACTGTACTGTAAACACGCTACAAGACTGACTTAGCCTGAAGTTTACAGGCTGACTGGCACCTGAGTACGTGCCTGCTGAATTACTGTATGTCACTCAGATCATTAAAACAAGCATTGAACAAGCTAGCTAAGGTGGGTGATGCACTGGTCTGCGATTAAGGATTAGGTGCGTGACCTTTGTCAAGTGGCACTGGTGTGCTCGCTGTAATAGGTCCAGGTTAAACTGCAGTTTTACCCAAATGTAACGGATTGCAACTTCCCCTGCTCGGTTCCTAGAGGGCACAAAGTGTGGAAATAGGTGGAGAAATGAGCACACAAATTTCAGCTTTTCCTCTGAGTGTCATTTGCAGCAGCAGTCTGTCTGTCTAGATCTGATGATCCTGTAGCCAGGACAATTGGAGGTATCCTCACCAACGCACGCTGGCAGCCCAGAGCATGGTCATGGTGTTCAATAACCAGGGCTTTTTCCTTCAGAGTGTAAGAGCAGCCCTTTTGGCACACAAGAAATCCTTTTCTAGTCTCAAAAATCTGAATCAGATGAGCATATCTGTGGGGGAAACAACTTGATGGTTACCTTGGTTAGAGATGCGCTCTGTTCCTTGGCTGCTCTGTGCCCTTGTCTGGCAATGCCTTTGGATGAGATCAAATTCCCTGTTCCCTTTTAAACTTGATTGCTGGTTGGCTTGTTTTTTCAGCCATTACTGAAATTACTTTATTTCTTCCAAAGGCTAATATGCTGGTCAGGCTAATCCTTTTTACTGGTTTCTGTCTTCCCTCTCTGAGTCTAGGGTCTAAACCTACAATTGTCCCAACTCTTAGTCATCTGCTAGTGAAGCTGTTGGGTTAGGATTGACAATTTTAAACTTGTTACTGCTTCATTAATGCTGTAGAACTCCTGTTCCTCAGAATCTAATGGAGTTTCGTGCTCCACAGGCATCAGTGTAGAGCCAGAATGAGCGAAGGTCACGCGTGCAATGTTGCAAGTCTTTCCCAACAGATGGAAGCAGATGTGAAATTTACATTGATATTGGTGCAGCCAACTTCCACCTCTTGGAAAACAGATCCACATTCTCTGTGCATTTCCCACTCTACCCCAAATAAATATAGCTTTCATTTTCACCCCTGTGTTGTATGCGGAGATTTCCTGACAGTTCCTTAAACCCCAGTTCTGTACAGGATGACTGAAGGGTAGGGGCAGAGGTGTGTAAAGGAAAATTAGTTCTCTGTTCTCATAAACACCCAAGTGACTTGGTTTTCTTTTTTCTTTTTAAAGATGAAATCAAAGCTGATCAATAATCTAGAACAAAAGTTTTGTTTTTTTTTTTTAAGACAAATATGATTTAATATACTGGGGTTTTGCAGCCAGATCTTTTTGCATTCCAGAGGGAAAAATATTTATTTGATATGTGAACAACTCAAAAATCTCCTGGATTTTCAGTGGTCAAAGGATGGTTTTGTGCCAGGAAGACACTACTTGTCTCATAAGGCATAATTTACATCTTCATGTAAATGGTCTTTGCAATGTCATTACCTTCCAGCCCTTTCTGGAAAGGGGGGTGTGGGATGGGCAGAATTGTGATAGCTGATTGAGAAAGAGCAAAGCTGAAACCGGGATGACAATTCTGCAACTGCAAACACTAAAACACTAATATTTTTTTGTAGATTGCGTTTTGGAGATTTTTTTTTTCCTTTTGTTCAGGCAGTTGTTACCATGTCCTGGTTTTGAGATTACAGCATGTAGGAGCTGGGAGAGCTCCTTTTCCTTCCTTCCCCTCTCAGAAAAGCATCGGTCCTGTTATGTTGTAACAGATTACCATGTTTTATATCAACTGTTGTTATGGCGGGGAGCAAGGCAATGATCTGAAGGCTATGTCATGAGTGGGCTTTGAGTAGAACAGAGAACTCGTTTATGAAGGTGCACTGTTCTCTAATAACCTCTCTCATCTTCTGTCCAGTAAGTACATAGTTAAACCTGAAATAAATGGTAAAATGCTTTTACAGGTGGAAGTGAAGACGATTTTAATTTCTTCTTTATAAAATGGCAGATGTGCTAGGCACGTACCCTACTGGAACCGAATTTTGCAAGATTTGTATTAGGAAAGAATTCTAAGTTTCCAAAGTGTATCTATATATATTATAAAAAAATCAGTAATGAAAGCATACAGCATGTTGACTGACATATCCCTTGTACATACCTAGAGGTTGCAGTATGCATCGAAAGCAGTCATTGCTGTCTCTGTGAAATTCCTTGTCCTCTGAGGTTGTCTTCAGTGCAAGTGCAGGGGACCAGGTTTGGGCTCCTGCAGGACTCGTGACCATTCCCGGAGCAGGGAGGAAGGGAGGGAGGCTTAAGTGCAGAGCAGAGGAGGCACGGCTGAAGCAAGACTAACGAAGTACTAAAATGCCATTTAGCTTACAGGACCAGGTGCAGGTCTGCATGTGGCTGCTCACATGGGGAGGACAGAGAAAAGCCTGCTGGTGGTGCTGCACCTTTACTCTGTAGCATGGGCATATGTTGAGGGGTAAGCTCGGTGCTGCTGGCAGCCTGGCCTGTGCTGGTTTTTGGCAGGCTGGTTGGTGTGGTGTCCTGAGCAGAACTGAAGTAACACAGCGGATTTGTAGCGCACGCAGCCATGAACAGCAATGCCAAGCGCTGACGAGAGGAGTAATAGGATTTTATTTGTTTTGTTTTGTTAGACCCGTCAGACCTCTGTGTCATTCCTGATTAATTCTGGCCACGAACTGATGCCAGTAGAGTACATTTTTTGCCACGTCAATGACAGGTCTGTTTGACATGCTTCAAATTTTCATACTATGTTGTTGCTTCTGCCTGACCCAGAAGTAGTAAACCAGTGAAAGCCCATGCTCCTGCACAGCCTGAGAGGCAGAGAGGTGTGAACACTGCAGAGTCTGCTGGGGAGCTCCAGGAAAGCCTCGGATGCTGTAGGTACGTTGCAAAAAGATGCTTCAGGTCATCCTCCACAGTCAAGTGACAGCACTCCTGCAGAACATCCAGCACCCAAAAGCTTGATTCACTACGTTGGCTTTTTGTGCTCTTCTGTTTGTTAGTGTTTTCTGCAGAAAACATAGCTGGGAATAGCTGCTCTGTGAAACCTCTTTTTAGTTTTCTGAAAGCCTTTTCTTCTCTAGAGCTCGGAAAACTAACTGATGTGAATCATCAGTATAACGAGTTGGTTTCTCTGTTGTGTTTTTTTTGTTAGTTTTTGTTTTGTTTTGTTTTTAAATAGCCACACAAATGCTAAAAGCAGCAACAACAAAACTAAAAAAAGAAAACTCATTCCAGGAGCAACCAGACAAAACCACAGCACCTCTTTGC